>NW_024412429.1:21034763-21210244 GCF_014898765.1 Herpailurus yagouaroundi
GCCCGCGGTGGCCGGGCGGGGGCCGGAGCTGCTGGTCGTGGGCTCGCGGCCCGAGCTGGGGGGCTGGGAGCCGCGCGGGGCCGTGCGCCTGAGGCCGGCGGGCACGGCTGCGGGCGCCGGGGCGCTGGCGCTGCAGGAGCCGGGCCTGTGGCTCGGGGAGGTGGAGCTGGCGCCCGAGGAGGCGGCGCAGGACGGGGCGGAGCCGGGCCGCGTGGACACGTTCTGGTACAAGTTCCTGAAGCGGGAGCCGGGAGGAGAGCTCTCCTGGGAAGGTACTGGAAGCCGGCGGCCGTCCCCGAGCGCGGACCGGGGGCTCGGGGCTCCGCCTCGGCCTGGGGCGTTCGGCCGGGGCCCGCTGCGCGCCCCCTCCCGGCCTTCGAAAGCCGCCCCGAACTCCCCGGGTGCCCCGGGCTGACCCTTCGCGGCCGCCCGGCGGAGCGGGGCCCGGCGCGCCCCTTTCGCCTTTGCTCCCCGACCCTCCGCCCTCTTCCCCGCACACCCAGCACCCAGTGCCCAGTGTGTGTCCCCCGCGCCCCGGTCGCTCCCGGGTTCGCTCGTCAGCTCCGCCTTAGTGGTTTCTGTGTCCTCGCTTTCCCGCCTCGTTCGCCGAGACATCACCCAACCGGAGGAGCTGGCCTGCTCGCTCATCCTCGCGCTTCCTTTCCCTCTTAGATCTGAGAGTGAGCGAGTTGCAAACACGTTGTTTCTCTTTTCGGCCAGACCCTGGTTTCTTAGGCTCTATACACAGTATACGTAGTTGTAAAAACAACCAACTTTCAAGGTAAAAAACTTACTGTTTCTTCCGCACACCTTAAGCCCACTGCCAACTGCCCAGTATATGTGTCTGTCAACCTATCATGTATCTATCTCACGCGCAGATCGTGTAATAGAGGATTCTACGCCTTGCCTTTTCTCGCCTAACGATATGTTGCGGATGCTTTTTAGTGTCACTCCATAGAGATGTATTTGGTTTTTTAAACGGCAACAAGATAGTCTGCATCTAACTTGGGTGCATTTACGTTGTCTCTTTCTCCTTTGCTATAAACAGTAAGAGCTTAATGTGTGCAGCTGTCTTTGAGTGTTTGGGAGTGTTGCGGTGGGGTGGATTCTGCCAAGGGAAATTGTTGGGTCAAAGTGTGGCCATATTTTACGTTTCAAAAAGGACTGCCAAATTATACCCTGAAAAGGTTCTACCAATGTGGACTCCCGCCAGCGATGTGTGAATTCAGATGGCAATTTCTCTTAAGTGTGGTGTGCAAAGTACAGGATTGGAGTATGTGCGATTCAGGAGTTGTCTAACGATGATGAAATGAATGTCTCTGTAGAAGTTTATATGACAAAAATGGGCCATTTAGTCATAATGGTGTGGAAACAAAGAATCAGTAAAGAGCTTGAGTATTCTGTAATACGTTTATATATTATCCTTGTCCCACTGGGTTTTATGGCCCGGTGGCATTTATTGTTACTTTGTATTACCATGCCAGAATTGAAAGGTAGCCTCACCGGTTTATATGCCCTTCTTTATAGGATACTTTAGTAGGATACTACTTTTATTAATGACATTATATAATAATTTTTTCCCAGTAAAATATCTGGTCATTTTATTAAAAATTAAAGACTTACCCTTCCCTAGTCCCTCTCCTTTTCTGTTTTTAGCTTTTCTGATATTCCTTTCACAGTTCGAAATAATTTGCTTATTATTGCTATTTCTTAATGTATTAACTTTTCCGAGCTTAGATTTTCTGAGTTACTAGGTAAATCATATGTAATATTTTAAAATTAGAAATCGACAGCCACTGTATACCCATAAATTTAGCCATCATACTGTGAAATATGAAGAATTTAAGTTCATTATCTTTCTCATCTTTGCTGATTTTTATATTATTCTTTGATATAAAAATTATATATTTATATCATTGTTGTCTTTCTATTACATAGAAATTTCTGTGTTAGAATTCTATTATATGGAAAGTTACTCCTGTGTAAGAGGATAAGAAAAATAACTGACTTACACATGCTCCCCTCTCTCCTTACTTTGGTTAATTATTTTCTCTACATTGGTAATTTTGTATAATTTATATTTTGTTTTATAATTGTTACTATTCCTTCTTGTTTTAGATTGGTAACTTGATTCTAAGAATGGTAAATTAACAAACAGCATTATGAGAGGTGTTGTAGGATTCTGGAGCCAGAATGCCTGGGTTCACTGACCTGTGTGTGACCTTGGGCAAGTTACTAAACCTTACTGTTCTGTTGTTGAAAGAACCAAGCTGACTAAAATCTAAAGGAATTAGAATAGGACTTACATTAAGCGTTAAGTAAGTGTTAGTGATTATTACCTTTACTGTTATGATTAGGAAATAATTACTGCAGAACCAAGTAGTGCAATTAGTCTCATTAAAAAGGAAATATAATTTTGTGACACGGAACCTGTGCCACCGGAAGGAAAAATTCTCTGCTCTTCTGCTATAAATTACGATTAGAGTTTACTTAAACTTTGTATTTGGGTGGTAATGTTCTTCTACAACTTGTTTTAAAATTTCTAGTTAATTTTTTTTAGCAGAAGACCCACACTGATCATCATACTTTCCCAGCTTGATTAAGTATTTGATGGATACAGATTTCTCACTCTTTGAAAATATTTTTCCTTGAAAAATTGGGGTTATTCTAATTTTCACTGATACATAGCTTTCTGAGCACAGCTATCTGGGACTTTTTTCTTTTTTTTTCTTAGTTGAACCCCTGTGTTAGTTACATTGTTTGGGATTCCGTGTCTTCCTCTTTCTTAAATATCTTACTCATTTTGTTGGATTGTATCCTAAAATAATTTTGAAGAAACAGTAAATGAGAGATAACCTGAGAGGTTAAATACCTGAATACTTAAATGCCCGAGGATATCTTTATTTTGCCCTCACACTTGATCATTAGGTAGAGTTTTCTAGTCTCAAATTAATTTTCCCTTAGAAGCCGTTGCCTCAGCGCCTTCTAGCACCCATTGTAATTGACAATTGTGATGCCAAGCTAAGCCCGTTCCTTTGTAGGCAGTCTTTATTTTTTTCCTCCCCTTTTGAAGCTTTACAAGCTTTCCTTAAGTTATTTTACCAGGATTTATCTGAGTCTCTTTTGTTTATATTCCTTGACAGTTAATTGGTTGGCTGTTTCAATTTCAGGAATTCTTTCTTTGAACTCAGGGAAATTTTTTATTTTTTTCATTTCCTCCCCTGTTTTCTTTGTTCTTCCCTCTGAAATATCTGTTACCCATATATTGTACCTTCTGCATATATGTAAGTATCTCTTAAATTTTGTCTTGTATTTTCTATGTTTTGTGTTTGGATGGATTTTCCTGACAGTGTTTCTCAGATCACTGTTTGGTTTTTAATTAAAAAAAAAAATTTTTTTTTAACGTTTATTTATTTTTGAGACAGAGAGAGACAGAGCATGAACAGGGGAGGGTCAGAGAGAGAGGGAGACACAGAATCTGAAACAGGCTCCAGGCTCTGAGCAGTCAGCACAGAGCCCGACGCGGGGCTTGAACTCATGGACTGCGAGATCATGACCTGAGCCGAAGTCGGACGCCTTAACTGACTAAGCCACCCAGGCGCCCCTGGTTTTTAATTTTTTTTTAATGTTTTTATTTTTTTTGGGGGGGGGAGGGGCAGAGAGAGGGACACAGAATTCAAAACAGGCTCCAGGGTCTCAGCTGTCAGCATAGAGCCCTACGTGGGGTTTGAACTCAAGAACTGCAAGATCATGACCTGAGCTGAAGTCAGACGCTTAACCCACTGAGCCACCCAGGCGCCCCTCACTGTTTGGTTTTTAATAGTAGGCATTCCATGATTTAGTCCTTACACTGGAATTTTTTTTTTTTTTTTTTGGTAATCATATTTTTAATCTTCCACATTTTTTCTGTTATTCTCTGATTTCTTTTTTAGAAACTGCTTTTCTTTCTATATGGATACAATTAATAAACGAATCTTTCTGATGATGACATTAGATAGAATTGATTGAAAGTTGTTTCTGTCTTGCATTTATTTATTTTTCTCTATAGGCAATTGTTTTTTTATTCTACAGATTTTCCTCAAATATCTGGTAATCCTTGGATGACCATTCATTTTTATGAATAAAGGCTATGTGGATTAGTATGGGTAGTTGGGCTGGTTTTGTTTTGAAGTTGCTTATGCTTACCCCAGATCCCCTCTACATGGGAGGTCATGCATGGGATACTGTGTAATTTGACAGATTTTGCACAGAGAGGTTTCCTTCCTTAGGGTGTGAGGCTGGGGAGCCAGCCAGCTCCAGGTCCTTAAAATTAGCAAGTAAAACCAGACAAACAAGCAAACCAAACTTTACTATGTGGAAAGATATTTTAGCTTATTTATTCCTAAATGGAATTGCTTTTTTTTTGTTTGTTTGTTTTCTTTTTTTGGTTTTGTTTTGTTTTGTTTTTACCTTTACCTCTACTGGGTGGATCCATAGATGTCTCAAGATCTTTCCAGAAAAACCTCTCCTTTCTATGTTTAGGGCATACTGAATTCATGTTGCTGATAGGGTGGGCTGGTAGGAGCCATGTGGGAAACCTTCTTTCCTTCCAGTCTTCTCCAGGTTTGCATCTGTTTATTTGTTAGATCTCTTCTTACCTGTTGCTTTATTTTAGAAATCTTCCCTAACTCCTCTCTTAATCTTTCTCATAGTACCTCTTCCTTTCCTCATACTTCATCTTATAATTTAAAATCACATTAGTTATATTGGCCTAGACTCTTTGATTGCAAGTAATAGAAAACTGAGTGTAAATGAGCCTAACAAAAAAAAAAAAAATCATTATTAACTCATATAACCAAAGTAAAAGAAGCATGGAATTTAACCAGACAGAGGTCTCCTCACTTGCTCTCCAGCTCTCTCTCTTCCCCCTTGGGTTTGCTTTACTCTGGTTTGGACTTCATTCTCTCAAGCAAACTCTACCAAGCTAGATTTCCCCACAGGGAGCTCCAGGCTTGAATACTCAAAGCCAGAGAAGAAAAAAATGTTCTTCCCTCACAGGTCTAGTTAGTAAAATGTGTGGGAGGGGCGCCTGGGTGGCTCAGTGGATTAAATGTCGGACTTCGGCTCAGGTCAAGATCTCACAGTTTGTGAGTTGGAGCCTGGTGTCGGGCTCTGTGCTGACAGCTCAGAGCCTGAAGCTGCTTTGGATTCAGGGTCTCCTTTCTCTGCCCCTCCCCGGCTCAAGCTCTCTCTCTCTCAAAAAACGAATGTTAAAAAGAAAAAAAAAGAAAACTGGGTGGGGGGAGAAAACTGGAATTCACCTTTCTTGAACCAATCCTTCTTGCCAAAGAGGTGGGAGTACAATGAGCACTGTCAACAGCAAACCCTTCTTGGAGTTGAGGAGGAACACGTCCCCCCAAAAGTGTGTAGTGTTTCAGGGACAGTTTAGAATATAGTGGTTAACGGGAGGTTATCAGGAAAACACAACAGTTGCTTAAACAAATAAGAGTTAAATTTTCTGCTACAGAAAGTACGTAGATAGATGGAGGTGGTGATGGTCCACAGCTCATGGATGTCAGGAGAGGGGTCATCATATTTCCTTGGCTTTTTCCTCAAGACACCAGCTGCCGCTCTTATCACCACCTCTGCATCCAGTGGAATATGGGAGGAGAGAGAAGAGTGGAAGTGTCAGCCATGAGTATCCCTTTTATCTAGAAAGCTATAACTTCAGCTCAGTCCTCTCCTGTCCAAAACACACACTTCTTTTCACTTGGTGATTGTGAGTAAAGCCGCCGTAAACAGTGATGTGCAAGTTTTCATATACACATAATAAAGATTTTGAAAAATATTTAAGAATGGGTTTGCCAATCATATAAAGCTAGAATGAGCTTTAGAAGAAACTGCCAAACCATCTTCCAGAGTGATTCTAGCATTTTTCATTTCTACCAGCAATGAATGAGACTTCCTATTGCTACACATCCTCATCGGCAATTGATTTTGTTAATTTTTTGGATTTTAACTATTCTTGCAGGTGTGCAGTAGTCTCTGAGTTTTAAATTTTTAATGTTTATTTTTGAAAGGGAGAGAGCGTGAGTGGGGGAGGGGCATAGAGAGAAAGAGGGAGACACAGAGTCTGAAGCAGGCTCCAGGCTCTGAGCCGTCGGCACAGAGCCCCATGCGGGGCTCGAACTCAGAAACTGCAAGAACATGACCTGAGCTGAAGTCAGAGGCTTAACCGACTGAGCCACCCAGGCTCCCCTGATTTTTAAATTTTTTAAAAATGTTTATTTATTATTTTTGAGAGAGACAGAGCATGAGCAGGGGAGGGGCAGAGAGAGAGAGGGGGACATAGAATCTGAAGCAGGCTCCAGGCTCTGTGCTGTCCGATGCAGGGCTCAAACTCACGAACCATGAGATCATGACCTGAGCCGAAGTCGGACGCTTAACCAATTGAGCCACCCAGGCACCCCTCTGATTTTTTAAATTAGCAATTCCCTAATAATAAATGATGTGAAGCATCTTTTTATATGCTTATTTGTCATCTGTAATGTCTTTAATTTGGTGTCTGGTCAGATCTCTTCTCCACTTTTTAGGTAGGTTGTTTGTTTTCTTATTGCTGACTTTTAACAGTTCTTTGAGTATTTGGATACAATTCTAAAGTGATAGGTGATTTGCAAATATTTCCTCCCTGTCACCTGTCTTTTCATTTTCTTAACAGTATTATATACAATGTAAACCTTTAAACTTTAATGCAGTCCAATTTATCTTTTTTTTTTTTTTTTCTTTTATGGATTGTGCTTTTGGTTTTGAATAAAAATCTCATTTCTAAGTCCAGGTTATCTAGATTTCCTTCAGTGTTATCTTCTAGAAGCTTTCTGTAGTTTGGCATGTTACATGTAGGTGTATAATCCATTTTGTGTTCATTTTTATTTATGATACAAAGCCTGTGTCTAGGTTCTTTTTGGTTTTCATGTGGGCATCCAATTGTTCCAGCCCTATTTGTTGAAAACTTTGTCTTTCCTTTTTTGATGTGCCTTTTAAAACTCAGCTGACTGTATTCGCACTGCTCTATGTGCCCATTCTTTCACCCACATCACACTGGGTTGGTTATGGTAGTTTTAGGCTAATCTTGAAATATTAATAGTATGGGCCCTCCATCTTTGTTTTCTTCAGTATTGTGTTGAGTCTTTTTGATGTTTTGCCTTTTCACTTACATTTTAGAATCAATTTGTTGTTATTACAAAATAGCTTGCTGTGATTTGGTTGGGATTGCACTGACTATATATCAAGTTCAGAAAACTGACATCTTAACAGTACTGAGTCTTTTAATCTATGAACCTGGAATACGTCTCCATTTAATTAGGTCTTCTTTGATTTCTTTCATTAGTGTTTTGTGGTTGTTCACATACAGATCCTGTACATGTTTTGTTAGGTTTATACATTGTTTTTGGGAGGGCTGTTATTTTAAAGGGTGTATTTAAAAACTTTTCCATTTTATTTTATTTTTTTTATTAAAAAATTTTTTTTAATGTTTATTTATTTCTGAGACAGAGAGAGACAGAGCATGAGTGGAGGAGGGGCAGAGAGAGAGGGAGACACAGAATCAGAAGCAAGCTCCAGGCTCTGAGCTGTCTGCACAGAGTCCAAAGTGGGGCTTGAACCCATGAACCATGAGATCATGACCTGAGCTGAAGTTGGTCGCTCAACCGACCGAGTCACCCAGGCACCCCAAAACACTTTTCAATTTTAATTTTTTTTTTCAACGTTTATTTATTTTTGGGACAGAGAGAGACAGAGCCTGAACGGGGGAGGGGCAGAGAGAGAGGGAGACACAGAATCGGAAACAGGCTCCAGGCTCTGAGCCATCAGCCCAGAGCCTGACGCGGGGCTCGAACCCAGGGACCGCGAGATCGTGACCTGGCTGAAGTCGGACGCTTAACCGACTGCGCCACCCAGGCGCCCCATCAATTTTAAATTTCAATTGTTCATCGCTGATACATAGAAGGAAATTGACTTCCATATCTATTGATACTTGTTTGGATGCTGGACATTGTGGTTTTACATTGTTTTAGAATTTCAGATTTTTTTCTGGCAGTTATTTGTGAATTAGTTTGTTACCTTTGAAGTTTATCTTGAAGGTTTATAAGGTTTATATAGGTATATAGTAGTTTTTAGTGTAGGGCTAATTTAGCCCCACTACTAAACAATGACTCTTCTATGTTCTCTTTTGAATGCCCCATGTATTAAATAAGATCTCCTCACCCTGATGGAAATGCAAATGTTTCTCGGTTCTGTATTAGCTCTGCCAAGTCTTTAGCATACAATATTCAGAAATTTACTCTGTTTTTTGTATGGCTTGCCATTTGTCCTTTGTATGGCTCTATCAAATTTCATTTTATGCATCCACAGATTGGCACGAAGCCGAAGAATCTAGGAGACTTTTGTGAAGATTTATCGAACTCTTTCTCTTCATTGCTTTCTCATTTCTGGAATTTGTTCTTATAAATTCTACTCACCCTGTTCTCCCCATATTTGTATTTCTGTTTTCTCAATTATAGGTTTTCTCAATCATTAAGTTCTATTTGGAATCCTATCCCTGTGTCATGGTTCAGAAATTCTCTATAAGTAGAAATCCATGGCATTCATATTGTTCGCCTTCTTTCTCTTCTCTCAGAAATTATAGTCCTGTGCTGCCTTTTGTTCAGCATTTGAAAGCAGTTGTTTCATATATTGTGCCATTGTTTTAGTTGTTACTTTAACAGGAAAGAGAAGAAGTCTTGGACTGATTTTTAAAAGTTTGCAGGTAGACATTTTTCTAGCATATTTTTAAAAGTTTTGCAGAACAATTCTTTTTTAAAATATGTTTATTTATTTTTGAGGAAGAGAGAGAAAGAGCCAGCACAGAGCCCGACTTGGGGCTCAAACTCACGAACTGTGAGATCATGACTTGAGCTGAAATCGAGAATTAGATGCTTAACCAACTGAGCCACCCAGATTCCCCACAAAATAATTCTTGATTTTGTGGTTTATTTCTAATATATTTATGTGTGTGTGTATTTATATGTACATGGATTCACACACATACAGAGTCTAATATATGTATTTTTCTTGTTAAAATTAGATTGTTTTCCTGATTTTCTTTTCTTTTTTTAATAAAAAAAAATTTTTTTTAACATTTATTCACCTTTGAAAGACAGAGAGAGACAGAGTGCGAATGGGGAAGGGGCAGAGAGAGAAGGAGACACAGAATCCGAAGCAGGCTCCAGGCTGCAAGCATGGAGCCCAATGCGGGGCTCGAACTCACAGACCGCAAGATCATGACCTGAGCTAGTCGGCCGCCCAACCGACTGAGCCACCCAGGCACCCCTCTTGTTTTCTTTAATGCTGAAGATCCTTAACTCTTTACTTAGAACCTGGCATTAAATTTTGTCCCTACTCAGTAACACTGTCTCGGTTTACAGTTTCAGATGTTAATGGCCGTAAGTTCAACATTCAAATTATCACTATTTTTACTCCACTCTTTTTTTCTCTTCAAAAATTAATTTATCTTCATTTCATATTACTTTTTGTGCCACAACAATGATTATGTTAAAGTAGGAATGACATGAACATTTCTAATTTTTAAATAATATATTATAATTTAAGGAGATTAAACAAATCAACATGCATAACTTTATATTTTAAGGTAACGTATTAGTTTTCTAGGGGTACCATAACAAATTACCACAGACTGGATGACTTAAACAACAGATTTATTTTCTCATAGTTCTGGAGGCTAGAAGTCCCAAATCAGAGTTTCAGTAGGATTGGTTTCTTCGAGGTGTGTGAGGGAAAGATCTGTCCAAGGCCTTTCTCCGTGGCTTGTAGATGGTCATCTTTTCCCTAATCCTTACTTGATCTTCTCTCTATGCATCTCTCTGTCCAAATTTTCGCTCTTTATGAGGACACCAGTCACATTGCATTAATGCCTATCCCAGTGACTTCATTTTAAAGTTGACTACTACTATAAAGATACTGTTTCTAAATAAGATAATATTCAGAAGAACTGAAGGGTAGGATCTCAACATATGAATTTTTGGGGACACAATTCAACCCACAATGTGTAGTAAATTTTTTCTAATATCTAATTCATTATTATTGACATTCTAAATTATTAAAGAAGGTTATCAGTTGTCTTTGGGTGGGAAAACTTGCCCTATGCCTACTTCACTGTTTTCTATATTCTAGATAAAAGACATGTATTTAGAAGGTAATATGAAGGGATACCATATCACAGTGGAAAGAACAAGTGTTTGGAATAGGATAAACTCAGATCAGACATCAGATTCTGCCACAGACTTGTATAACCTTATATAAATTACTTAACCCCATAAGTTTGTTTGCTTCCTTTCTAAAAAGGGATGATTAAAAACTACTAGGGTTGTTACGAGGACTAGTTCATAAAGTGCCTAGAAGAAAGTAGTAGCTATCACTTTAAGATAGCCAATAATTTATAGCAGCTGAATTACCTTGGTCTTTCCATTTTCAATAAAAAATTCATTGATCTTGAAGAAAGTTTATGTTCATAGAAGCAGCAGTTTTGTGTCATATTTGACTAATCCATATAATGGATTATATTCTAGATTATGCTACATCTTCCCAATATTACTTGCCTTTCCCATTTCTACTTCTGCTTCTACTCCAGCTATGCTATACCTTGGGGAAGACTTGGTTTGAGTGGAGGATAGATGGACATGTACTGAATAAGGGATACCATCCACATTGCAGCTGAGTTTTGTGGATACAGTGCACTCAATTTTAATTGTATAAACTTTGAGTAGAAGAACAATCTCCTAAGTATGACCTTGGTCCTTTGTTTCATCCATTATGAGGTGAGAGTCTTTCAAGAACATAGTTTTGCTTACTACACTCAAAGGAACCATCAAAAAGGAAGGAATCAAACTTAAGGAATCATTAAAAAGACAGTAGACACAGAGTGGCCTGGTAGAGCATTACAGGAGAATAGTGTAATGAGATATGAATGACAAGGATAAGGAAACCTTTGAAGAGTGACATATGACATGGTCAAGAAAGATTTATTTTGGTAATAGTTTATTACTGTTGAATGAAAAATTCCACCTAAAAATTATAATGAAACTTTACTGTTTCTTGGTCACCTGAAATTATTGTACGATGATTTCATTTTATGATGGAGAAAGTGGGGTCAAAAGAGGTTTAGTGGATAATCTAAGCTCACACGGTGCTAACCTATGGGAAATGCTGGCTGTGGGAAACAGCTTCTTTTAGGCATGATTCAGCACTAAGCAGGGCATGGGAATTTGGTGAATGAATTTTAATATCCCATCTACAAACTCTTAACTGTGGGACTTCACAGATGAGAAAGAGTTTGTGCTGGCTGTGTAAGATCTGGGATATCTCTGTATTATCCACGAGAAGGGACTTGACAGAGAATGAGAAAGAATGGGGAAGTGAGTTGATACTCTACTTACTCCAAATGATCCTTCTCTTGACATTCTCTCGGTGGCTCCCCAACTCCTTTTTCTTGAGAGCATTCTTTTTTGTGTTGTATCAGCCAAAATGACCCGAATTTTTAACAACATCAAGAAGGATCTTCAAACCAAAATGGCAAGCATTTCCTTGCCTTGTGGATCCAAACCAGTTGTACTAGACAGGAGGAAAATAATCCAGGAGTAGATATTATTGCAGTTTCTTATTCAATCTCCCCCAGTACCTGATCCTCTATCATTTGCCAGAGAGTTAATGAGAGCTGAAATGAAAATTCTTGCTGCTTTTATACGATTTGTTCACGTCCCCTAGAAGCAGAATGAGGTTCTAGTTTTAGGGTAGGTTAAAGAAAAAAATATGTTGCATGCTCACACAGTGTGGAGGGAGAAAAGTTATGAACTTTTTCTTTTTAAAGGTGGTACATTGACTACAATCTTAAAAATGTTCTTTGCTGCTCCTAAAGAAACAAAATAATCAGTTGGATAAAGCATTAATTTAAACAAGTGTAGGGGCACAAGTATAGGGTTAAGCATCCGACTCGATTTTGGCTCAGGTCATGATCTCACGGTTTGTGAGTTTGAGCCCCGTGTTGGGATCTGCATAGGCAGTGTGGAGCCTGCTTGGGATTTTCTCTCTCTCCCTATCTCTCTGCCCTTCCCTTGCTTGCTCTCTCTCTCAAAATAAAAAATAATAAGAAAATAATTTAAAAATTTTAAACAAGTATAACATACTTTATGTTGTTTAATTTGGGAAAATAAAATGCATATAGTGGAGATTTTATATTTCACTGTGTTTCTTTGTGTAAAAATAATGCTCATGAGTATTTGGGATGCGAGAGGGAGTGAGGAAAAGATTTACAGTTGGACTTAATGAGATGAGAAACGTCAGAGGAGATTTCAACTTTCTGCAAAAGACTCAGGCTCTGCTGGCAGGTCAGGTCCCCCTCGCTGGGCGTCGCTTAGGTCTTGCTATCGGCTTCTGCACAGGAAGGCTCATTAAAATGTTCTGTTATTCCGAGATCCTCAACTTGAATATTGTTATCTGGACAGTTCTCTGTTTTTTGTTCCGATGGTGGGATCCTGGGCTGCGTCCAGCCAGCATAGGTCTGTAGTACCGCCAGTATGCACCGAGTGAGAAGCTTAACATTTTCAGTTCTATGACCTTCATGTTTTTAACTGTTAAATCATAATGTCACATTAACATAACATAGAGCTTTATCCTGAATTTTAGCTAATTAAACCATAGAGAATTAGATAAACGGTTACTGTGAAATCATTTTCTTTTCAGTTTAGTAAACTATAATTTTATATTATAGTTATTATATTATATTGTATTATATTATATCATATTATAATTATAACAATGTAATATATTATGTTGTCATAATTCTATATTATGTCCATGAGCAAAGAAGATTTTTACCAACATTTCACTTATGATTGCCAAAATTTCTGGATGCTATATTTATAGATTTTATGAACTATTTGTGCCTTTGGAAAAAGTTACTATAGCATTTAGATTCATGTCTTCTGCTATAAAGTACCAATTGATTACCTTCATCATTGACTGAAATCACTAAAAAATCTATTTGAGGAGCGTGACGACCGTTACCCAGAACAATTCCAGAGCTGGAGAAATTTTGGACTCCCACTCACCGAAGATTGTATTTGGAGGTTACACTCATGATCTTATATTCAGAGCTAATCTCAATATAGTCTATTAAGTTCTGAGGTTGTGCGGATTCTGAATGTTGAATACAGAAACATATTGGCTTAAAGCATCGCTTGAACACCAGTTCAGAATAATTATGAAGAAGTATTGAGCTAATACATGTGAATATGCTTTGTAAATGGAAGTAATAATTATCTTATATTAAAATATTGACAGGATTTTATCACTGGCTTATTTATATTTATCGTTTTTTAGTGATATTTCGCATTTATTTGCAACGAGGGAGTATCCTATAAAAATTTTCTTAGAAAAGCACTTTATGTGTATACATTTTTGCAAAAGCTTCAGTCTTTACTTATTCTGTTTGGAAATTTGAATCTGCAATTTTTACTTGATGATGTCTTTTGATTGTAGTTGAAGAGGTTTTATTATTTTTCAGAGAGATGCACTTAGAATTCATTAGTGAATCGATCTAATTAGGTGTGAGGAATGTAGAGAGACATAATCCAAATCAGACTTAAAACAGGGAACTCTTTTAGGTACTCTGCTATTACAAAGATGAAAAAAAAATACTATGAAAATAAAAATGTATTGATTTCACTAAACTTCACATTTTAGTCTTGTTTAAAACCTTATTTTGGTATTAGCCATTGAGAAAGGATGTATATAACTTTCCCTTCCTCAATTAGAAAAAAATCCTAACAAATCAGAATAGGTGTTTGATTCACATATTCAACTCAACACAATTTTGAGGCTCAGTTATCCACCTGGAATTGTAATAGGTGCTTGGAAACAACAGTGAAAAATTCACAGCTCTTGAACTTAAGAGATTTATATTCTAGCTGAGAAGGCAAAGATTTATAATCAAGGAGGGACCGTGACAGAAATCTGAAAATCTATATGCAGTGATGCGGAGGAAGTTCATCCCAGTAAGAATTCAGGAATGGGAGAGGGGTTAGGGAAGTCTTTATAGAAGGGATAGTGTTTTAAACAAACCTGGTATTTAAAGAAAGAGGATCTTCCCTCATTATTTTTTTCTGTAATTGTGAAAGTAAAAGCATCAGAATTATTTTTAGAAATCAGCCAGATGTGAGAATCATGGTTTTATTACAGTGAGTGACAAGGGAAAAGCCGAAGTCTGGGGTTCAAAGGCATTTAAGTGGTTAGGCCTTTTGTGATAGGACTCCCTGGAAGGCCTGTGATGGGTGGCTGAGCTGTACAGGGGAGAGTGCTTTGGGGGCAGCTGGTGAGGGAGGTGGGAAGGGGGACTGCAGGAGGGAGGGGGGCATCCTCTGTGGGGGGGTGAGTAGGGCCTTCTTTCCTGAGGCCTGGAGGACTGAGGCAGGGACAGCCTTTCTCTCTGCTTTGTTCATTTTGAGCCACTGCTGTTGGCATCTTTTCTTTTTCTGCAAGTGTAATTCAGGGAACTCTGTAGTGAATTTTCTAGATGCATCAGTGATTCCCTAACCTGACTGAGCATTAGGATCACCTGGTGCATTGATTAGTTAATATACAGTGCAATATTGATTTCAGAAGTAGAATTCAGTGATTCCTCATTTATATACAACACCCAGTGCTCATCACAACAGGTGCCCTTTTTAATACCCATCACCCATCTAACCCATTCCTCACCTACTTCCCTCCATCAACCCTCAGTTTGTTTTCTATCATTGAATCTCTTGTGGTTTGTTTCCTTCTCTTCTCCCCCCCCCCCCCCCGCCCCCATGCTTCCCATCTGTTCATCTGTTTTGTTTTTTAAATTCCACATATGAGGAGGGATACCTGGGTGGCTCAGTCAGTTAAGTGTCTGACTTCAGCTCAGGTCATGATCTCATGGTTCCTGAGTTTGAGGCCTGCATTGGGCTCTCTGCTGTCAGCACAAAGTCCACTTCAGATCTTCTGTTCCCCTCTCTCTTTACCCCTCCCCGCTCACATTCTCTCTCTCTCTCTCTCTCTCAGATATAAACATTAAAACATAAATTCCACATATGAGTGAAATCATATGATATTTGTCTTTATCTGATTGACTTATTTCACTTAGCTTAATACATTCTAGCTCCATCCATGTCATTGCAAATGGCAAGATTTCATTCCTTTTGATGGCTAATTTCCAGTATGTATATGTGTGTGTGTATACACACACACACACACACAGACACACACACACACACACATCTTCTTTATCCATTCAGCAGTCGATGGACATCTGTACTCTCTCCATAGTATGGCTATTGTTGATAATGCTGCTATAAACATTGGGCTGCATGTATGCCTTCAAATCTGTATTTTTGTATCCTTTGGGTGAATACCTAATAGTGCAACTGCTGGATCATAGCGTTGTTCTATTTTTTTTTTTTTTTTTACATTTATTTATTTTTGAGACACAGAGACAGAGCATGAGCAGGAGAGGAGCAGAGAGTGAGAGACACACAGAATCCGAAGCAGGCTCCAGGCTTTGAGCTGTCAGCACAGGGCCCAACACAGGGCTCGAACCCATGAACCAGGAGATCATGACTTGAGCTGAAGACAGATGCTTAACCAACTGAGCCACCCAGGCACCCCTACTTTTAGTTTTTTGAGGAAACTCCATTCTGTTTTCCAGAGTGGCTGTACCAGTTTGCATTCCCACCAACCGTGCAAGAGGGTTTCCCTTTCTTCGCATCCTTGCCAACACCTATTTTTCTTGTGTTGTTAATTTCAGCCATTCTGACAGGTGTGAGGTGGTATCTCATCATGGTTTTGATTTGTATTTCCCTGATGATGAGTAGTGTTGAGCATCTTTTCGTGTGTCTGTTAGCCATCTGGATGTCTTCTTTGGAAAAATGTCTTTCACATCTTCTGCCCATTTCTTAACTGGGTTGTTCATTTTTTGGGTGTTGAGTTTGATAAGTTCATTATAGATTTTGGATACTAAAATCATATATGTTAATGCAAATTTCTTTTCCCATTTTGTTGGTTGCCTTTTAGTTTTGTTGATTGTTTTCATTGACCTAGTGAGCTTTTAAAATGTTAAAAACATTTAAAAAATGTTTTTATTTGTTTATTTATTTATTTGTTTTTGAGAGAGAGAGAGAGAGAGCAAGAGAGTGGGCGGGGGAGGGGCAGACAGAGAGGGGAACAGAGGATCTGAAGTGGGCTTTGTGCTGATAGCAGCGAGCCCAATGCAGGGCTCGAACCCATGAACCATGAGGTGCCCCAACCTGGTGAGCTTTTTAAACATACAGATTCTTGGGTCAATTGCAGATTTATGGAATCTCCAAAGGTGGAATCTAGAAATTCATTTATTTAAAAGGAGTTTTTTTTTTTTTTAATTTTTTTTTCAACGTTTATTTATTTCTGGGACAGAGAGAGACAGAGCATGAACGGGGGAGGGGCAGAGAGAGAGGGAGACACAGAATCGGAAACAGGCTCCAGGCTCTGAGCCATCAGTCCAGAGCCTGACGCGGGGCTCGAACTCACAGACCGCGAGATCGTGACCTGGCTGAAGTCGGACGCTTAACCGACTGCGCCACCCAGGCGCCCCAGTTTAAAAGGAGTTTTATTGAGATCTAAGTTACATGTCATAAAATTCACCCCTTTAAGCGTAAAATTCAGTGGTTTTTAGTATATTTACAATGTTGTGTAATTAACATTAATTCTCCAACATTTTCACAACAAATCAGTCCCCATTTCTCCTTCCTCCATCCTCTGGCAAATGCAGTAATATATTTTCTGTCTCTGTTCATTTGCCTATTCTGAATATTTCATATAAATGGAACCATACAATATGGGGCTCTTTGTAACTGATTATACATTCTTCATTCATACTTTCATGATTTAAAGACACTAGCTCAGTCACTTAAGTAAGTTTGTAGAAGCATAACTTCTTAGGCTGGGCTGATTACATCATGAACCCCTGGGGTGTGACCAGCATTTCCTAGTCTACGTCCTTAAGAGATTTTGATTTAATAGTTCTGAGACTGGCCAGGGAATAAGAATTTTACAGTTTCCCAAGGTACTTTTGAAAACCAGGTGGTTTGGGAGACCACTGTAAGGGATTCTGCAAGTTGCAATAGTTCCATTCAACCCATACCCCACCCCCAGCCACCTCTTTTTATTTTCATCCTACTGCTTCTGTTATGGTTTGGTTTCTTGGCATTTCAGTGGCCTTTTACAAGATCTAACTCCTTTGTGTCCCTTCTCTATTCAGTCCTTCCTCCACACTGCTACCAGGATTATCTTCCTAAAATACAAATTGGATAGTGTCACATCTATGATTAAAAATTCTTTGATGATTTCTTATTTCCTACAAAATGAATCCAAACTTCTTACTATGACCTTTGAGGCTCCTCACAATCTGTCAATTGTCTACTTTTGTCTGCACTCCTGCCACTTGCTGAAAACAATCAAGAGTTCCAGCCACCCAGACTCTTTATTTCTCCCCAACATTTCATGCAACTCTTTGATAATGCTATCGCTTTTCTTGGATTTCTGTCACAGTTGTGGCAGTCTTAGATCTGCAATGAACCATGGTATGTTATTCCATTGGCTTTGGTGGAATAATATGAAAATCAGAGGCAGCTTCTTCAAATAGTTTATACTTATGATACAGTTCTTAAATACAAATGATTATATGATGTAAAATTATTGAATCTATCTAAACCAAACCTTCTGGTTAAGGTACAACACCCATACAGGCATATACTTATTTCCTTGGATTAGGGATACAGGGGATTAGTATCTTAATCTCTATGGGGTGTCTGCCATGGTCCGTTGGTGGCATTGTAGGCCAGATTGCTTTCTTTTTCTCTGGCAGCTGTCGAGGCCATCCGTGTTGGTTGGACTCAGTATGAAGGCTTTCATTAGAGCTTCTGGTCAGAGGCTCAACTTTCCAGCATTAGCAACGGGAAGGAATACTATGCAGTCTTCCAACTGGAGATCTTATGGAGCTATGAAAATTGTAGCACACAGTTTAGTGAACTCACATAGTTTTAGTCATATACAGTAAAACTTTGGACTGCAAGTAATTTGTCCTGTGAGTGTTCTGCAAGACGAGCAAACATTTCTAATAAATTTTAACTTGATAAATGAGCGATGTCTTGCAATATGAGTAGTATGTGATGCTGAATGTCACATGATCACAACTGAGCCACTGGTTCTCATTCTCTCTCTCTCCCTCTCTCCTCCTCTCTCTCTCTCTTTCTCTCTCTCTGTGGGATTGTGAGTGATCATCTCCCATGCTCAGATGTTTGGTCTCAGGCCGCAGTGTTAGGCAGAAATAAATGATTTTTCAGAACATTGGAAGGTGCCCACAACTGGCACTAGTGTATTTTCTGTCACTTAAAAGCACCCATGGACCGTCCTTTGCTTTTCCAGACAAGAGTAAGCTAGGAGTGCTTTGCTTCCTTCTATGTCAGGCTGCCTGCAGATACAGACCCTTTGCTGCCTTATTGCCAGTTACATTAAATACAGTATATGACAAGAGTTTATTAATACTGTACTGTAGTCAACATCCATGAGAGCGTGTACAATGGCCCTCATGCAGAAAAAGGTTGAAAAGAAAGGCAGTAAGAAGAAGGAGATGATTACAGTGGAAGTTAAGAAAGAAATCATCAAGGAGTACGAATGAGGTATGCGAGTGGCTGAAATTGCAAGATATTATAAGAAATCCACATCTGCATCTTGTCTGCAGAGGAGGAGGAGAAAAAAGCGGACGAATCCCTTACTTCAAATGAGATTAGGGAGATATGTAAAATGTGGGAAACAGTGCCAAATTTTGTAGAAAAGCACCACCTGAATAAGGCCGTAGTAGTGTGAGCAATGAATCTGTTCAACAACAATGCAATGTCACATTTTCACAAAATCCTCAAAAGGAGGCAAAAACAAATGTCGTTGGATAGATTCCTTGTTAACGTTGCGAGAAAAGAAAAAGAGTCCATTGGGCCAATAGACAGCAGTGATTTCTGTGAGTGATAGAGAAATTTGTCCTACACAGTAACTTTCCTCTCTCTTGTCTCCCTCACAGCAGCCACGAAGGTTTTCAAAGTTAAGTGAAGGTTAATTTGTTTATTTTCCTTTATATTTTGTATTTTTTATTATTTTGTATTACATTATAGTATTGTAATCATTTTTAAGTGTTTTTTTCTTACTTTTTTGAGAGAGCATGAGTGGGGAGTGTCAGGGAGAGAGGGGGACGGAAGATCCAAAGCAGACCTGGTGCTGACAAGCTGACAGCAGCAAGCCCAATGTGGGGCTTGAACTCATGAACTATGAGATCATGACCTGAGTCAAAATTGGACGATCAACTGACTGAGCCACCCAGGTATCCCTATTGTAACCATTTTTATATGAATATTTTTGGGTTGTGGAACGAATCATCTGAGTTTCCATTATTTCTTATGGGGAAATTTGCCTTGATATAGAAGTGTTTTGGATTACAAGCATGTTTCTGGAATGAATTATGCTCGAAAACCAAGGTTTTACTGTATACGATTAGTGCCTGTACTGGCTCTGTTGCCCCACTCAACTGGTTGTGGGTTTGACATACTTTGAGTTAGGCAACCCTGACATGTTGATCCTGGATATAATTTGTGTACCACTCCCACCTCCATGGCTATGGTTTTATGTATAGGTACATTGAGCAACCCTGCCATACTGCTTCTGATCAGATGTGGTAACCTGCAGTAGAAACAGGCAGCTTTCAGGACTTTGTACTGATAAAGTACTATGTCAGTACTGGGACTTGGGACCATAAATCAGAGTTATAAACATTCGAAATACGTTTCTGCTTGTCTACTACATACTCGTGTAGATCTCATGTGTCTGACATCTACATACTCCAAGTCCTCTGGCCTTCTATGATAACCCTTTCTTTTAACATTTAAGTAAAACTGCTTGAATTCCCATCTGGCAGACTGAGAGATCTGACCTCTGTCCTTTATGTTACCCAGAACCACCTTTCCTCAGCATATTTGGAAAAGGTGGGGTAAGGCATACTGTTAATTGTTTGCCAGTGTTCACATCCTCTCCCTCTGGGTGAATTATTCTTCTTTGCTCTGTTGAAGAAGACTATCTTTGTCATATGGCTTGCTTTGGTTAATAAAATATAAGAGGAAATGATGTGTGTCACTTCCTATTGCTTTGCCGCACTCCTTTCTCTCTGCCAAGAGATTTCTATTGATGTTCCAAATAGTGACTACTCTGTCTGATGATCCCAGCCTGAAGATGATGAAATGTGAAGAATGGCCCTTGCTTAGCCAATCCACAGTGAACTCCAGCCCAGGCAAGAAATAAACCTTTGCTCTTCTAGGAGACCGGATAACTTAGGTGTTTATTATCATAGCATGCCCTATGATCTAAAACAATGCCTAGCACTTGGCGGGTGTTCATTAAATACTTGATGAATGAATGAACTTGAGCAAGGTACTTTCCAGGTGTCTCAAACTGTTATACTACAACTGTCTTCTCATCTTCAGTGTGGTCCTGGACTAGTGAATAATAGAAATACACTATTGTCTTAAAGCAACAGTGTCTAAAAGACATTTCAGGGGGACAAAAACATTATTTCAAGTTGAAGGAGACATGCATATGATACAGAATAGAGCACAAATCTCACAGGAATTTTTAAGGGAAAAATACAAGTCTTCCAAGAATTTTCATGACAGTATGGAGTACTGCTTCAAGCTATGTTCCCAAGACCCCTTGGAGATGTTTGAGAAGCTTTGATAATCGCCGAGTCTCTGTTTTCTCTTCTCTGAAATACTTCCTGGCCAGAGACCTCACTGCCACCATCTCTGAGACGGCCGTGACCCTGATCAGCGGGCTCAGTGGCTGCTGCAGGTGCGAGCAGATTGCCGCCAACCAGCGGTGCAAGGGCATCGCAGACTGCATCGTGCGCATCCCCAAGGAGCAGGGCGTGCTACCCTGACCTGGCCGATGTCATCCGCTTCTTCCCCACACACGGCCTCAACCTGGCCTTCTGGGATAAGTACAACCAGATCTTCCTGGAGGGGGGAGGGGCGTGGACAAGCGCACACACTTCTGGAGTTATTTTGCCGGTGATCTGGCCTCAGGTGGGGCACCTGGAGCCACCTCCCTCTGCTTCATTCTCTCCTCGGCCGCCCCCCCCGCCCCCGCTGGATTTTGCCAGAACCCAAGTGGCAGCCGACATGGGGAAGTCTGAGCAGGAGTTCAAAGGCCTGGGGGACTGTCTGGTAAAGATGACCAGGCACCGGGGCCTGGACCACGGCTTCAGTGTCTCGGGGCAGGGGCATCACCATCGTCCACCCGTTGGCCTACTTCGGCGTGTACGACCCAGCCAAAGGCATGCTCCCGGGCCCCAGGAACACCCCCAGACCATGACAGCCGTAGCAGGCGGGCTCTCCTGCCCCTTCGACACCGTGCAGCTGCGGGTGATGATGCGGTGGGGGCACAAAGGAGCTGACGTTACATACGAGAGGACCCTCGACTGCTGGTGGAAACCTTCCATGAGGAAGGGGGCAAAACCTTATTCAAGGGCACATGGTCCAATGTCCTGGGGGCCAGGGTGCGCCTTTGTGCTGGTTCTGTACGCGAGCTGAAGAAAGTCATAGCGGTGTGCTTCCCAGACACGGGGACCAAGGCCATCACGTAGAATACTTATGTTAGGGACCACTGATACTCGAGAAATTCCGGTGTCCTTGCCCGGCCAGATCACGTGTAGAGGACTGGGGAAGGTTCTAAAAGGAGCTCTTTGCGATGGACCATTGGCACCAGATTCCATGTATTGGTTGTGGAGGCTGGGGGTGGGAAGGGGATTTAGGACCTCTTGGTGAGACCACAGGCAGTTCTGCCACACTGACCCTAGAGTCCAGGTGCTTGTGGGACCTTAGTTGTGTTTAAGCACTTAAGAATTGTGTCTCCGTTTGTACTTAAGCACTGTTCTCTTTTGCACAGCCGAATGTTTGCAATTATGTTTCATGTCCAGCATTCTGCAAAACCATAAAAACTGGGACACAGAGAAAAAACAAAACAAAAGAAAGCAGAACTCTTGGTTGGACAAGAGTAGGCAGAGGGTCTTTCAGGGGGGCTCCGTGGTGTAAGCAGCCTTGACCTGGGAGCGCATCCTTGGTCTCCAGTGAACATAGGGCTCTGTCAAGTCACTTAATCCACTAGAACCTCAGACTCAGGAAAAGATGTGCTTACACAGTTGCTGTCTGTCCCACTGGACTTTTATTTTTGAGGAATAATATATTTGAAAGTACTTTGAAAATCACTAAGCTTTATCGTTCCAATTAAAAATTGATAGGGAATTTTTGCAGTCTTTTCAAATTTCAAGATTTTATTTATGTTATAATTCCACTGGGTGGCAGTATTTCACTTGTACTCTAATTCTATAGTTTGTATATAATCTCAGAAAAAAAAAAAAAAAGAATTTAATCACAATCTCATTATCTCCCCAACTTATCTTTCCACTTTCTCCTCCTGTGTACTCCCTATCTCCCAAAAGAATTCTGAGAAACAGTCACCATTCATTTAAAAAAGATTTAATGACATAAATGGGAGGACAGTCACCGTAAGAGAGAGGTTTGTCCAGAACTTCTGCTTCATTTGGGAGGAAGTGTTAGATAGCTTAATTTTGTTCAGATGTAAGCAAATTACTTTGATGTAGGTAATTAAAACCAGTTGAAAATCACCTATAAAAATCTTGCCACTGGCTTTTTTGTGAATGCTTTAACAATGACTTTTTTTTTTTTAAATAAACTCATTTGGACATTTTTGACTGATATTATCATGGATGCTTGCTTATTTTATCCTGTGTATCATAAGATCATAAATTTGTGCAGATTCCTTTGATGTCTATGACGTGTTTGAGAAACACTTTATCATGGTTCCATATCAGTTAACTTTGTGTCAGAATTTCTTAGAGAATCAATTCTACAAGATAAGTTAAATAAGACAAGTACCCTTATAAATCTTGGTAAGTGATTCCTTGCTGACTTCTGTTAATATTGAGGCTTTACTGTAAGTGGCAGACTAGGCCTCCTGGAGTAGTCTTGTTCTGTAGCATGGAAAAAGTAAAAATTCTTTAGCATGGTGGAATGCTAGTTTTCACCTATAAAGAGACCGTCAATATGATTTTTATACGTCCGCAAAGACTACATTCTGTATGTACAAGAGAAAGCAGCTAGGTGCTTTGAAAAATTAGGCTGTTGAAAAGCTGCTGTTTATAAAACTTGATGTAGATAGAGAAATCTTCATTTTTAAATGGTGATTCTTGATGTTTAATTTAAATTTTGTGCCAAATAGATCTTCGCTGTTTTCAGGGAGGAAAAAAAAAAGAATAAGTTAAAAAAAAATATTTATGTCTAAAGTTGAATTGATATGTTAATGAAAATTTCATCTCTTTCTCTGATGGCCATAATTATAAAGCACAATTCCTTTTTCCACTATACATAATAATGATAAGCTGTATGCACTGTGTGCATGAGCATTTAAAAACATTTTTTGAAGGGCACCTGGTAGCTCAGTCAGGCATCTGACTTCGGCTCAGGTCAGATCTCACAGCTCATGAGTTCGAGCCCCGCGTCAGGATCTGTGCTGACAACTCAGAGCCTGGAGCCTGCTTCCGATTCTGTGCCTCTCCTCTGCTCATGCTCTGTCTCTCTCTCTCTGTCTCTCTCTGTCTCTCTCTCAAAAATAAATAAACATTAATTTTTTTTTAATTTTGAGGAAGATTATTCATAGCTTTTCACTGATTCTCAAAGGGACTTATGACTCACAAAAAGATAAAAAAAAAAACCCACCTTGATATTTCGCCATCATTACATATTTTTAAGGAGCTTTAAAATTGCTTTAGAAGTCTTGCCTCATCAAATAATTAATAATCCTCATTTATACAAGGGGAAAAATGGAGGAACGTTGCATCTTAGTTTCAGTAAAGAATTTTAGAAAAATTTCCCAATTTTTTTGTCCGCAAATTGGAAAATGACTGGCTGGCTAATAGACCAGTTAGGTGGATTCACGCTAGTTGAACAGCTGACTGATGTACCAGTAGAACATGAGGGTGAGTGCAAGTGGCTTTTTACAAGTCACTTTATTCTAGATCCTTTCCTGCTAAATCTTTTTATCAGTAATTTAGGACGCATGCTTATCAAGTTTTCTGGTAAGAGATGAACTGGGTGAGATAGTAGCTATTTTGTTTGAGAGAAGCAATATTCAAAATTTGAAGTCCCCAAAGTAGGAATAAACCAACAAGAAGAAAATAAAAGTCAAGTCTTATATTTGCACCAATGAGCTATTTTTAAACAGAACTAAGAGAAATTTGCCTTGAGAACAATTCAAAGTGAAAAGATTTGGATGTTTCAATTAGTTTTGGTTTTAGGGAGAAGCTGGCATGATTTGGGCAGAAATTGGTCAGCATTTCTAAACTAGGTGGGTTGTTGAAAAACTCAGTGGTCCTGTCTTTGGAACACATGAGCCCATGTGGAGTCACTGTTACTATAGTTTTGTCTTGAAACATATAGGTCTGGACAAAGCTGTTGTTAAAACAATACGAGCTTCTTTTCGGGGTACATCTGTTTTGTAAGTCAGCCTACAGTTTGCAAACTAACAAGAAGGACTGGAAGGGATATGAGAGGAATAGTAGTTAAGAATTCTTACTGAACACCAGCTGTGGTAGGTCCTATGTTAAATCCTTTGAATGGATTATCTAATGGAATTCTCTCATAACAACCCTGTGAAGGAGCTGGTACCAGGATTCCTTTTTCACAAATGAGACAATGAGGCACAGATTGCTTAAAGGGATTTCTCATTCCTGTTTACAGATGGTAAATTCATATAACTTGGAATGGAGTCCCCTTCTGGATCATGAGCCCATGCATTTAACTGTTCTAATATACTGCCTTCCAGAAGAGGAGTATTATGGAGCCAACAGGGGAAAGATTAAACAGAGAGTGGTCCCTATCTTTAAATGCTATAGGCAGGTAAAGAAAGATAAAAAATGAATCTGACAGGAGATGACTTCATTTCAAGTCTTTTTAGTGGAGTGTTGAGGGCAGATGTCAAATTGTAGTGCCCTGAAGATTGAATATTGAAGAAGGGTATATTTGGTGAGGACAGGGCTAGTTAGGGGAAAGAGAAGGTTATAAGAGATGATGGCAGGGCAGCCCACAGGAAAGCTGGAAGAGGAGGGATGGGGAAGGTGTATGGCTAGAAGCAGGAGGAGATTTTGTGTTACAGCAAAGAGGTTCTACGAACCAAACCTATCAAGAACTGGACAAACAGACTGTTCCTCTCTCTCTCTGTCTTTTGGGCAATTTTCAAGTTTGTAAAGTGCATTAACATGCTTTCAGTTTTACTGTTGATTTATTTAAAAATACTTTACAATTGAAATGTAATGCATTGGGTACTTTTGAATAAAATCAAGTAGAGACACATGATACCTAAACCAACGTGGTTCCTTTTCCAAAATGGTTTGCTGGGAAAAGATGACATACATGCTCAAGCCCATCACAGCCACTATCAGTGGCCTAATTAGCATTTGTCCCCCCATGCTTTGTCTGATTTGTCTTGACTGCACTGGGATGAATCATTAGTGCTTTAATCTGTGTGGTTCTCTTATCCCCGCAGGGCTAGCAGTTGGTCTCAGGAGAGCTGTGTCATCTAGTTCTGGTGAATGAGATGCAAGAAGTTTTTTAGGTGTGGCTCCCAGGAGAGCTCTCACTTTTCCCATGAAAAGGAACCTAGGTCCCTCCCCCTTTTTATGACTGGGAAGTGGAGTGTCCGTCCGGACGTGATGCCTAGGGGTCGGCCTTTGAACATGCGGTGACAAGTATGACAACAAGATCAATGTGTGAAGGGTGGCAAAGCGGACCATCAAAAAGCACTTGGTATTACATCAGTTCTGGGCTGCCTGGCTTTATGCCTCTTATTATGAGAGAGATAGACCTGTATTTGTTGAAGTCCCTGTTGGTCAGATTTTCTGTTGCTTGGAATCAGACAAAGTTCGGAGACCAGCAAAACCCTTCTTCAACTATTTCTTAATACAGACGTAGTTTATGTTTATAGCTATGGTAACTTCTAAGATAATGTCTCTGATTGGCCCTCTTTTATTTTTTACGGCCTGTAATATCTCACTAATATCACATTGAAAACCTGTGGCTTATCAATTTCAGAAACAATTTCGTCTTTAAAAATTATATTTGACCACTCTATTTGCTATTTCAGTTATCTGTACATGTCTAGTTTCTTTCCAGTAACTAGAGTCATGCCTGCATGATGTTTGCATAAAATCCGTAATATCAAAAAATACTTTTTCTGTGGAGGAAAGCAAAACACAAAGCCACTAGAGATGGTTCTCACTTCAGAACTAGATCAGGGAATACTTTATTAAACCATTTGATTGACACTCTAGAAAATCTTAATTGAAGAGGGATTTTTATGCCAAACATTTACTTACTATGGAACCGCTAAAATGCATGTCTGCTTGGTTAGGAGGAGGTTAAATGTAAAATAATCCTCAATGTTCTTCAGAGTCCTGGGGTGAATATGATTATTTTGTGTTCTTTGCATCTAAATGTTCACACTCTTGAGATGTGCCTTCTAGGGAAGGTTATCACCTTCTGCCTCAACATTATTTGTCTTAAAGTACACGAGGTGGCCCAGGAGCTTTTGTAGTGGGCATGGAGCTATGAAAAACAAACGGGTGAAATCTGGTTGGAAGCATATTCTTCTACATAGGGAGTCTAATACTAATATAGATGCTTCCTCTATTTTTAGAGTGACTTGGATTTGTGTTCAGATGATGAAACACGATAAAATTTCTACTCAATTCTGGGAGTGCTATGGTGAGAAAAATTGACCTGCCAATTTACAAACAGCAAAAGTCTAGACACTACCATAAAAATTGTTGAAATGACAGTGGGAAAATCAACGTTAAAAATTATTAGAGCAATTAAGAAAAAATTTATTAAACACATGAATAAGCATCTCTGCATGTGACACAGAAAGTAAATGCAATATCCAGAAAATATATCCAATTATGCAGAGATGGAGCATTTTAATATGCTGATCTGCTTGTTTAATCCCTTGAGTCAAGGCATAATTAGCTACCAAAAGATTTGATCACTTCAAATCAGATGGTCAAATCTTTTGGCTTTGCTCTAGACTATCATCACATGGAATGAATTATTAATAATTCAGTCTTGGTGCTTTGAGTCAAGCCTGTTAATAACAATCTTAGTTTTAGATTTTCCCTAAAAATTTTATAAGAAGGAGAGCTCTGTTATTATATTTAAATTTAAATGGAAGTATAATTGCCTGGTTATGCCATTGTTTGGGATACTTTTCAAGAAAGGCTTCAATCCTTGAGATGCTTCCCATTTTGAGATGTGTGTGTCATCATGAATCCCTAATTAGTGTAAATCTTCTGCATTAGAAAAAAATCTGAGTTCTTAACTAATGGCTAGAGAAGTGGTAGTTCTGTTCTCTGCTTTTTCAAGTCAGTTGTTTTACTGTGCTTACTTTAGAATTTGGTAAGTAGGATCAACCCCCTGAGTCTATATTGTGTTGTCACTCTACCCACTGGAATAAACAGATTTGTTGCTATCTACTTCTTGCTTTGAATCATACTCATTCGTACATTGCTGTCCTCTCTGTTATGTATCCAGAACATACCCTGTTGTCAGTCACAACTTGAGAGCCATCCCCTCAGTTGCAAACCCTTTCTTGGTAATTCTGGCCCACGCGGATACAGCCGTCTCCACTTTTCAGTCTTGCACATCCATGTGCACATCATAAATCTGCCATAGTTTTCTTTCCCAGTGGGCCAGTTGCCCATTAAAATATATCTTAACATAACATTTCAGTCACCATCCATTGAAAATCGCATTGGAAAGGAGGCCTGTTTGCCATTCTTGAATATTTCGTTTATGTGTTAGTATTTCGTCATATGGTTTTACAATTATTTTCATAATTTAAGGTAGCTTTGTTTCATTCACTAATTGCTTTGTGTAACTTTTGTGTAACTAACAAGGGTCCATTCATCGGGAATCGTGTTTTAAATTTCATTTTTCAACCTCAGTTTACCACAGAGCTGGATACATAAGCTCTCAATAATACTTGGATATGTATTAAACTCTAGGATATTTCTTGGGTATGAATGCATTAGTCTGCTCGTGCTGCTATTGCAAAATATTCTAGATTGGTGGCTTAAACGACAGAGGTTTATTCTCTCACGGTTCTGGAAGCTGAAAGTCCCCGATCAGAGAGCCATCAAATTCGGTTTCTGGTGAGAACTCTTTTTCTGGCTTGCAGTTGGCTGCCTTCTCACTGTATCCTCACACTGCCTTTCCTCTATATGTGCATGGAGAGAGATCTCGGGTGTCTCTTCCCCTTTTTGTAAAGACACGAGTCCTATTGGTTTAGGATCTCACCCTTATGATCTCATTTAACCTTAATTACCTCCTTAAAGGCTCTATATCTAGATACAGCCCGCATTAGGGTTTTAGAACTTCCACATACAAATTTGGGGGAAACATAATTTAGTTCATAACAAGGAGCTCTTAAATTATTAGTAAATATTTTAAGAAAATAACTATTGAATTTTTCTTTTTCTGTAAGTTCTTTTTTTTTTCTGTTATATTTCTTCAACCTAGCTTGATGTAAGCCTCCATTTCACCTATATTTTTCTTTTTTTTTTTTTTAATTTTTTTTTCCAACGTTTATTTATTTTTGGGACAGAGAGAGACAGAGCATGAACGGGCGAGGGGCAGAGAGAGACGGAGACACAGAATCGGAAACAGGCTCCAGGCTCTGAGCCATCAGCCCAGAGCCTGACGCGGGGCTCGAACTCACGGACCGCGAGATGGTGACCTGGCTGAAGTCGGACGCTTAACTGACTGCGCCACGCAGGCGCCCCACACCTATATTTTTCTATAATCATGGAAGTTTTCCCTTGTAATGTTTTCTGCTTTCTATGGCTTGGCAGGTGTTAACTTTTTTCCTTAAAGTCTTAGCTGGAACTGGTCAAGACTCTTTTGGGAGTTTTACCTAAAAGGTCCCCCCCGGAGGCTTGGCAGGGAGTGGGCCCAAGGCTGAGCTTTGCTAATCACTCCTGCTGCTCCCCTTTTCTGTATACCTCAAGCTCACCGTGAAGGGACCAACACATCATACCCACCTACTAAACAACTGTCTCAAGGACTTTTGTTGATGATCTCATAGGATTGGAAGCATATATGAATGGTCTTAAGTCTGATTATTAGTGAGGCCAGATCTGTTATGTGCAGAGGTTAGGGGTGAGCCTGCTGACTTGTAGTTCCATCAAGTAAACGTCTTAGTGTGAGTGGCTCATTTTTGACTAAAAGGAATGGACAGGTTTGTATGTCCAGATATACAGAAAGGATGATATTGATGTACCCCACATTTCAACTTACTATTTGCCATAAAAATAGGAATCATAATTAATCCTTAGTTTTCTACTTTGAAAGACAGTCACACACACAAGTGCATACATGCACATGTGCCCATGTGTGCACACACACACACACACACACACACACACACACATACATACCTGAGCCAGATGTTTGACTCATTACCATAATCATCCTGTCACATTTGATATTTTCTTTCTTGGTTCTCCAAACTCTAGCCTCCTTAACAAATAGCATTTTCATATCTCTAAGTCTAACTCCTGTTTTTTATCATGGCTAAGTGGGCCACTTTTTTGTGTTTGGAGTTATTATCATTTTTAATCAAAACCCTTGGAGTTCTTTCCTGAATTTGTTGGATTGCTTTTTACTGGATTTTTCTTAGATGTTATTTCAGCTCTAACTATAGGTATGGCACTCTTAACTGTATGAACTTCCTATTATTTTAATGCAATATTGTTCTACAGGAATGAGGTTTTGTCTGTGTGCCTGAGTTAGTATAGAAATTTCTTCATATCCCCAGGTAGTCATTGATTTCCTAGCTTTCATTAGCCAAATAACATTATTTTTGCCAGTAGCATGAAATGTTGTCTACTTATATTTTTCACTTAAGATTTGTGCATTTCTTTAATGAACTAAGACAAAAATCTTGGAAGTAAAAATGTTCTATGTAAGTGTTGTATTATGTATCATTTTCTTATTAGATCTTATTGTTTTATATCTTAACACTTTATTCTGTTGTGTGTGTGTGTGGGTGCTGATATTTATTTATTTAATTATTTAATCTATTGGAGAGAGAGAGAGAGAGAGAGAGAGAGTGTGAGCCGGGGAGAGGGGCAGAGGGAGAGAGAGAGAGAATCTTAAGCAGGCTCTATGCTCAGCATGGAGCCCAACATGGGGCTCGATCCCATGACCCTGGGATCATGACCTGAGCTGAAATCAAGAGTTGGGCGCTCAACTGACTGAGCCACCCAGGCACCCCCATATATACTACAGATTCTATCCAGTCCCTGTTGTTGTGAATTTGGGAGGTTGGAACCTCTCTAAGATGCCTGTGGAAGCAGGGAAGGTTTACATCATCATGGTCATCCTTGAGTTTGCTTTCCTGCTTCTGCTCTGCTTAGCAGATGCACCTTCTTGTGGCCTTGCTTATGTTGCCCTGTTTTACATGAACTCAATGTAGGCGAGGAATCCAGTTTTTTTTTATTTATATATGAAATTTATTGTCAAATTGGTTTCCATACAACACCCAGTGCTCATCCCAAAAGGTGCCCTCCTCAATACCCATCACCCACCCTCTCCTCCCTCCCACCCCCCATCAACCCTCAGTTTGCTCTCAGTTCTCAACAGTCTCTTATGCTTTGGCTCTCTCCCACTCTACCCTCCTGGAATCCAGTTTTTAAGTAAATTTTTCTTAGTGGACTGTCTTCTTTCTGTCCACATAAGAAATTCATGTGTGAATGTAGTAGATAATTTTGAGGGTTGAGGAAGAAGAGAAGAGAGGGATGTTACAGGAGGGCAAACAACTTCAAAATAATATTAAAATGCTTGCCTTTAACTGCCCTTTGGTGTTCTCATGACCAGCTTGTTTTGACTATCCACTTTACCTTACGTAGCTTTCCCCTGAACTGTCTCTTCTCTTTCCTCTTTCTCCATTTTACCTTTCCTTCTTAACCTTTACATTCCCCCCCCCCCCCATCCTCTCCTTTAATTGCCTCTGAGTCCTCTAGTCTATGAGGCAGTTCAGCTGTCTCCCACCACTGGCCCCCAGCTCAGCTATTTTCTACCATTGCATATTGTAATTTATCAAAGGGCTCAACTGGAACAGGATCCACTCTTAAAGAGGCAATTCGCTGAGCAAAAAGACTTTTTATGTTTTATTTTGTTTTACTTGTGCCATAAGAACAGAATTTCAAAATGCTGAAGAGTTGGTAATGGTTATACCATGTTTGTACAACTTTATGCACCAATAACTTTTGAGGTAGTAACAGATGGGGCATGAGAGAGATTTGATTTGGGTGAATTACTAGCTAGAATTAGAGATTTATGTGTTAGGTTCAGAATTTATTTTCATGTGCTAGAAATAAAAACTTCAAAGTAGTCAAATTCCAAAGAGGATAGATTCACATAAAATAACATGTGCATAATAATTATAATTTTATATTAACTTACCAAATTTGCCTTGACGAACAAATAACATGATAGCCAAATTTGGTCCCAGGAAACAGGTGTTTATTGTTCATTAAATCAATCCTTTCCCACTTTTCTGCTAATAACATATTAGTTTATCCTACTTTAGTGAGCTATTTGTATGTTTACTTACACTAAATTAATGCTTATGAATAACTGGCAATGACCAGCTCCAATCTGGAAAGATAATTCACTTTTATTTTGAGGTAATTGTATATTCACATGCGACGGTTAGACGTAATAGGGAAAGATCCCGTGTAACTTTTATTGTTTCCCTCAGTGGTAATATTTTCATTACCACAACATTCCCCCTCCTCTCCAACCTTCCAACCCTCCCCAATCCTTGGCAACCACTAATCTGTTCTCTGTTTCTATAAATGTTTTCATTTCAGGAATGTTAAATACATGAAATCCTAGAGTATGTATACCTTTTTGAGATTGGCATTTTTTCCACTTAACATAATTCTTTGGAAATTCGCCTAAGTTGTTGCACATATCAATAGATCATTCCTTTTTATGGCTAATCATGGTATAGATGTATCACAAATTTGTTAAAGCATTCACACACTAAAGAACATCTGGGTTATTTCTAGGTTTTGACCGTAATAAATAAAACTACTGTAAAAATTCTTCTACAGGTTTTTGTGTGAAGGAAAGTTTAGTTTCTCTGAGATAAATGCCAGAAGTACAGGTGGGTAGTATAGTACTTGCAAGTTTAATTTTTAAAAGAATTTGCCAACATTTTATCAGAGTGATTGTACCATTTTACATTCCCATTAGCAGTGTATGAGTTATCCAATTTCTCCCAGCTTTGTATATAGAAGTTGATGTCCTATTTTTTCTTTTATAAAAATAAAAAAAATTCTTATAGGTGTGTAGTGATATCTCATTGTGGCTTTAATTTGAATTTTCCTTAAGGCTAGTGATGTTGAACATCTTTTCAAGTACTTATTTGCCATCTGTATATCTTTTTTGGTGAACTGCCACTTCTTGTCTTTTCCTCATATTCTAATTAGATTGTTACTTAATTGTTGAGTTTTGAGAGTTCTCTAATATTTTAGATATTAGTCCTTTGTTGGGTGTATGGTTTGCAAGTATTTTATTCTAATCTGGACTTGTCTTATTTTTCTCTCAACAAGGTCTTTTGCAGAACAAAAGTATATAATTTTGATGAAATCAAATTTATAAATTTTTCCTTTTTGGATTGTGTTCAGTGTGAAGTCTTAGAACTCTGTCCAGCCCTAAATATTGCATTTTCCCCTAATTTTTTCTGAAAGTTTACATTTAAGTCCATGATCCATTTTGAATTAGTTTTGTATCAGATGTAGAGGTTGAGTTATCCAATCCATGAACATGGTATGCTTCTCCACTTATTAGATCTGCTTTGATTTCTTTTCTAACATTTTGTGGTTTTAAGCATATAAATTGTGTACATGTTTTTCTTAGATTTATACCTAAGTGCATGGTATTGTATTTAATTTTAATTGTCAAATGTTCATTGCTATTATATAGAAATAAAGTTTATTTTGCATAATTGCCTTATATCATGTGATCTTGCTAAACTCTCTTATTCTAGGAGTTTTTTTTTTTTTTTAATTAGTATTATTGTTTCCTTGGGGTTTTCTTCTAGACAGTTGTGTTATCTGCAAATAAGGACAGTTCTTTCTTTCTTTCTTTCTTTCTTTCTTTCTTTCTTTCTTTCTTTCTTTCTTTCTTTCTCTTCATGCCTATGTTGAGATTGCATAGAATTGGTATTGATTCTTCTTTAAACATTTGGTAGAATTATTCATTGAAACCACTTACTTGGGCTTTGAAACTTCTTTTTGGGGGGTTTAAATTATGCATCCAATATCCTTAAGAGTTATAGGAATATTCAAATTACCTATTTCATATTCAGTGAGTTGTGGTAATTTGTGTTTTGAGGATGGTCCAATTCATCTAAGTTGTCAAATTTATGTGTGTTTTAGTTTTTATAGTATTCTCTTACACTTTTGACTCCTGCAAAGTCTGTAGTGACATCTCTGCTTTCCTTTCCCTTTCCTTCCCTTCCCTTCCTGTCCCCTTTTTCTTCTTTCTTTCTTTCTTTCTTTCTTTCTTTCTTTCTTTCTTTCTTCCTTTCTTTTTTCTCCCTTTTCTTTCTTTTGTAATTTGTGCCTTTTCTCACTTTTCTTTGCCAGTCTTGTTAGAGGTTTGCCAGTCTTAATGATCTTTTCAACAAACCAGCTCTTTGTTTCATTGATTTTCTCTAATGTTTTTCTGTTTTTAATTTCATTGATTTCCATTCTTATCTTTATTATTTCTTTACTTCCATTTGCTTTGGATTTATTTTGCTCTTTTTTTCATAATTTCTTGAGGGGGAGCTTAGATAATTGATTTGAAACTGTTCCTATTTTTACTGTATGCATTTTTGGACTATAAATTTTCCTCACAGCACTGCTTTAGCTATGTCACACATAGTATTTTGATACATACTATTTTAGTTTTCATTCATTGCAATGTATTTTTAATTCCTTTGAGATTTCCTTTTTGACCCATAGATTATTTAGAAATATGTTGATTAGTTTTCAAGTATTTGAATATTTTCCCATTATCTATTATTGATTTCCAGTTTGATTCTATTGAGGTCAGAGAAAACACTTTGTGTGATTTAATTCTAAAGTTTTGAGATTATCTTATGGTCCAGGATATGATTTAGCTTGGTATATGTTCTGTGCACACTTGAAAATGTGCATTCTGCTATTATTGTGTGGTGTGTTCTATAAATGTCAATTAAATTCCATTGGTTGATGGTGTTGTTGAGTTATTTTATTCCTTGCTGATGTTCTTCCTAGTTTTTATATCAATTGTTGAGAGAGAGTGTTGAAATTTCCAATATAATTCCCAACTTGTCTATTCTCCATTTAATGGTCTTAGTTTTTGTTTCACATATTTTGCAACTCTATTTTTTGGTACATACACATTAGAATTCTTATAGCTTCTTGATAGGTTGATACTTAAGATTTGTTTTTATTCATTTAAATTCAAGTTAGTTAAACAGTGTAGTATTGTTTTTTTTAACATCAGATAATTTCCTTCTCTCTAGTAATTTTCTTTGCTGTGAAGGTTCTACTTAAATAATATTAACATAATCACTTCTGCATTCTTTTGATTAATATTTACATGGTATATCTTTTGCAACACTTTTACTTTCCATCTTGTATATAATTTGAAGTGAGTTTCTTCTAGATATCATACAATTGGTTCTTTTTTTTTTAAAGTCCACTCTGCCACTCTATTTTAATTGGTGTATTTAGCCTATTTAACTTTAATGTAATTATTGGTTATGTTAGGACTTAAGTTTGTCATTTTATTTTTTTCATTTTAGTTTTCTCTGTTTTTTTTCTCCCCATGTGTTTTTCCTACCTTTATATGCCATGTATAGTACATATTTGAACATTTTTTAGAATTTTATTTTTATTTACATACATCATACATACATAACTTATTATAGTTGATGGTGTCATTATTTTGCAAGTTTGAATAAAGTGGAGAAATCTTACCTTCCTTTTTATCCTTTTCCCCTTCTTCATAGAATTGTCTTAAATATTTCCTCTCTATACATGTAGAACCATATCAGGTAGCATTATAATTTTTGTTAGAAACTCAAGAGGAGAAGGGAAGTCTATTGTTTTTACTCCTATATTTGCTTATTCTGTTCATCCTTCCTGATGTTCAGTGATTTCTTTTCTGTTTATAGATCGTCCATTAGCCATTCTTTTGAGAAGCCTACTCACATTTGAATTGTTCTCCTAAATTGTTATGTTTCTCTGGCTACTTTCAAGATTTTTTCTTTGTTTTTAGTTTTCAGAAATTTAATTATGATATGTAGTGGCATGGATTTCTCTATTTTTCCTGTTTGGAATTTGCTTAGCTTCTTGAATCTGTAGTTTATGTTTATTGGCAAGTTTGGAAAGATTTTAGACCTTATTTTCTCAAGAATTTTTCAGCCACACACTTTCCTCTCTTTTCAGGATTCAACTGCATGAATGTTAGATGTATACAGCAATTTTATTTATTTTACAGTAGTTTTATTTATTATAGTCAAAACCTAGAAACAACCCAGCTGTCCCACAGGTCTCTAAATCTGTTCTTTTTTTCAGTCTATTTTCTCTCTGTTGCTTTGATTGATTAATTTCTGTTGTCTTGCAGCTTGCTGATTCTTTTGTCTGCTCCATTGTGTTCTTGAGCTTATCCACTGAGGTTATTATTTCAATTGTTATATTTTTCAGTTCTAAAATTTCCATTTGGTTCTTCTTTACGTCATCTGTTTTGTGTGTGTGTGTGTGTGTGTGTGTGTGTGTGTGTGTGTGTGTGTATGTGTGTGTGCAGAGACTTTCTAATATTTTCATTTGTTTCAAATGTGTTCTAATGGGTTGTTGAAATTTAAAATCCTTTTCAGATAATTCTCACATCTCTGTCATTTTGATGTTGGCATCTTTCAAGTATTTAAAATTTTTATTTAGCTTGAGATCTTTGTGATATTTGATGTAAGGAATGACTTTCTGTTGAAATGTGGCCATTTTGAGAATTATGTAATGTGACTCTGGATTTTATTAAAATCTTTGGGTTTAACTGGATTCCTTTAACACTTTCCATTAGGAGGGTGGGAGTGCTGCCTTGTTACCCAGATTCCCCATCCATTGACAACTGAAGGGATTGACCTTATTACTACTGAGTATGGTGGGAGTCCCAGCTTTCTAGTGGCCTCCACTGATACCTTCTTGGTGAAAGAAATAGAAATGTTTTGTTACTTCTCCTGAAACATATGTGTGTAAAAATGAGTATTTCCAAAAATTAATTATAAGGATGAGGTGGTTGATGTTATGTAAATAATTTTTCTTGAATATTTTAATTTATGTATATTTGAGCTCCTGAATAATTGTATTTATTTAATTTGTAATATTTAAATTGTAAGTCTACTGTACTGAACAGTGGGAGCCATAGGTATTATTCCTTTATTAAACCAAAAAGTAATACTTGTGGTCTGTGACAAATCCAGTGAATTCACAATAATTTAGAGTAAAATGGTCCTCCCCATCCCAACTCCATTCTCCAGATGTAACTACCTTTAACAGTCAGACCCAGTTTCACCCAGTTTTTAGTATCTATTTACAGTTTTATTCATGTTTTTCCACCTCATTTACTCACTCCTGGTCTTTCTCTCCAACTTATTTCTGTACATCCTTTGTAAGCTTATCCTTCTCTATCTAGCTATTAAATGTTGGGATGCTTTCAGACTTTGTTCTAGAAACCTTTTCTTCTACATCAATATTGTTTTTCTTTGTCACTCATCTATCTCCTTGCCTCAGTTGCCACGTCGATGACTCATAAGCTTATTTTTCTAGTTCAGATCTCTGGTCTGAGTGTCAAACCAATTATGCCAACTCTGCATGTGACAGCTTCTTTTGTATCTAAATGGCACTTCAAGCCCATACAAAAACCAGACTAGTGATCTTCCCTTCCAACCTCTTACAGATTTCACATCTTAATGAGTGGTACAACTATATATTGAGTTATATTTGCCAGAAGCCTAGAGTCCCTTTTTCCTTCACCTCCCATACCCAGTTAATCCACCATTCCTGTGGCTTTTCCTTCCTGAATCTGCCCACTCCTTTCCTTTTCTACCTCCAGGATTTCATCATCTCCTGCCTGGGCTAATGAAGTCCTTTCCTAAATGGACTTTTTCTGCTTTAATCTCATTGCGTTTGAATTAATTTTTTACTCTGTAACAAGAGAGATACTTTCAAAATAAAAATTTGGTCATGTTACCAGCCTACTTAAAATGTTTCATTTTTTTTTATTGCTCTTACAGTAAATACCCAAATCCTTAACATGACTTAGCATAGTGTGGATTGTGTACTTGACAATCAGTAAGTATTTGTGGAAAAATGAACAGATGAACTTACATAGTTTAGAGTGTTTGCTATTAAAATAGTATTGTTAATACATGTATCTCTATATATCATTTTTTACTCTTGTTATATTTCTATTTGATATATTTTTAGAAATGGGGCTGCTAGTATGGTTTGTTTCTCATCTATTAAATATCAGGGGTAAAGGAGAAATTGGTGTAGTTCCTTGTAGTCATCAAGAGAAAAAGAGAAGTCTGATCTAAGAAGATCAGTGATGATTTATTAAAGGAGCTGTCTTGTACCTTATATTGGATTGGGGGGTGGAAATTATATCCCAAAGAATTGCCCAATGACTTAAGGACTTTTTGTTTTTGACATTTTATGCCAAATAACTTTAGGTAAAATGTTTTGTAAGAGAGAGAAAAGAACAAATGAGTCAGATTTTCGTATTTGTAACAAATGTGACTTATTCCTATGTTTATTTTGCTTACATGTTTTTCTTATTAAAGACAATATATGGAAACTAGGTTGTTTAAGAAAAGGCATGATTTGAAATAGGGTGGTCACATAAGAAGGGTGAATAGAAGTAATGTATGAATTGTAATTTTCATAGAAATAAAGGATCTGTTTACTAGTGTAGTAGATACTGGGCAGAATGTGATACAGACAAATAGTGTTTTCAGAGACATGTTCTTCCACCTCTGTCTCTTTTGGTTTACTCAATGGAAGGAAGGTGGCGGTGCTGGTGCTTGTGAAGTAGGTAGAAAACAGGATGAAGGTCCTGAACAGGAGCCTGAAAGATGGGGGACTAGGAGTATCAGTTTGCTACTGGTGCTGCATTTACTAGTTTTATGACCTTGGGCAAGGTAGCTAATCTCTATGATACTATGTGTCCCATCTGAAAATAGTACTAACCACTGATTTACATGCAAAGTAGGTTGGATGTGATCATTTGTTTTATTATTTATTAATGTATTTATTAAAAAAATTCATTTGTTTGAGATACTAAAATGCTTTATTGCTGATTTTAGTTATGAATTTGCATACCAAAAGATAAAAAGGCTGTAAAATGACTCACAACGGGCAGTTAGGGCAGTGAGAGGTAACCATAAAAGTCTGAGAGTTAATATGCTTCTGGAAATCTGCATTTATTCAAAGGAAGCACAGAACTCTGTGAAATTTATATGTAACTCTACAAATTTTTTTTTCTGTTTCTCTCCTCACTGTAGCCTATTTTTGTTGATACTGAAATGTATAGTTTAAGCAGCTTTATATTTATTTTCTTCTTCCTATTAATTTTGCATCAGCTACTTTGTGGCTGTTTAAGCAAAACATTGATTTAATTTCTCTGTTTGTCATTTCTTCTTGTTCCAGGCAATGGACCTCACCACGACCGTTGCTATACTTATAATGAAAACAACTTGGTGGATGGTGTTTATTGTCTCCCAATAGGACACTGGATTGAGGCCACTGGGCACACCAATGAGATGAAGCACACAACAGACTTCTATTTTAATATTGCAGGCCACCAAGCCATGCATTATTCAAGGTAAAAATAGTGCCATGTTTATAAGCATAGAAGTAGGACGAGAGGTAGTATTAGGACAATGGAAGTGTTTACTGTGTTCAAAACAGCAGTGTCTCCCTTTGGGGAGGCATGTGGGCCTGCAGTACTTTAAGGAGATAAATTATAGTGAATCATTGTGTGAGCTTTTCTGGTTCTAGATGTGAAGGATCCTTTTTATAGAATTCTTTTATTAATTACATAAACTGGCATCAACATATTTTGACCAGACTGTAGTTGGCCAATCTTTGTACTTACATAGTGGATCCTAGACCAGCATGTATATCTTTTATGCTACTGACCAACAGTGAAACAAAAACTGGTGTCTCTTTATAAAGTTTTATTCAGATAAACATGTGTAAATACAGACATAAAACTAGATCAGATGTGATCATTTGCTATACTATTTAATAATATATTTATTTTTTGTGTATGTAATTGTTAGGCCAGCAATATCTGCCATAATAAAAATTGAAACACTAATGAGGCTGCTAACTAAAAAGTAAGGTTCAGTACACTTTCCTTCGTTTCCACTCATCAGAAGTAATTATTTCCAATGATTTTATGGTTAGTTTTTCTGGAGGTTAAATCCAAGTCTTAAATAATATTCCTATCGTGTTATCAATTCATATAATGTATCAATTTAAAAATAGCTATTATTTCCTATCTGTGGCATGAGAGAGATTTAGCTCACTTCTATTTGTTCTCTTTCCCCACTGCCAATCCCTACCAGCTCATTAAAAAATTCCTTTGTTATTTGACTTCATAAAAATTCTGTTTCTTGACCCATACATTTTTGACGTGCCTCTTGATTTCCTGCTGCATAAGTCAGGGATTTATTGTCCCCATATTTTCCTCCACATCTACTTCCGCCTGTTAACTCCTACTGTGCATTACTTTCACCTTCTCGAGGTTTATAGAATTTACACTTCATTTACTAAATATAAGTAAGTCTTTTATAGTTTGATGATTTAAAAATGGAAACCAATATTCAACATTTAAAATATCACGTAAATACTATTTACTGTGGATCATGCAGTGTTTGTATCATAGACAAAGAGAGACATTCTCATCTTCTTAAAAACTATTGCTTTGGGGCTCCTGGGTGGCTCAGTTGGTTAAGCGTCCAACTTCAGCTTGGGTCATGATCTCACAGTTCATGAGTTTGAGCCCCACATTGGGCTCTGTGCTGACAGCTCAGAGACTGGACCCTGCTTCAGATTCTGTGTCTTCCTCTCTCTGTGCCCCTCCCCTGCTCACTCTCTTCTCTCTTTCTCTCTCTCAAAAATTAATAAAAAAACATAAAAAAACTGTATTGCTTTGAATGAGAGAGATAATACAAACAGGGTTGTGAGTGGTAATATGAGTATAACATTTCATCATGGTATTAGGGAATTCATGTTCTTCTTGGACACACCATTCTTTTAAATCCATGCTAGATGTTGGCCTTGCTGATGGATTGGAGGCAGAGCATGAGGAAGAGAGGAGTTAAGCATGACTTATGGCGTTATGGTCTGAAGAACTGGATTAATGGTATTGCTGTGTATTGAGATGAGGAAGACGAGATGAGAAGACTAGAGTATGGATTGAGATAACAATTCTGTTGTTGGCATATTACATTTGAAATGTAGGTTAGATTGTAGAAAGGAAATCAATTTGATATCTGGATGTTTATGGAGAGGTTGGGAGTGGACAGATAAAATTGGGGTTATCATTATCTGGGTGACTTCTAAGTAATGAGTTTAGATGGAATCATTTAGTGAATGAGTGAAATATAGCAGAGAAAAAGAAAATAAGGGAAAATAATAAGCCCGTGGATCCATACAATTTGGTGATCAAAGAGAAGAGGATCCAGAGAAGAGAACTGAAAAGAAGCATCTGTTGAGATGTTCTGACCTTTAATGAGGATGTGTTTATGAGTTATTTTTCATTTTTCCTGGACCACAATTGCTGAAGAGTCGTGTCTTAGGCTCTAAGGGATTTTCTTCTACTATTTGATTATTTCTCTTCCTTCATTGTTTTTGTTGTATCATTAAAAACCTTCCCTAGATGGATTTCGGACCTCTTGGATTTATATCTTTTGTTGTTTTTGTTGAATATCACATTTTCTTTTTAAATTTAACATCTCAGAACTAGATAGGAAATTTTTTTTCAATTATTGTCAAGTTAGCTAACATGCAGTGTATACATTGTGCTCTTGGTTTCAGGAGCAGATTCCCGTGATTCATTGCTTACATGCAACCCTCAATGCCCATCATCCATTTTCCCCTTCCCCCTCCCCATCAACCTTCAGTTTGTTCTCTGTATTTAAGAGTCTCTTACGGTTTGCCTCCCTTTCTCTCTGTTTGTAACTATTTTTCCTTCCCTTCCCCCATGATCTTCTGTTAAGTTTCTCAAGTTCCACATATGAGTAAAAATATATTACATCTGTCTTTCTCTGATTGACTTATTTCACTTAGCATAATACCCTCCAGTTACATCCATGTTGCTGCAAATGGCACGGTTTCATTCTTTCTCATTGCCAAGTAGTATTCCATTGTATATTTAAACCACATCTTCTTTATCCATTCATCATTTGATGGACATTTAGGCTTTTTCCATAATCTGGCTATTGTTGAAAGTGCTGCTGTAAACATTGGGGTACATGTGGCTCTATGAATCAGCACTCCTGTATCCTTTGGATAAATTCCTAGTAGTGCTATTGCTGGGTCATAGGGTAGTTCTATTTTTAATTTTTTGAAGAACCACCACACTGTTTTCCAGAGTGGCTGCACCAGTTTGCATTCCTACCAGCAATGCAAGAGGGTTCCTGTTTCTCTACATCCTCGCCAATATCTGTTGTTTCCTGAGTTGTTAATTTTAGCCACTCTGACCAGTGTGAGGTAGTGTCTCAGGGTGGTTTTTATTTGTATTTCCCTGATGAGGAGTGATGTTGAGCATCTTTTCATATGTCTGTTGGCCGTCTGGATGTCATCTTTGGAAAAGTGTCTGTTCATGTCTTCTGCCCATTTCTTCATTGGATTATATGTTTTTCGGGTGTTGAGTTTGTAAGTTCTTTATAGGTTTTGGATGCTAACTCTGTATCCGATATGTCATTTGCAAATATCTTCTCCCATTCTGTCAGTTGCCTTTTAGTTCTGTTGATTGTTTCCTTTGCAGTGCAGAAGCTTTTTATCTTGATGAGGTCCCAATAGTTCATTTTTGCTTTTATTTCCCTTGCCTTTGGGGACACCTTGAGTAAGAGGTTGCTGTGGCTGAGGTCAAACGGTTGTTGTCTGTTTTCTCCTCTAGGGTTTTGATGGTTTCCTGTCTCACGTTTAGGTTTCTCATCCGTTTTGAGTTTATTTTTGTGTATGGTGTAAGAAAGTGGTCCAGTTTCATTCATCTGCATGTTGCTGTCCAGTTCTCCCAGCAACATTTACTAAAGAGACTTTTTCCCTTGGATGCTCTTTCCTGCTTTGCCAAAGAGTAGTTAGTTAGCCATGAAATTTGTGGGTCCAGTTCTGGGTTCTCTATTCTATTCCATTGGTCTATGTGTCTGTTTTTGTGCCGATACCACACTGTCTTGATGATTACAGCCTTGTAGTAGAGGCTAAAGTCCGGGATTGTGATGTCTCCTGATTTGTTTTTCTTTTTCAACATTACTTTGGCTATTTGGAGTCTTTGGTGGTTCCATATAAATTTTAGGATTGTTTGTTCTAGCTTTGAGAAGAATGCTCACGCAATTTTGATTGGGATTGCATTGAATGTATAGATTGCTTTGGGTAGTATTGACATTTTAACAATATTTGTTTTTCCAATCCATGAGCATGGAATGTTTTTCCATTTCTTTGTGTCTTCTTCAAATTTTTTCATAAGTTTTCAGCATTCAGATCTTTTACATCTTTGGTTAGGTTTATTTCTAGGTATTTTATGGTCTCGGTGCAATTGTAAATGGAGTCCATTTATTGATTTCTCTTTCTGTTGCTTCATTATTGGTGTTAAGAAATGCAACTGATTTCTGTACATTGATTTTGTATCCTGCAACTCTGCTGAATCCATGTATCAGTTCTAGCAGCTCATGGGAGTCTTTTGGGTTTTCCATGTAGAGTATCATGTCATCTGCAAAAAGTGAAAGTTTGATTTCTTCTTTGCCAATTCGGATTTCTTTTATTTCATTTTGTTGTCTGATTGCTTTGCTGAAGCTAGGACTTCCAATACTATGTTAAACAACAGTGGTGAGAGTAGACACCCCTGTCGTGTTCCTGATCTTAGGAGGAAAGCTCTTAGTTGAGCATGATATTAACTGTGGGGTTTTCATATATGGTTTTTATGATGTTAAGGTATATTCCTTCTATCCTGACTTTCTTGAGGGTTTTTATTAAGAAAGGATGCTGTATTTTGTCGAATGCTTTTTCTGCATCTATTGAGAGGATCATATGTTTCTATTAATGTGATGTATCACATTGATTGATTTGCAAATATTGAACCAGCCCTGCATTCCAGGAATGAATCCCACTTGATCATGGTGAGTAATTCTTTTAATATACTGTTGAATTCAGTTTGCTAGTATCTTGTTGAGAATTTTACATCTGTGTTCATCAGGGATATTGGCCTCTAATTCTCTTTTTATGTGAGATCTCTGTCTGGTTTGGGAATCAAGGTAATGCTGGCGTCATAGAATGAGTCTGGAAGCTTTCCTTCCATTTCTATTTTTTGGAACAGCTTGAGAAGGCTAGGTATTAACTCTGTTTTAAATGTCTGGTAGAGGGGGCGCCTGGGTGGCGCAGTCGGTTAAGCGTCCGACTTCAGCCAGGTCACGATCTCGCGGCCCATGAGTTCGAGCCCCACGTCAGGCTCTGGGCTGATGGCTCAGAGCCTGGAGCCTGTTTCCGATTCTGTGTCTCCCTCTCTCTCTGCCCCTCCCCCGTTCATGCTCTGTCTCTCTCTGTCCCAAAAATAAAAATAAACGTTGAAAAAAAAAATTAAAAAAAAAAAATAAATGTCTGGTAGAATTCCTCTGGGAAGCCATCTGGCCCAGGACTCTTATTTATTCAGAGATTTTTGATAACTGATTCAATTTCTTTGCTGGTGATGGGTCTGTTCAAATTTTCTATTTCTTCCTGTTTGAGTTTTGGTTGTATGTGAGTATCTTGGAATTTTTCCATTTATTGCAGGTTGTCCAGTTTGTTGGTGTATAATTTTTCATAGTATTCTCTAATTATTGTTTGTGTATCTGTGGTTTTGGTTGTGATGTCTCCTCTTTCATTTGTGATTTTATCTGTTTGGGTTCTCTTTTCTTTTTGAGACATCTGGCTAGGAGTTTATCAATTTTGTTTATTTTTTGAAAAAACCAGCTCTTAGTTTCATTGATCTGTTCAACTGTTTTATTGGATTCTATATTGTTTATTCTGCTCTAATCTTTATTATTTCTCTTCTTCACTGGCTTTGTGGTTTCTTTGCTGTTCTGCTTCTAGTTCCTTTAGGTGTGCGGTTAGGTTTTGTATTTGAGATTTTTCTTGTTTCTTGAGCTAGGCCTGGATTGCAATGTATTTTCCCCTTAGGACTGCCTTTGCTGCATCTTGGATTTATATCTTATTCTGGACTTTTAAAAAATATTTTCACCTCTTGGTTTTATTGATTTAAATTTTGGAGACTTTATTTTATTTCTTCCAACTCAACTAACTTTTTTCCTTAATTTTGATAATTGTATTCTTAATTTTCATGGACTCTTATTTTGTTATTCCCTTATTGCATATTCATTTATTCTAGTTTGTGAATGGATATATTCTTGAGTTTTTCTTATAATACTATTAAGAATGATTTGAAGTCCTCCTATCTTACTGGAATTATCTTGTTTCCTTCAGAATCAGTTGTTCTCTTCTTGTTTGACCTTTCTTTTTTTTGTCATTAGTTTCAAAACATTTTTGTTTGTTTGTTTGTTTGGTTATTTGTTGTTGTTTTTTTTCCTGAGAGAGAGACAGAGCCCAAACCTCAGAGAGACAGAGAGAGAGGGAGACACAGAATCTGAAACATGCTCCAGGCTCTGAGATGTCAGCCCAGAGCCTGACATGGGGCTTGAAGTCACAAACCACAAGATCATGACCTGAACTGAAGTCAGACCCTTAACTGCCTAAGTCACCCAGGTGCCCCTTTTGTTGTTGGTTTTAAATATAACTGGAAATTTTTAGTTGTTCACATTTATTAATGGAAAGAGTAGGTTGATTATTCAATTTGATGGGTATGAGTTTCCTCTGCCATTACTAGCTTCTAATCCTATAACAGTGTTGGCACAAGCTGTGTGCATGTGGGTAGATCATGTCTCCCTGAGTAGAACAGAAGCAGACAATCAGCTTGGGCACTATGGCTACCCTACTCTGCATGAAAAGATGAGGAGGACCTGTGTGGGACACACCTCTCAGTCTGAGAGTCTTTGCTCCCCATATAGATGTTTCAATTTTTTTTTTTTTGAGAGAGAGAGAGGGGAAGAGGGAGAGTGGGAGAGAGGAAGAGAGAAAGGGAGAGAGAGAATCCCAAGGAGTCTCACTGCTGTCAGCACAGAGCCTGATGCAGGGGTGATCTCATGAATTGTGAGATCATGACCTGAGCAGAAATCAAGAGTCAGATGCTTAACCAGCTGAGCCACCCAGGAGTCCCGGATGTTTCAGCATTTAAAAAAGGTATTTCTTCACATATAGTATCATAGCTGTATGGGGGATGCGTATGAATCATATTCTCACAGTTCATAAACAGTTCATACAAAAAAGGGTAAATTAAAAACTTTTCTTTAGGGGCGCCTGGTTGGCTCATTCAGTTGTTTGACTTTGGCTCAGGCCATGTTCTCAGGTTCATGGATTTGAGCTCCTCATTGGGCTCTCACTCTCAGCACAAGCTTGCTTCATATCCTCTGTCTCTCTCTCTCTCTCTGCCCCACTGCGCTTCTCTTTCTCAAAAATAAGTAAACATCTAAAAATTTTTCTTCATTAAATTTTTTTTATGTTTATTTATTTTAGAGAGTGAGAGAGACAGAAGGCGAGCGAGGGGCAGAGAGAGAGGGAGACACAGAATCCGAAACAAGCTCCAGGCTCTGAGCTGTTAGCACAGAGCCCAATGTGGAGCGTGAACCTACGAACTGTGAGATCATGACCTGAGCTGAAATCTGACACTTAACTACTGAGCCACCCAGTTGCCCCCAAAATATTTCTTAAAGCAACTTAGTTTTACATCGAAGTCTCTATTCTACTGAATTCTCAGATAATTCCACTTGTTATTATCCTTAAGTGTGTGTGTATATATATATGTATGTATATATATTACATGGAATTTATATGTATATAATATATATACATATTTGTGGATATATGTATATATATGTTCAGATATATATATATTTGTATGTGTATATATGTGTGTATGTGTATATATATATACACACATATATATAATACCCATCTGTTGAGAGTTGTTTATCATAAATTGATATTGAATTTAATCATGCTTTTCCTGCATTTTACATGTATATATTTACATCTGAGAAGGATAATAATAGGTTGAAAAAACACATAATATATATATGAAAATATAAAACATATAATATATAAGTAACACATACAATATAGAACATATATTTATACATGAGGTATATATGTAATATATAATACACACAGAAACACATAGCTAGATACATATATAAATGGGATAAAATTTCAGAATTATCATAGTTTAGAACTAAATAATGGTATTCTTTGTTCCTCTATTTATTTATCTCTATAACATAGATAACTGGAAACTTGGGAATAAATAACAATTGTTTATAATGGACCTGGAGCCATATCTTTACTTTTCAAGCATCCTCTTAACTTCCAAGATTTCTCACGTTTCAGTTCCAGAGTCATCTACTTGAAAATCAGTTGAGTGGTATGATTTAAAAAAATTTTTTTAAATTGAGGCATATTTGACATATGACATTACATGACTTCCATGTGTACAACATAATGATTTAATATTTATATACACTGGGAAATGATCACCACAATAAATCTTGCTTCCCCTGTCACTATATAAAGTTACATAGCATACATACAGTATTATTGACTGTAGTCACCATGCTGTACATGATGTCCCTATGGCTTATTTATTTTATGACTGTAAGTTTGCACTTTTAACAATTTTCTCCCATTTCACCCCACCTCCCAGCCCTCTCGTATCTGGCAACTATCAATCTATTCTCTTCATCTATGTGTTATGTTATGTTTTATTTGTTTGTTTTGTTTTTTAGATTCCACATCTAAGTAAAATCGTATGGTGTTTGTCCTTTCCTCTGTCTTACTTATTTCACTCAGCATACTGTTATGTTCCATCCTTGTTGCAAATGAATATTTGATTATTTTTTTATGGCTGAGTGGTATTCCATTGTGTGTGTATTTGTGTGTGTGTGATATCACATCTTTTTTTTTTTTTTTATATATGAAATTTATTGTCAAATTGGTTTCCATACAACACCCAGTGCTCATCCCAAAAGGTGCCCTCCTCAATACCCATCACCCACCCTCTCCTCCCTCCCACCCCCCATCAACCCTCAGTTTGCTCTCAGTTCTCAACAGTCTCTTATGCTTTGGCTCTCTCCCACTCTAACCTCTTTTTTTTTTTTTTTCCTTCCCCTCCCCCATGGGTTCCTGTTAAGTTTCTCAGGATCCACATAAGAGTGAAACCATATGGTATCTGTCTTTCTCTGTATGGCTTATTTCACTTAGCATCACACTCTCCAGGTCCATCCACGTTGCTACAAAAGGCCATATTTCATTTTTTCTCATTGCCACGTAGTATTCCATAGTGTATATAAACCACAATTTCTTTCTCCATTCATCAGTTGATGGACATTTAGGCTCTTTCCATAATTTGGCTATTGTTGAGAGTGCTGCTATGAACATTGGGGTACAAGTGCCCCTATGCATCAGTACTCCTGTGTCCCTTGGATAAATTCCTAGCAGTGCTATTGCTGGGTCATAGGGTAGGTCTATTTTTAATTTTCTGAGGAACCTCCACACTGCTTTCCAGAGCGGCTGCACCAATTTGCATTCCCACCAACAGTGCAAGAGGGTTCCTGTTTCTCCACATCCTCTCCAGCATCTATAGTCTCCTGATTTGTTCATTTTGGCCACTCTGACTGGCGTGAGGTGATACCTGAGTGTGGTTTTGATTTGTATTTCCCTGATAAGGAGCGACGCTGAACATCTTTTCATGTGCCTGTTGGCCATCCAGATGTCTTCTTTAGAGAAGTGTCTATTCATGTTTTCTGCCCATTTCTTCACTGGGTTATTTGCTTTTCAGGTGTGGAGTTTGGTGAGCTCTTTATAGATTTTGGATACTAGCCCTTTGTCCGATATGTCATTTGCAAATATCTTTTCCCATTCCGTTGGTTGCCTTTTCGTTTTGTTGGTTGTTTCCTTTGCTGTGCAGAAGCTTTTTATCTTCATAAGGTCCCAGTAATTCACTTTTGCTTTTAATTCCCTTGCCTTTGGGGACATGTCGAGTAAGAGATTGCTACGGCTGAGGTCAGAGAGGTCTTTTCCTGCTTTCTCTTCTAGGGTTTTGATGGTTTCCTGTCTCACATTCAGGTCCTTTATCCATTTTGAGTTTATTTTTGTGAATGGTGTGAGAAAGTGGTCTAGTTTCAACCTTCTGCATGTTGCTGTCCAGTTCTCCCAGCACCATTTGTTAAAGAGACTGTCTTTTTTCCATTGGATGTTCTTTCCTGCTTTGTCAAAGATGAGTTGGCCATACGTTTGTGGGTCTAGTTCTGGGGTTTCTATTCTATTCCATTGGTCTATGTGTTTGTTTTTGTGCCAATACCATGCTGTCTGGATGATGACAGCTTTGTAGTAGAGGCTAAAGTCTGGGATTGTGATGCCTCCTGCTTTGGTCTTCTTCTTCAAAATTACTTTGGCTATTCGGGGCCTTTTGTGGTTCCATATGAATTTTAGGATTGCTTGTTCTAGTTTCGAGAAGAATGCTGGTGCAATTTTGATTGGGATTGCATTGAATGTGTAGATAGCTTTGGGTAGTATTGACATTTTGACAATATTTATTCTTCCAATCCATGAGCAGGGAATGTCTTTCCATTTCTTTAAATCTTCTTCAATTACCTTCATAAGCTTTCTATAGTTTTCAGCATACAGATCCTTTACATCTTTGGTTGGATTTATTCCTAGGTATTTTATGCTTCTTGGTGCAATTGTGAATGGGATCAGTTTCCTTATTTGTCTTTCTGTTGCTTCATTGTTAGTGTATAAGAATGCAACTGATTTCTGTACATTGATTTTGTATCCTGCAACTTTGCTGAATTCATGTATCAGTTCTAGTAGACTTTTGGTGGAGTCTGTCGGATTTTCCATGTATAATATCATGTCATCTGCAAAAAGCGAAAGCTTGACTTCATCTTTGCCAATTTTGATGCCTTTGATTTCCTGTTGTTGTCTGATTGCTGATGCTAGAACTCCCAGCACTATGTTAAACAACAGCGGTGAGAGTGGGCATCCCTGTCGTGTTCCTGATCTCAGGGAAAAAGCTCTCAGTTTTTCCCCGTTGAGGATGATGTTAGCTGTGGGCTTTTCATAAATGGCTTTGATGATCTTTAAGTATGTTCCTTCTATCCCGACTTTCTCAAGGGTTTTTATTAAGAAAGGGTGCTGGATTTTGTCAAAGGCCTTTTCTGCATCGATTGACAGGATCATATGGTTTTTCTCTTTTTTTTTTGTTAATGTGATGTATCACGTTGATTGATTTGTGAATGTTGAACCAGCCCTGCCTCCCAGGAATGAATCCCACTTGATCATGGTGAATAATTCTTTCTATATGCCGTTGAATTCGATTTGCTAGTATCTTATTGAGAATTTTGGCATCCATATTCATCAGGGATATTGGCCTGTAGTTCTCTTTTTTTACTGGGTCTCTGTCTGGTTTAGGAATCAAAGTAATACTGGCTTCATAGAATGAGTCTGGAAGTTTTCCTTCCCTTTCTATTTCTTGGAATAGCTTGAGAAGGATAGGTATTATCTCTGCTTTAAACGTCTGGTAGAACTCCCCTGGGAAGCCATCTGGTCCTGGACTCTTATTTGTTGGGAGATTTTTGATAACCGATTCAATTTCTTCGCTGGTGATGGGTCTGTTCAAGCTTTCTATTTCCTCCTGATTGAGTTTTGGAAGAGTGTGGGTGTTCAGGAATTTGTCCACTTCTTCCAGGTTGTCCAATTTGTTGGCATATAATTTTTCATAGTATTCCCTGATAATTGTTTGTATCTCTGAGGGATTGGTTGTAATCATTCCATTTTCATTCATGATTTTATCTATTTGGGTCATCTCCCGTTTCTTTTTGAGAAGCCTGGCTAGAGGTTTGTCAATTTTGTTTATTTTTTCAAAAAACCAACTCTTGGTTTCGTTGATCTGCTCTACAGTTTTTTTAGATTCTATATTGTTTATTTCTGCTCTGATCTTTATTATTTCTCTTCTTCTGCTGGGTTTAGGCTGCCTTTGCTGTTCTGCTTCTATTTCCTTTAGGTGTGCTGTTAGATTTTGTATTTGGGATTTTTCTTGTTTCTTGAGATAGGCCTGGATTGCAATGTATTTTCCTCTCAGGACTGCCTTCGCTGCGTCCCAAAGCGTTTGGATTGTTGTATTTTCATTTTCGTTTGTTTCCATATATTTTTTAATTTCTTCTCTAATTGCCTGGTTGACCCACTCATTCATTAGTAGGGTGTTCTTTAACCTCCATGCTTTTGGAGGTTTTCCAGACTTTTTTCTGTGGTTGATTTCAAGCTTCATAGCATTGTGGTCTGAAAATGCATGGTATGATTTCAATTCTTGTAAACTTATGAAGGGCTGTTTTGTGACCCAGTATGTGATCTATCTTGGAGAATGTTCCATGTGCACTCGAGAAGAAAGTATATTCTGTTGCTTTGGGATGCAGAGTTCTAAATAGATCTGTCAAGTCCATCTGATCCAATGTCTCATTCAGGGCCCTTGTTTCTTTATTGACCGTGTGTCTAGATGATCTATCCATTTCTGTAAGTGGGGTGTTAAAGTCCCCTGCAATTACCACATTCTTATCAATAAGGTTGCTTGTGTTTATGAGTAATTGTTTTATATATTTGGGCGCTCCGGTATTCGGCACATAGACATTTATACTTGTTAGCTCTTCCTGATGGATAGAGCCTGTCACTATTATATAATGTCCTTCTTCATCTCTTGTTACAGCCTTTAATTTAAAGTCTAGTTTGTCTGATATAAGTATGGCTACTCCAGCTTTCTTTTGGCTTCCAGTAGCATGATAAATAGTTCTCCATCCCCTCACTCTCAATCTAAAGGTGTCCTCAGGTCTAAAATGAGTCTCTTGTAGACAGCAAATAGATGGGTCTTGTTTTTTTATCCATTCTGATACCCTATGTCTTTTGGTTGGCACATTTAATCCATTTACATTCAGTGTTATTATAGAAAGATATGGGTTTAGAGTCATTGTGATGTCTGTATGTTTTATGCTTGTAGTGATGTCTCTGGTACATTGTCTCACAGGGTCCCCCTTAGGATCTCTTGTAGGGCTGGTTTAGTGGTGACAAATTCCTTCAATTTTTGTTTGTTTGGGAAGACCTTTATGTCTCCTTCTATTCTAAATGACAGACTTGCTGGATAGAGGATTCTCGGCTGCATATTTTTTCTGTCAGGACACTGAAAATCTCGTGCCAATTCTTTCTGGCCTGCCAAGTTTCAAAAGAGAGATCAGTCACGAGTCTTATAGGTCTCCCTTTATATGTGAGGGCACGTTTACCCCTTGCTGCTTTCAGAATTTTCTCTTTATCCTTGTATTTTGCCAGTTTCACTATGATATGTCGTGCAGAAGATCGATTCAAGTTATGTCTGAAGGGAGTTCTCTGTGCCTCTTGGATTTCAATGCCTTTTTCCTTCCCCACTTCAGGGAAGTTCTCAGCTATTATTTCTTCCAGTACCCCTTCAGCACCTTTCCCTCTCTCTTCCTCCTCTGGGATACCAATTATGCGTATATTATTTCTTTTTAGTGTATCACTTAGTTCTCTAATTTTCCCCTCATACTCCTGGATTTTTTTATCTCTCTTTTTCTCAGCTTCCTCTTTTTCCATAACTTTATCTTCTAGTTCACCTATTCTCTCCTCTGCCTCTTCAATCCGAGCCGTGGTGGTTTCCATTTTGTTATGCATTTCGTTTAAAGCGTTTTTCAGCTCCTCGTGACTGTTCCTTAGTCCCTTGATCTCTGTAGCAAGAGATTCTCTGCTGTCAGCTATACTGTTTTCAAGCCCAGCGATTAATTTTATGACTATTATTCTAAATTCACTTTCTGTTATATTATTTAAATCCTTTTTGATCAGCTCATTAGCTGTTGTTATTTCCTGGAGATTCTTCTGAGGGGAATTCTTCCGCTTGGTCATTTTGGATAGTCCCTGGCATGGTGAGGACCTGCAGGGCACTTCCCCTGTGCTGTGGTGTATAACTGGAGTTGGTGGGCGGAGCCGCAGTCAGACCTGATGTCTGCCCCCAGCCCACCGCTGGGGCCACAGTCAGACTGGTGCGTGCCTTCTCTTCCCCTCTCCTAGGGGCGGGATTCACTGTGGCGTGGGGTGGCCTGTCTGGGCTACTTGCACACTGCCAGGCTTGTGATGCTGGGGATCTGGCGTCTTAGCTGGGGTGGGTAGGCAAGGTGCACAGGGGCAGGAGGGGCAGGCTTAGCTTGCTTCTCCTTAGGTGATCCACTTCAGGAGGGGCCCTGTGGCAGCAGCAGGGAGTCAGATCCGCTGCCGGAGGTTTGGCTCCGCAGAAGCGCAGAGTTGGGTGTTTGCGCGGAGCGAGCAAGTTCCCTGGTAGGAACTGGTTCTCTTTGGGATTTTGGCTGGGGGATGGGCGGGGAAGATGGTACTGGCGAGCGCCTTTGTTCCCCACCAAACTGAGCTCTGTCGTCCGGGGGCTCAGCAGCTCTCCTTCCCTTTGTCCTCCAGCCTTCCCGCTTTCTGAGCAGAGCTGTTAACTTATGACCTCCCAGCCTCTAAGTCGCGCTTGCTGCCGGAACACAGTCCGTCAGGCCCCTCCGCTTTTTGCAAGCCAGACTTGGGGGCTCTGCTTGGCCGGCGAGCCGCCCCTCCGCCCCGGCTCCCTCCCGCCAGTCCGTGGAGCGCGCACCGCCTCGCCGCCCTTCCTACCCTCTTCCGTGGGCCTCTCGTCTGCGCTTGGCTCCGGCGACTCCGTTCTGCTAATCCTCTGGTGGTTTTCTGGGTTATTTAGGCAGGTGTAGGTGGAATCTAAGTGATCAGCAGTACGCGCGGTGAGCCCAGCGTCCTCCTACCTTTATTGAGTTTTAACTGAATGTGTGAGATTCCTCAAAGAATTCCTTTTTTTTTCTATAAATAAAGTTGTTCATATTTTATAAGGCAGATTAATTGATGGATATCCTCTTTTGCATGTGATTAAAATATATTTCATATGAAACATATCTAAATATGTTAAGTAGTTTATATATTATATACATAATTATATTGGGATGATTTATTTTCAATATCATATCCAAAAATATTAATGATAGATAACAGCGTTCTAATGGTAGTATGGACTAATGCAGACATACCCCTTAATTCTTGTTTCTTAAGAGTCCTTTAAAATATCTGCTAAAATTCATGGAGAAATAAGTGTTTGCTTGCATGCTGTTGTGGAATCATACAAGTATAAAAAAAGTAGCTAGATTCTGTGCTGCTTTGAATGTCAACAGCATGTTATTTAAATTATGATTGAAATGTCTTGGTCACTGCTGATTGAGAGAGAAGCTTGATTGAAGGAGGAAATTGATGATCAGATCTCAGGTTATGTCCAAATCTTAGTATAAAAGAGGGGGTATTCTATCATATAAATTAAGCAAATTGGACCCCTAAGTCATCATGTGGGTAAAATGTGAAAATATTATTCTATAAATATGGATTTTTACTACCAAAGAGAGCAGAGAAATAAGGATCTATAGGGTAGTGGAGGGTAGTTTGTAAGATGGATGCTACTATAGAATGTTTTGATGTTGAAGAACATCACATAGAGTTGAGAAAAATTAATGATTAAGAAAAAGGAGAGTTGTAAGAGCAAAATCTTTGTGTAAGCAGGAGTGAACTGAAACCGGAACAAGCAGTTCATCCAAGGTCATGGGAGGAAGGCAGAATATTTGGGCATGGTTACAGGTAGGTCAGTGTGATAGTGAGAAGTGTGGAAGTTCAGTTTTTCATTGCTTCTGTTTTCTGAGAGAAATAGGAAGCAAGGTCATCAGATGACAGTAACAAGAGAGGAATTTTGGCTTTGAGTGAGATATATAGACTGGGTAGCTAATGGAATGTAAATGTACTGACTCATGAATTTTAATTTTTACAAGACTTTCTCAATTCCAATATGTAGTGGCCATGACAACCAAAGAAGAGTTATTCTCTCATAATAAATGAGTACAGGAGACAGACAGAATATTTTTGACAATCTGAGATAGCCTTTTTCTGTGTTTTTCTGTGTGACTCTAGCCTGATCAGAAAGGAGTCTACGTAGCACATTAAAATAGAGTCTTGGTAGGGTGGGGATTATATAACAAGTTTTTCAGAGCTAGAATTAAATTTCTTACTCTCAGCCATTATGGAAGGTCCACTTCAGGAAGACCAGTGAATGTATTTATATTAGAATCAGCGAATACATCAGGGAATTCTGTTTTGTTTTCAGAGGGTTGGAATATTTAGATCATGTTGCCAATCATTGATTATGACCGTAACTGATGAGTTTCTCAGATCATAGCCTCATCTTTGCTGAACAGTATAGAAGTATTAAACCCATGAGGAGGGATCAATTCAGAAATAGTAGTTAAAATGCATATGTTACTGTATATGAAGATCAGTTTTGCTATTGGTTATTTTTATATCATAAGTCTATTGTGACTTTCTGTTCACAGACTTTTTTTTTTTTTTTAAATGAGATCTTCATTTTCATGCTTGGATAAATTATAAAACGCCTTCCTCATCCTTTTTTCCCTAAGTTCTTTGAAGTTTTTTCTTTGAATGTCATGTAGATTTATTGTTCTTGATAAGTGAATCAATAGCAATAAACATATTAACTTAATTGATTAGCATGTGTAAACATTACTCTGAAAAAATACATGGAGTATCAACACACACACACACACACACACACACACACACACCCACACACCCACACCATGTACTTGTAAAGGCTCTCCATTTATAATGAAAGGGTTGTTTTCTACCCGCAGGCCACTTGTGTTTGACAGAGTGCTGGGGCAGGACTACTCCAGGACCCAGGGTAACAAGAGCAAATTTTAGATGTTGAACAAGATTGTACTGGGCTAGTAAAACCAACATAATGCTCCATAACCCTTTGCTGCTTCTGAGTGTGGGAGAAAAGGAATCTTACAAAGTATCCTCTCCTGTTCTAGAGGGCACGGTGAAAACCAGAGCTACATAACAGCTGACGTCATTGCCAGATTCTCCTCCACGTGCCTCTGTTTTCTCCTCGTAAGACAAGGAGAGCTGTTTCTTGTAGCAGAGTATTTTACTGCCAACTTCTGATCCAAATGCATTTCTGAATACAAACAAATGACCAAAAAGAGCCAACTTATTTTTTCTAATCAAATTTTAAAGTTTATATAATCCACATAAATCTCGAGAAGTTCAATTAATTATAAGAACCTGAAACCTTTTCCTTTCTCCCAGACCTTCATGCCATTTGTTTGAAAAGCATTACTTATTCAGTTATTTGCCTTGCAGTTAACTCACTTGCTTATCCTTTCCCACCTTATAAATTTGAACTATTGTACCAGTTGCTTGTCTCATTTCCTCATTTCCTAGATTGTAGATCTTATCCCAACAATGCTTTCTTCCATAAGATCCCTTTGTTAGGCCTGTTTTGTTTTTCTCTAACAATTACTTTTAATCTTCTTAAGTTAGTCGCTGGCATTTCCATTGCTACACCCTTTCCTCACAATGTTTCTTGCACTTGCCATTCTGAATAGGCATATTGGTTTTAGAGGAAGGCATTTTATGAGAGGATCTTCTTAGTATAAACTATGTCACGTTGGTTTTCTACCGCTACTCCAGCTTAATTACTGAGGTCTGATTCCTCATGCTTAGTTTTGTGGTTGCTGAGTATGTAAAGTCCCAAAGCTCAAAGAGACATATTTGCATTCAATAGGAAGTCACTGGAAAATTTGTTTAAATGGTGACCTCCCCAAGGATTTAAGGGTTTATTTGCAGACATTTTTAGGGGGGGGAGGGTCTAGTTTTAGGAGGGAAGAGAAACCTAAAGCTAAAATTAATGATCAATCAGGAGTGAAACTTAAGCATCTCAAAAACAACATATCGATGAGAAGCATTGTTAAATTGTTATAAAAGGTTTACACACATCATGAGGAGCATTTTGTTGTGCAAAGTGGAGTTTGTCTATATTTGGAAAGCTACTTATCTGTTTACTATAACCTAGAAAGATTAGAAAAGAAGAAAAAAGAAAGAAGGACAGAGAAGATAGTGGGAAGGGGGAAGGAATATAGAGTTTTTTGGGTGGTGGGTGGTGGGCTACTTGTCATTCAGTTTTTCTGGGATAGCAGGTGGTCACATGGATTATTTTTTTCGATGCCATTTCCTTCTGAAGCATGCTCTGTCCCTTGAAAGTTCACTCTGAATTATCTGTTGTTTCTGGTGTTACCAGGGATTTGGGAGTAGGGCTTCACGGGTCTCATTGCTTACAGCCATGACGACGACTTTTTACTACTTCAGATCTTTTCAAAGAAAGCAAAGCCTAGGGATGCAGTGAAAGAGAAAGGAGCATTCTTGATGCTTTAGTCAATGGTCCTCAGCCAGAATAATCACTATTTGCAGTTGCTGGGGTTTTGAGAGCTATTCTTTAATTGGGGATATTCAAATCAGATATGGTTAATCTGGAGATTAATCAGGAGATTAATCAGGAGAGAATAAAAAGGGCAATAAAAATGGTATCACAGAAGTTACAAATTCCTGTGGTTGATTACAGAACTAGATTTGAACATCAGAACACCCAAGTTTCAAAACCTTTTCCATGAGCTTACCATCATTCCCTACATGAAAAAAATACAACCTAAAAAGCTTAATTTAGAAGTGTCATGTTGATTCTATACCATGTACCCTGTACTGTGTTGTGTGATGTTAAAAATTTTGTACTTAAATAATAATGAAGTTCTATGGCATTTACTTATATCACAGAAGCGTTCTTCGCTTCGTGAAGAGATGTCCTTACATTTAGAGGAATCAGCATTTTGAGGATAGAGCTGAGAGGCATGATCAGTCCCTGGCCTGAATTAATAATACCCCAAGGAATGTTTATGTGCTGGTCACTGTCACTATGACTGGGACAAATTAAGAAAGAAAAAAAAAATCTTAAAACTATAAACAGTAATTAACCAGCTATTTCACATTTCAAAGATGAGTAATGAGAAGTTTAAACTGAAATTCATGCTTGGTGAACAGATTGTGGGATGGCATTTATAAAACTTAATGTACGAATGCGCCTTTTTGATCAGATTTTGCCCTTGTTTTTTGCCATGTTTTCTATTTCTCTTCCATATTCTGTATTTCCAGTCTGCTTCTCTCCTGCTCCCCACTCACTTTGTCTTCCACTGTCTCTTCTGCTGTGCCTCTGTTTCCCTGTTTTTCTCTTATCCTTCTTCTTTCTTCTCCTATTTATCATCCTTCCTGTTTTTTTCATTTTCTTCTTGATACTTTATTAACTGGCCACACACAACATGGGGTTGAAGTCCATATTTAAACACATATTTAAATCACTTTCTGTATCCTGTTCTTCATATGGGTAATCAGGTAACTTTGGTCTGTTTTTGTTCCATTCATGCATTCAACTATTTTTTAAGCACCCCCACTTTTTTTTTTGCCAGAAGCTAGACACTGGGGGAATAATGTTAAACACGATCTTGTGTCTGTCGTTCAAATATAAATAGCTCCATGGTAGAGACAAATTAAATATATTACTATGAAGATATTAATCCAGTTAAATTACTTTTACTTCTCTGTGATTTTTCAGCTTATTTCCTTTAGGTGTCCCTGACTGAAGTAAGGTCTTGAATTCCTGTTAAAATCTCTCTACATTCAAAATGTGACTTGGGGACCCTGGTGGCTTGGTTGGTTAAGTGTCCAACTCTTGGTTTTGGGTCAGGCCATGATCTCATGGTTCTTGGTTCCAAGCCCTCTTGGGATTCTCTCTTGTCTTCTCTCTCTGCCCCTCCCTTCCTCATGCCCTCTCTCTCTTTTTCTCAAATAAATAAATAAGTAAACTTAAGGAAAATAAAATGTGACTTGGCTTACAAAAACTTAAATTTTTTTTTTTTAATTTTTTTTTAAACTTTTTTTTTTTATTTATTTTTGGGACAGAGAGAGACAGAGCATGAACGGGGGAGGGGCAGAGAGAGAGGGAGACACAGAATCGGAAACAGGCTCCAGGCTCTGAGCCATCAGCCCAGAGCCCGACGCGGGGCTCGAACTCACGGACCGCGAGATCGTGACCTGGCTGAAGTCGGACGCTTAACCGACTGCGCCACCCAGGCGCCCCAAAAACTTAAATTTTTTAATAAAGGGAGAGTCCATGGTATTTAACATTTTATGAATTAAGGAAATTAGTACAAGTTTTATTTACCTTATATTCTTATTTTCTCATCATAATAAAATCTTTTCAATAATTGCACTGTTGAGTTACAGCAAATGCCTTCTGGGTAAAGCACACTGTCTTAAAATTGTACTTTAGATTCTTACCATTGTTTAAAAATAAAACTTCATAGAGGGTTGGGTAGAGGACCATGGCTTTGCACAACTCCAGAACATATGATTCTTACGGCATTTTATATGATATCCTTTCCCCACCCCCACTTGCTCTGTACAGTACAAAGACTACTTTGTTGTATGTAGAGGGCTTGGTTGGGTAATAATTTTAGACACCACATAGAAATCTGGTTGTTGGCATTGTAATTTTTTGGGTTGATATATACTTTAAAGTTTTATAGTAGACTTGTGGTCCAAGATGTTATGAGTTCTAAGAAATTACCTCTATTGATCGTTTTTTTTAGTTTGTAAGTCAAATGATTGATACTGCATCACATCTGTTTTGGGACTCTGATTGAGTTAGGCCTCTTCTGTTATTTAATCTTCAAGCATATCCAACTTCACATTGATGGGGTTTAGAACACACTATCCCAAAATATGGCACCTTGGGATATTGAATATAGTAGGCTGAAAGAATTTGAGAAATAGCATGTATATAAAGGACTTTCTGACCTCCCTCCAAAGCAGATATTGAGACCCTTGTGTGAGAGGCACCTTCCTTATACCTGGGAGAAAGGAGCACCCTTATCCCTGAAGACTGAGAAGGCTCCAAATGGACAGGCCTTGCTAAGTTTCTCCCAGTTTACCGCCCATAGCTCATATCCTTTTGCCCCATGATGTTTTCCCACAACTTCCCACTCTTCATCAAACCTAATAGAAAAATTCTCAGGTTTAACCTCTTCTTTAGGTCCTCATTTCCTTTTGAAGCCTTCTATGTCATGAAAAACATATTAAATGTTATATAATATTAAATATATAAAGTTATATATTAATATAAATAAATTTGTATGCTTTTTTCTTATGCATCTGCCTTTTGTCAGCCTAATTTACAGAGCCTCAGCCAGAGAATCTAGAAGGGTAGTAGGAAAAATAATTTTTCTTCCACTACAGCAGTCTGAAAGATCTTTCTGGAGCTTGTATAGGGAAAAGAATCTAAGCCTAGAAACATCTAGAAAATATTTAGAAAATATTTCTAAATACAGTAGGACAATGGGGATTAAAAAATTAAATTAAGACCCCAATCTATTGGCAAGATTAACAGTTAGCATTAATTTCATAAAAGAATGAAAACCACTTCTGGGTTTTGAATTTAGAAAGCAGTTATAGCTTTTCACTACTTTAACTTATAAAAGGCAAAATAGATTTTTCTACCTATTTAGGTTTTTGAAATAGCCTTATAATGTGTGTGTCATCCCAGAGCAAATTTTTTATTCTTAAATAAGAATTGACTTTTTATGGAAACAACATAACTGTCATCTGGAATTCAGTGAACTGTGCCGTCACAGAATGAGACTGAAATAAGATCTTTCAGTTGTATTTTAAATGAAAAGAATAGGAACGGCATCTACTGGGATTTCTGCTTTTAGAAATAAAAGTAAGAAACAACTAAATCTGATTGAAACTGTCTCAGAGTTCTAGTAATTATAATAAGGAGAAATAATGAGTTTAGGAGCAAAAGTCATCTCTTGTGTTGTAAATGGTGACTCCAAACTGCAGATCTTCATGAAAAATAAGGAGGCAGTAAAATTTTAAAATGCTGTGGAGTGCAGAACAGGTCAGTCATTTAATGGAACATATCTATAAATAAAATGCAAAATAAAGAGAAGAGTAAAATATGGCTGCATGCTCGGACAGATGCAGGCAGTATTTACTATCCAGCTTTGGCTTAAAGTATTCCATCTTGGTGACTTGACTAATTTCTTCAACTTATTTAAAGATGTTTGTCTTGGGCTGCTTTCTTGCTAATGCAAATATATTTTTTTGTTTGTTTGGAAAATCAAAATAGTAAATACAGAGTGTACATAAAGGCAGCTAGGGTACTGAGAAAAGTAAAGGAAGTGAAACAGACAGTTGAGGAAACAATCACAGTTTTAGGATATATGAAGCAGGTGGGAATTTGGTATTATCAGTTTTGGAGAAAGTTAAAGCGCAGTTCAATGAGATGCGTTACCTGTGTGCCCATATGTCTTGAGTTCAGCAGACTCTGGGCACAGAGATTGTAAATCTTCAGATGTTTTAACAGTGAAATGACAGTCTTTTGATTAGAACATGAAAGTAGTCCTTAAAATGAATTTGAAAAACTCAACAAAGGCTGCCTTATGTTCCTAAACTTCTCATAAAAACCCGCTCTGTAGCAGCCTCAGAACCCAGCTGACCAAACAAGTTCTTACAAAAATGCCGCTGATGTTGAAACAGATTCCTGATTATGGATCAAGTGTTTTAAAGAAGCTAGCATAGGGGGAGAAGGGGCAAAGAGAAGAAAGGGAATAGAGAAGAATGTAAATGAGAAAAAGCAAAGGTCAGCAAGAAAAACGAAATATATCCTAATGATGAGACTACATCTTGTCAGATAGGAAGTACAGCTTCCATACAAGCAAACAAACAAACAAACAAACAAACAAAAAAACAGCAAAACAAAACCAACAAAACCAAGCAAAAAAAACCCAAGAAACAAAACTACTATACATGTCTGGAAAATTAGAATCAGAAGGCTTCAATTTCTCAAATAAAAAAAAAAATGGAGCATACTCTTTTGTTTATTGTAATTTATCACTCTTCAATTTTATTCTTGACTCTAAACCTGTTACTCACATTAAAATGAATTCTGCCTTTATTAGTAGACATGGAAAACATTTCTAGCATTTCCTAATAAATAAGGTAATAAACGTAAGACCCAAGAAGATCTTTTACCCCTATCCATGCAATATTGAATTGTGTTCATTTTTATTTACAAGACTGGGAAAATTTCATGCTGCCGGGCTATCAAAGGAATGATAAAGAGCTCTGTAGAGCAGGAGCTTTTTTTTTTTTGAGACATCAAATACTGTGCATGGCATTTTGTGAATAAGAAAATAAATAGTCATGGTGGGTCAGGAAATTATCCCATCCAGCTTCATGTGGCTCCTTTGATAACAGCACTGTAACCATGTTAATTTTTCCATCATACTGACATTACGTAATCGTACTGACATAGCCTGGTCTTGACCAGTTCTCTTCTCTGATGCCACTTCCTGTGGATCGTTCTCTGGTAATGAGTGTAGTGTTAGTGTGGTGTAATAGTGTATCTACTTCATCCACTGTTGTATTCCCAGCCTTGCTTGTATTCCCTGCCCTTTGCTTATATATGCTTTTTGATCACTTCTTATTTTACGGGAAAGTTATTTACTAATGCATCCTAACAAGAAGACAGTATATTCTTTCAGTGCGGGATATGTCTGAATTTAGCTTCACTTTTATTGGCTGCTTTGAACATAATTCCTTGCAGATAAATGATGGTTATATGTGTGAATTGAATGATGAACTTCATAACCTTTCATGGATCATTAGTATTTGCCATCTAGAACTTACCCAAAACTTTGGGAACTCATAGGTAGGTCTTGTGTGGTGCCACAGGGTGGGGTAGAGGGGAAAACAACTGGATTGCTACGAAGTCATAGTTTGGCCACCGTCAGACACAATGCTTTCTCCCCTCTTTGATCCTCTAGAGTGCCAGTCTGCTCGTGTGTCATTGGCAATTCAGAGGGGATGTTTTTCAGAAGTAACTAATTATGATGAGTAAAAATTTCAGTGGACAAGTGTGCAGGTGGGCATAGAGAAAGGTGACGAATTCAAAATTATAAGAAAATTATGAATAAAGAATTGTAGAATGTTAAAAGGGAAGTGTTACAGGGTCATAGAGGGAAACTCAGATCATGTCTCCTGTGCAGCACAAAGTAGAGCAGCCTGAGATTGCCTCTTCTTAGAAAAGCCTGCTTGCAAGATTGGCCCTTCTGGTGTTGTCTGGGAATTTGGCTAGTAAATGGTACCCTGTACCAATTGAAAACTTTCCCTAACTAGTAATGGTGGCTCACTGTGCTTAAAATATGCGAAGAATGTATTTATACTTCAGAAATCTGCCTTCCTTCTGGGAGTCCAGAATTTTGGTGCATGCTACTCAGGTAGCCGCAAGTGAAAAGCATTGATAGTGTCTCTAATGAGCCACTCTGGTAGATAACGCTTCTTATTTATTGTCACAACTTGCTGCTTGAAGAATTCAGCACATCCTGGGAGGGGACTCTGAATCTTGCAACTGGTTTAAAATCCCAACTTCTCCCATGCACTTTTTCCCTTTGCTGATTTTGCTTTCTATCCTTTCATTGTAAGAAATCTCAGCCATGAGTACGACCATATGCTTATTCCTAAGAGGTCTTCAAGCAAATCATAGAACTGGGATGGTCTTGCATGGCACATCCACTCTATAGGACTCAGTCCAGCTAATATCTTGAGTCAGTCCTAGCCAGGACTGCAGACCATCAGAAGGCTCATCATCACCAATCAGTAGGGGTGAAGGAAGCCTTTTTCTCTTAGACCAGTGTCGTTCAGCTGGTATGAATCCAAGGTACATATGTGCCTATAATGTGTGGGCAGGTTTTTTCATTATATTCTAAAGTTAATTTCTGCTCATGTAATGTGGTCATTAAACATATATGCTCTGAGCGGTGCTTGGCTGGCTCAGTCAGTAAAGCAGGTGACTCCTGATCTCAGGGTCATGAGTTCAAGTCCCACACTGGGGCTTGAAAAAAATAAATATTTTTAAAAGAAAAAAACAAAAAAACAAACATATTCTCTGAGTTGGGCTGCCAAGGTTTGAATTCCAGCTTTGCCACTCCCTAACAGTAGGACTGTGGGTACATTACTGTTGTGCATCATCTTAAGATAATGATAGCAGTACAACTTACTTTAATAGACTGTTTCCAGGCTTAAATGAGATAAAGTGATGTGCTGATTCTTTGGACTTGGTTCCGTGGTTTTACATTTTGACCATTTCTTGAGGTTGGTAGTATAGGGTTGGTCTCTTCTATTTGTTGCAGACCTGGTGATATATTCTTCTTCACTATGTTGACTTCGGGTTAGGTGTGTTCTGGGAGGCAGATTTTGGAAGTCTATGTCAATGCTGCCTTTTGCTGAGATTTAATTAGTCTTCTATTCCTTGTGTATTTTTTTTATAAATCACAAGTAGCAGGAGAACACTTGAAAACAGTAGAAAAAACCAACATTGAGAGTAAGAAAGTAAATAAAAATTTCCTGAGCCATTTCCTACCTACTGAATATTATGTTGGGTAACTACCTGCACTAATTCAGTTTATTCTTTCAACCCTTTATAATATGGGTGTTAATATCCACATTTTAATGATGAGGACCCTAAACCATGGAGAAGTTAAATCTGTTAACCACATTAATGTAGCCATTAAATTGCAGAACTGGGATTCAAACACAGGACTCTTGGTTTTAAGGACTACTGTCCACGAATTATCCTGTCCTGTTATAAAAAAGTGTAGTGAAAATAAATACTCATTATCAGAAATGAAAATTAGGAGATGAGGAAGAAGACTCCTATGTTTACTATGTATATGCTTTTTTAAAGGTGTATTTAGCTACGTGAACATGGCCAAATTAGTCATACTTCTTGAGATTTTTTGTGGCAGAATTTGTTGTGTTTTCTATGGATTTGTTTTTAAAAAAGTTTTTAAATGTTTATTTATTTTTGAGACAGAGAGAGAGAGAGAGACAGTGTGAGCAGGGGAAGGGCAGAGAGAGAGGGAGACACAGAATCCGAAGCAGGCTCCAGGCTCTGAGCTGTCAGCACAGAGCCCAATGCAGGGCTCAAACCCATGGACCACGAGGTCATTACCTGAGCCAAAGTCAGACGCTTAACCCACTGAGCCACCTAGGCACCCCTCTGTGGCTTCATTTTTATCATCATCATAGAATTTTGAAATCTAACATCTTAGCTGATAACTTCTCTACCTTTTTGCAGATTAGTAGATTTCTAGATTTGCTCTGAGCATTTCCTTTTCAATTATTGCAGGAAAAATAGGTCTTAGCTATGCCCTCAGACTGCGTTTTTGGGTCAAAACCTTAAAGATATCCAGCAGTAGCAACTCTTAAAAACATTTTCCCAACACTAAGGACTAAGCTTGTTTCCTGTGTTATGATGTAGTACATTTTAATGAGATAAATTTTATTTGCAACTTAAAAATCAATTTTTGAATTAGTAAATGCCAATGTTCTTTTCCTTTTTTTTTAAAGTAGTTTTTTTGTTTCATCAGAACCATTTCTTTTTTTTTTATTTAAAAAAACCTTTTTTTTTTAACGTTTATTTATTTTTGAGACAGAGAGAGACAGAGCATGAACGGGGGAGGGTCAGAGAGAGAGGGAAACACAGGATCCGAAACAGGCTCCAGGCTCTGAACGGGTCAGCACAGAGCCCGACGCGGGGCTCGAACTCACCGACCGTGAGATCATGACCTGAGCCGAAGTCGGCTGCCCAACCGACTGAGCCACCCAGGCGCCCCTCATCAGAACCATTTCAACAGACGTACCAACCAAAAAATTTTTACGTATGCCAATCTCTGAAGAAATTCTCTTTTAAAAAGATTTAGGAAGCTCTAAAGCCTAATAAGCAACATCTTCATCAAGTAGCACATTTCTTGCAAATTTGTGTCCTTCAGATTTTAAGTTATTATTTTTAAAGTAATTATGCTTGCAAACTTGAAAATAAATGATGTCTTCTACCTCTCAAATATTATTTTAGAGGACTTGGATCTCTGTTTTGGAAGTGTTTTTTTTTGTTGTTAAGGAATTTATCTTATTTATGTCTATATTCTTGTAACTTATTTCAATGACTGGGTGGTGGACTACATAGTCCAAAGTCACTACACAGTTCCTCGGATCGTTTTTTCCTTGATCATTGTAACCATACACGAGTAGCTTTTACTTGATAGCGGTTTTTCAGTTCTGTAACAACTTTGGATGGTTTCTAAGATGTGTAATAACAGATGTTTAGGCCCTTAAATACATACCATATGATAGAATATAATGGCAATAAACCATTAGGAAGACCAGTCCTGTTTTCATTTCACGGTAAAATATTGCTGTTTGGAATACCAGGTTCTTGGAACTTCCAAAAGTCCAGATTTGCTTTAGTGTCAACATGGCATGTATGTGTTCGCTTGTGTGCATGCACACACACATACACACAGACACACACAACCAAACCAAACAAACCAGACCAGCCGTACAATCTTGGGCCGAGACAAAGCAACTCACAAAGGTAAGTACCAATGTTATCCTCACGGAGCTGACAGTGTAGAGCAGGAAATAGACTTATAAACAGATCCAATTACTAGTGGCAAAGGTGTAACATTATACGAGTAAAGCAAGGGATTCTGGAAACAGGAAGATTGCCCAAAACTTCAGGAACTTTAGAAAATCATTCTGTTGGCACAGGAGACTCAAACTAAGCAGAAACTGGGTTCAATGTTAGCCACCCAGGAGCTAGTTATCAAACTGTAAGCTAAATCCTCTGCTTCACTTTAAACTTTGAGTAACCAGGAAGTGATATCAGTGAGAACAGATTACTCATACCTTCCCATGCTAGGGAAATAAAGAAGTGAGTTGGAATCTAGGTCAGATGGTAATAAGCTTGATAGACTTTGTAAAGTGCTTAAGGCAACTGGGAATTTTTGTTGAACTCTGAGTATGGCATATCAAAACCTTTTCTGTATTTCCCGCAATCAAAATTTTCAGTAACATAGAAAGTTAATTATTTTTTGGTTTCTGCTTCCTGGTCCTGAAATAATTTTCTGCTTGTCTATGCTTTTATGCAATATTAGAATTGCATGGCCTATGCAGAAAATGGTAAAACTGACACTTTAAAAACACACCATTTGATCAACAAATATAATGAATTCTGAGATCAGGACAGTGGAGGATCAAAGAAATGCAGGAACAGCTCCCTGACTTTTTAGAACTCACTGTCTGTTTGGAATGGTACAGCATTAAATGCATGAACATATTAGTAATAATGTATAAATTAAACAAGTTTAAAGAACAGTAGACTTGCTTCTAGAGGCAGCATGTGATTGCTAATCTTAGGTGTCAGCTTGGTTGGGCCACACTATGCAGATATCTGGTCAAATGTTATTCTCGAGGTTTCTGTGAAGGTATTTCTTAGATGGGATTAACATTTAAATAAGTAGACTTTAGTAAAGTATATTACTTTTCATAATGTGGGTGGGCCTATTCTAATCAGTTGAAGGTCTTAATAGAAAAAGACTGACCTTCCCCAAAGAGGGAATTCTGCCAACAGGTGACTTTGGAGTTTGGCTGCAATATTGGCTGGTCTCTGGGTCTCCAGCCTACTGGTCTACCCTGATGATTTTGGACTTGCCAGTCTCTAGTCGCTTGTGCCAATTCCATAGAATAAATCTGTTTCTCTCTCTGCATGTATATAGTTAGTTCTGTTTCTCTGTAGACTGGCAACTAATAACAGTACCAGTGGAAGGTGAGCACTGTCACTTGAGCTGAAAGACTGAGTGCCATATATATCTTACTTCCTTTTCCCATACTTAATCTTTCTTCCTAGATGATGAGCTCCTAGAGATCAGTGCAAACAAGATCAAAGGGCTAGTAGGGATAAATTATGCCGAGAAAGTGCCCTTTAATTCCTGTATTTAAAGCAGTCAGAAATTAATGTACAAAAAGGCTACACTTCTCATATGGATTTCACTCTCCATTGGTTGTTAGGAGGCTTTTAGAGAACAGGCAGTCCTGTGGAAACCATTAGATGAGAAGTCTCGACTTCACTCTTCAAGATCTGCATGGCATTATACAAACTGCCCTAGGTGTTCTTGCCTCTGTTTCTGCCTGTAGATTAAGCAAGATAATAGAAGTTCATGAACTCACCAGAAAGGCAAAAGTAATCTTTGTGTTAAAAGTCCAAATAGTGGTTAGTCTTCAAAAAATTTTTTTTGTAAGTATTTTATTTTTAAGTCTCTTCTCCCAACATGGGGCTCGAACTTACAACCTGACATCAAGAGTTGCACACTCTACTGACTGGGCCAGCCAGGAACCCCTCAAAATTTTTTAAAAAAAAACTTTAACTCCAGTGTAGTTAACATACAGTATTATATTAATTTATGGTGTACAATATAGTGATTCCACAATTCTATACCCTAGTCAGTGCTCATCAAGATAAATGTCTTAATACCCTTCAACTATTTCACCCATTCCCCCCCCACCCTCCCCTCTGGTAACTATCTGTTCTCTATTTTTAAGAGTTTGGTTTTTGGTTTGTGTCTCTTTCCCTTTGTCCATTTGTTTTGTTTCTTGAATTCTATATATGAGTCAAATCATATGGTATTTGCCTTTCCCTGGCTTATTTTGCTTAGCATTATATTCTCTAGATCCATCTGTGTGTTACAAATGGCAAAATTTCATTCTTTTTTATGGCCAAATAATATCCCATTTTACATATCTGTGTGTGTGTGTGTGTGTGTGTGTGTGTGTGTGTGTGTGTATATACACACACCACATTTTTTATCCATTTCTCTATTGATGGACGCTTGGGCTGCTTCTATAATTTGGCTGCAGTAAACAGAAGTGCATATGCCTTTTGAATTAATGTTTTTTTTTTAAGTTTATTTATATTTGAGAGAGACTGAGAGCGTGAGTGGGGGAGGGACAGAGAGAGAGAGGGAGAGAGAATCCCAACCAGGCTCCCTGCGGTCAGCACAGAGCCTGATGCAGGCCTTGAACTCAGGAAACCAAAGGATCATGACCTGAGCCCAAACCAAGAGTTGGGCACTTAACTGACTGAGCCGCCCAGGCACCCCTCGAATTAGTGTTTTCATATTCTTAGCATAAATGTCCGGTAGTGCACTTACTGGATCATAAGGTAGTTCTATTTTTAACTTTTTGAGGAAACTCTGTACTGTCTTCCACAGTGGCTACATCAGTCTACATTTCCACTAACAGTGCACGAGTGTTCCTTTTTCTCCAGATCCTTGCCAACACTTGTTGTTTTTTGCATTTTTGACTTTATCTATTCTGACAGTTGTGAGGTAATATCTTACTGTGGTTTTGATTTGCATTTCCCTGATGATGACTGATGTTGAGCCTCTTTTCATGTATCTATTGGCCATCTGTCCTGTCTTCCTTGGAGAAATGTCTGTTCATGTCTTCTGCCCATTTTTAAATTGAATTATTTGGGGTTTCTTGGTGTTGAGTGAGCTGTATAAGTTCTTAAATATTTTGGATATTAACCCTTTATTGGATATGTCATTTGCAAATATCTTCTCCCATCCAGTAGGTTGTCTTTTTAGTTTTGTTGATTGTTTCCTTTGCTGTGTAGTAACTTTTTATTTTGATGTAGCCTCAATAGTTTATTTTTGCTTTCATTTCCTTTGCCTCAGGAAACATATCTAGAAAGATGTTATGGCTGATATCAGAGAAATTACTTCCTGTGCTCTCTTCTAGGATTTTTATGGTTTCAGGTCTTTTAGGTCCTTAGTCCATTTTAAGTTTATTTTTTTGTGTGTGTGATAAAAGAAAGTGGTCCAGTTTCATTCTTTTGCATGGAGCTACCCAGTTTTCCTAGTGCTGTTTGTTGAAGAGACTATCTTTTTCCCGTTGCATGTTCTTGCTTCCTTTGTCAAAGATTAATTGACCATATAATTATGGATTTATTTCTGGGCTTTCTGTTCTGTTCTATTGACCTGTGTGTCTGTTTCTGTGACAGTACCATACTGTTCTGATTACTATAGCTTTGTAATATAACTTGAAGTTTGGAATTGTGATACCTCCAGCTTTTTCTTTTTCAGGATTACTTTGGCTATGCAGGGTCTTTTGTGGCTCCATGCAAATTTTAGCGTTGTTTGTTCTTGTTCTGTGAAAATGCTGTTGGTATTTTGGTAGGGATTGCATTAAATGTGTAGATTGCTTTGGCTGGCATAGACATTTTTAACAGTGTTCATACTTCCAACGCTTAAGCATGGAATTCCTTTTTGTTTCTTTGTATCATCTTCAATTTCTTTCATCAGTGTTTTACAGTTTTCAGAGCATAGGTCTTTCACCTCTTAGGTTAAGTTTATTCCTAGGAATTTTATTATTTTTGGTGCAATTGTAAATGTGATTGATTTCTTAATTTTTCTTTTTGCTGCTTAATTATTGGTGTATAGAGATAGAATGGATTTTTATATATTGATTTTGTATCCTGTGACTTTACTGAATTTGTTTATCAGATCTAGCAGTTTTGGGGTGGAGTCTTTAGTGTTTTCTTTTTTTTTAACTTTTATTTATTGTTGAGAGACAGAGACAGAGAGAGCATGAGCAGGGGAGGGGCAGAGAGAGATGGAGACACAGAATCTGAAGCAGGCTCCAGGCTTTGAGCTGTCAGCACAGAGCCCGATGCAGGGCTTGAACCCATGGACTGTGAGATCATGATGTGAGCTGAAGTCAGATGCTCAACCACCTGAGCCACCCAGGCACTCCTCTTTAGTGTTTTCTATATATAGTATCATGTCATCTGTAAATAGTGAAAGTTTTACTTCTTTCTTACCAGTTTGGATGCCTTTTATTCCTTTATCTTGCCTGATTGCTGTGGCTAGGACTTCCAATTTTATGTTGAATAAAAATGGTGAGGGTAGATATCCTTGTTTTGTTCTTGACTTTAGGGAAAAAGCTCTCGTGTGTGTGTGTGTGTGTGTGTGTGTGTGTGTGTGTGTGTGTGTGTTTTACTATTGCATATGATGTTAGCTGTGGGTTTTTCATATATGGCCTTTATTATGTTGAGGTATGGTCCCTGTAAATCTACTGTGTTGAGGGTTTTTATCACAAATGGATGTTGTACGTTGTCAAATGCTTTCTCTGCATCTATTGAAATGATCTTATGGTTTTTATCCTTTATCTTATTTATGTGATGTATCACATTGATTGATTTGTGAATGTTGAACTGCCCTTGCATCCCACAAATAAACCCACTTGATCATGGTGAACAACTTTTTGAATTTATTGTTGGATTTAGTTTGCTAATGTATTCTTGAGGATTTTGCATCTATGTTCATCAGAGATATTGACTTGTTTGTTGTGTTTTTGTTTGACTTTGGAAACAGGGTAATGCTGGCTTCATGGAATGAATTTGGAAGTTTTCCTTCCTCTTCTACTCTTTGGAAGAATTTGGTAGAATTTACCTGTGTAGCCATCTGGGCCTAGAACTGTTTTGATCACTAATTCATTTTCATTGTTGGTAATTGGTCTGTTCACATTTTCTATTTCTTACTGATTTAGTTTTGATAAGTTATATGTTTATAGGAATTTATCTGTTTTTTTAGGTTGTCCAACCTGTTGGCATGTAATTTTTCATAATGTTTTACAATTATTTGTATGTCTATGGTGTTGGTTGTTATTTCTTCTCTTTCATATATGATTTTGTTTATTTGAGTCCTCTCTCTTTTTTTTTATGTTTTTTGATGCATGTGGCTAGAAGTTTATTAATTTTGTTGATTTTTTTTCAAACACCAGCTCCTGGTTTCATTGATATGTTCTATTGTTTTTTTTTCAGTTTCTATATCATTTATTTCTGCTCTAATTTTTATTTTTTCCTTTCTTCTGCTGGTTTGGGGTTTTGTGTGTTTTTCCTTTTCTTGCTCCTTTACGTGTAAGGTTAGATTGTTTGACATTTTTTCTGGCTTCTTGAGGTAAGCCTGAACTGCTATAAACTTCCCTCTTACAACTGCATTGGCTGCATCCCAAATATTTTGGATCATTGTGTTTTAATTTTCATTTATTTCCATGTGTTTTTGATTTCCTCTTTGATTTACTGGTTGACTCGTTCACTGTCTAGTAGGATGTTATTTACCCCCCAAGTATTTTGTGTTCTTTCTCGATTTTTTATTGTGGTTGATTTTGAGTTTCATAGCATTGTGGTCAGAAAAGATGCATGGTATGACATTGATCTTTTTGAAGACTTGTTTTGTGGCCTAATATGTGATGTATTTTCAAGGATGTTCTATGTGTACTTAAAAAGAATTTGTATTCTGCGGTTTTATGGTAGAATGCTCTGAATATATCTGCTAAATCCATCTGATCCAGTGTGTCATTAAAAGCTACTGGTTCCTTGTTGATTTTCTGTTTGGATGATCTGTCCATTGATGTAAATGTGTGTTAAAGTTCCTTACTATTATTGTATTACTGTCAATTAGTTCCTTTATGTTTGTTATTAACTGTTTTATGTATTTGGGTGCTCTCATATTGTGTGGATAAAGATTTACAATTGCTGTATCTTCTTGTTGGATTGTCTGTTTTATTATTTTATAGTGTCCTTCTTTGTTATAGTCTTGTTTTAAAGTCTATTTTGTCTGATATAAGTATTGCTACCCTGGCTTTGTTTTGTTTTTTTGTTTTAAAAAAATTTTTTTAACGTTTATTTATTTTTGAGACAGAGAGAGGCAAAGCATGAACAGGGGAGGGGCAGAGAGAGAGGGAGACACAGAATCCGAAACAGGCTCCAGGCTCCGAGCTGTCAGCACAGAGCCCGACGCGGGGCTCGAACTCACGGACCGTGAGATCATGACCTGAGACGAAGTCGGACGCTTAACCGACTGAGCCACCCAGGCACCCTGAGTCTTTGTTTTTTTAAAAAAGTTTATTCTTCATTTTGAGAGAGCGTGAGAAAGAGAGCAAGTGGAGGAGAGGCAGAGAGAGAGGGAGAGAGAATCCCAAGCAAGCTCTGAACCATCAGTGCCTAGCTGATTCAGGGCTTGAACTCATGAACCATGTGATCACGACCAGAGCCAAAGTCAGATGCTTAACCAACTGAGCCAATCAGGTGCCCCTAGATGGGTCTTTTTTTGTATCCATTCCATCACCCTATGTCTTTTTATTAGAGAATTTAGTTCATTTACTTTCAAAGCAATTATTGGTAGGCATTTATTTATTGCTATTTTGTTACTTGTTTTGTGGTAATTTTTGTAGTTCTTCTGTCATCCTTTCTTCTCTCCTTCTTGCATCATTTGCTGGCTTTCTTTAGTGATATACTTGTATTCCTTTCTTTGTATTTTGTGTGTGTCTATTATTGGTTTTTGATTTATGGTTACTAGTAGGTTTGTGTATAACATCTGCATATAGATGTTATATTAAATTGATGCATATAGATGTCCATATTAAATTGATGGTCACTTAAGTTTGAGCCTACTCTTTACCCCTCCCCCCTCCACATTTTAGGTACATGGTGTTATAATTTACCTCCTTTTATTTTGTGAGTTCTTTGACTGGTTTTTACATGTATACTTATTTTGGTTGCTTTTTTGATTCCTACTTTTTGAGTAGGAATTCCTTTTGTCTGCTTTTTTGATTCATACTCTTATTATAGTTGTTTCTTTCCACTCAAAGAGTCCCCTCTACTCCCCCCTTAACATTTCTGGTAGGGCTGGTTTAGTGGTTGTGAACTCCTTTAGCTTTGTTTCTCTGGGAAACTCTTGGATTTCTCCTTCTATTCTGAATGATAAGATAGTGGCTATCCTTGTCATGATTAGAAAGGAAAAGGAGGAGAGACTTCTAGGGTTTGTAGCAATTGTTTCTGGATTTGGGTGTTGGCTGTACAGTTATGTTCAGTTTGTAAAAAGATGTATTGAGCAGTCTACTTATGTGTATTTTTAATGTATATTATTTTAATAGAAAGTTTTTAAAACTCAGGTACCCAGTCTTGCAAATACTTAAAAAAATTGACAGAGTGAAAAAATCCTAATGTATTACAAAGATAAACAACCAAAATGACTGGTGGTAACATTTCTCTTCTGTAGTTTCCATTAGAAAATTAGGTTCCCATTAAAAACAAACAAGTAAGGATGGTAAAATAGAGAGTAGAGGAAAATAAAATTTTTTTTTTGAAATCCATTAACTAATTTTCAATAGATCCACTTAAATTATGTTTTAGATCTTTTGTACTGTACTAATTTTATTTGTTGATGTTTATCTCATGAATGTGATAGGCCAAATGGTTGTATTTGTGAAAGTGCTTTCTGCTGTTTGCTAAAACACATTGGAAAAGCCAACATAATAGCACGATAGCTTTTTATAGATCATAAAAGAAACAACGCCTCTTAAAAGTATATTGGAAGCTTCATGGGTCCTAGTCAGAAAATGGAATTATTTAGTGTTTCAGTAAAGCCATGGGACCATCCTCCTTTTATGCACCGTAAGTATCATGCCAGCTGCCTACTTTTTATATCAACGAGAAGAGGATAGATAGAATTTTCACACCCATAATTTGTGTTGGAAACAATAAAACATTTACCAACATTTTCTGCAGATCCCTTTGACTTATTTAATAAAGTAACAGAATCCTAAATTATGAAAATTAAAAAAAATGCTCTGAGTAGCTGAGGGGCATACAATGGCAGGTGTGTTGGTCACTAGCATGGGCATCAATATTACTCAGGGCTCTCAATCAGCACCACACTCCCTCTTCTCTTTTGGTTATTTTATATTCATGACCATTCTTCTTCCTTTCCTTACGCAAACATAAAAAATACACCACTTAATTCCTGATTCAGTTTGTTGGATAGAGAAGGCAATTCATTAATACATCACTTACTATTTCTCATTGCAGCCATGCTATGCATTGGTAGGCAGCGGTAAGGTCTCTCAGGGAAGCTTCCTTTACGTTGATGGAAACAGGTGTTCTCTTTTAGTTGTCAACTCAGCTCCCTTCTGAGAATCTCAGATAAGTGGTCCAAATTACATCTAAGAGGAAAATTCGCTCAAGCATAATTACTTTCCATCAGGGTGCCACAAATAATGAAAAGAACAGAACATTGGAAGTATATTGTAGTCTACTTAATCACCATCATTTTAAAAAGCTGATGTTGAATTCCTTACTTCAAGACAAATTGTATAGCTTTGGTGGAAAATTAGGCATATTTTCTAAACACTAAATTATGTTTCTTCTAATTCACATTTGGCTAAGAAAAGCTGGCTAGTTTTTGTAGCAATGGAATATAAAAGATAAGGTTTGCAGCTGCCATTTCAAACACTGCATTTTTTTTGTCTGTTCTGTAATTTCCTGTGTTTTTACTCCTATTGAATGAATCCCCTTCTTTATATTTCTTGGTAAGATAAATTTCATCAGGGTTGCTATCTATGCAGGATATAGGCAGATGCCTTATATCACCTTGTCCCTTCATCTCCCATTATTCCTCACCCTCACCCAAGAGCCAAACATGTGGAGAGCAACAGATCGTTAGTATGGGTAGACCTAGTAAAACTTTGCCCAATGATAAACAACTATCTAGCACAATGCCTAAGAAATCCTGGTCATCAGAATTTTAGATAGCATTTCTCTGCACTTAAGAGCAGTTCTAGAATTGAAAATCTACAATTGAGGCATGATGGAAAATCTGAGACCAAAAAAAAAAAAAAAAAAAAAAAAATCCCAGTGTGACTACAAGCTCAACCATTGATTAGATATGCAGAAGTTGCTTTAACTTTGCATGGATTGGTTTATTCATTATAAAATTAGGATAATAATACATAAGAATCAAGTAGAATAACAAAAACATTTTGTTATGATTGTAATTGATTAATAGTAGTAATTATAAATGAAATGTAATATTTTGGGGAGGGTGTGTAGACTTTTGGGGAGATGATAGGAGAAAGTGCCCATCATACATTAGCACCTTCAACCAGGGTCAAGGGCTTCAGGTCACTTTCTGTTTTTCCAGTTGCCTTCTGTTTGTTCCCCATCAGCAGCTCTTCCTCTGTGGTCCTCGCTGTTTATCCTGTCCAGCCAATTATTGAGAGCCTCCCATCATCTCTTTTCATCCCACATTGATGAGTGTTTCTTTTGTTCCATCAGCCAAGGACATTGATGGACTAGAAATGCCCATTCATAAAATATAATTTGTTTGGTGATTAAGTTACCCTGGGTAGAGCTATAGGCTTCCCCATATATTACATATGTAAGGCAGGGATTGGCAAGCTTTTCTGTAAAGGGTTGGGCAGTATCTATTTTAGGCTTGCTAGGTTCTATGGTTTTTGTTGTAGGTACTTAACTCTTTTGTTGTAACGTGAAAGTAGATGTAGATAATATGTAATCAAACACGACAGTGTTCCATTAAAACTTTATTTACAAAACAGATGGTGAGCTGGCTTTGGTTCATGGGCCCTAGTTTTCTGGGTCTCCAAGACATAGAGATGAATCACACCTTGAAAGGGTCACAACCATCATCACATAGTATGGCTTTCCTGAAAAGGGGCTCCATGGAGAGCTGTAGCCCCACAATCAAAGGTTAAGTGGTCAAATGTATTTTTGAAATTCTATATGATATTTTCCCTTCTTAGAAGGACTCCAGTGCATTAGTATACTAAAGGTCCTGACTTTTTTCAGGAGTGTAACATTAGTAACAGGAATGATAACTAATACTTTACCAGTGCTTACTATGTGCTGGAACTGTTCTAAATGCTCTTACATATATTATTTCATTTAATCTCCCTGTGAGATGTAGAGTTATTATTAATGTCATGTTATAGTCGATGAAACTGAGGCACTGGAAGGGTAATAATCTGCCAAAGGTGCCATAATTAGTGGAACTGGGATTCAAAGTTAGACAGCCTGGCTCCAGGGTCTGTGGCCTGGGCCACCCTGTGCCTCTACATAACATGTAGACACCTGTGTGAGGTACCGTGTGAGCTGGGAAGGTGCTTCTTTAATCCAGTTCTCTCAGTGAGGTCTGGAGAGATTCAGTGACTTTGCAAGGGTCACAAGCATAATTAGTAACTGAGATAAGTCTACAGATCAGTTAAATCACTGCCCTTCACTGGAAGAAATGTTTAAATTAATCCTTTATAAAGATAAAAAAAATCCTTTTAAAAATGAGTAATCATCTCTAATTTCCTTTTTCTAACTCCGGTTTTTATAACTAGTCCCATTTCAGTGGGGTGAATTTACAGTTTGATTTTTAAAAGATAGAATTATTGTCACTTTAAAAAAATGGGATAGGCAATCCTCTATCAAGGGGAAGATGACAGATCTTTATCTCCAACTCACATCTCTCTCTCAGGCTCTAAATCAGTGTTCCCAAGACTCAATGAACATCAGAATCACTTGGGCTGCTTGGAAAAATGATGCTGAGCCCCACTCCACTGCTTTAGAAATTCTGTTTTGATTGCGGATCTGGCTTAAGTATTTCTAAAGATGTCTGTATCCAGGGTTGCAAATCACTGGTCTAGAGTCACATTTGTTATTGTCTGATAAATTGTGCACCTACATTAACAGCTAACATTTAAAATACTACATGGAATGAAATAAAACTTATGTGGGCCATGGGTTATAATTAATAAAAATGTGACCACATTGCAAGCATGAGTGGAACTTTATTATTGCAGATTGATTGTGCTGGCAGCTATAATATTCAATCAGTTTTATGTGAGTGGAGCCTTTGGTTTGACATGCATAGCTGCAGGATAGACTGACTCTGATAGGTTGCTGTAAGTCAGTATGGCTCAAATAGAGGCTGATCTCTACCTTTTATGTGTTTGTTTAATGCCTGGGACTTATTGTAGAAGAATCATGTATTTTGGAGGATTACGTTTTGCCACTCTTCTTCAGCAACTTAAATATATTATAATTGTTTATGATAGAAGACTTCAGAAAAGAAAGCATGTATATTAGAGGAATTTAGCATAGCAGTGGACCATCTGGAGATCAAAAATCAGACTTACAGACTGTATGAAAGTGATGGGGTTGAAATTCCCAGGATTTGAGATGGTCAAATTACTACTGTGAAACATTAAATTTATCTTTAAGTTTTCTGGCAGTTAAGGCAAAAAAGTAAAACATGCTAAGGACATAATTTTATATTCTGGATAAAAACAGCTTCCACACTCACAGAGAAAATTGTTATTTTTGGACTAATTTCAACCAATAATTTAATACATATATCTTTGGGATAATACAGCTGAAAATATCTTCACCACAGTTTTGCAAGTCATAGAAATGATGTTCAGTTTATGATAGTTGAATGAATCCTCACGTAGTTGAGTGACCCAAATATCATGAAAAGGTAGACATTTCTATAGTTGTTTATTCACTTATTCATTTATTTGTTCAGTCACCTATTTGCTTTAAGTGCTAACAATGTACTGGATACACTGTTCAGTTATGGGAATATGATATCAATAAGATCATTCTTGTTCTCAAGGAGCTCACAGTACAGAGGAGGAAATGCTCAGTAAAACCAACATCTCAGAGTGAGAGAGGACAGAGCTCAAAATGAAGGTGTGTGATTGTTTATGTTTTGGGGACACAAAGAAGGAAGACCTAAGTGAGACCATGGGAGATCAGAGAAGACTGAATAGGCTTAAGATGAGCCGTGAAAATGCATTTCCAGAGGAAGAGTAGCAGGTTAAGCAGCAGGGAAGAGTACTGAGCAGTCAGGAAAATTGCAAATGTCTCTCCTAAGTTGGAGGGTGGGGTTCACATGGGGATGTGGAATCAGTGATATGTGTGGGGATCAGATTCCAAAGATCAGGCCAAAGACTTATAGACTGCATGAAAGTGATGGGTAGTCACTTCCCTATTTTAGGCAGGGGAGTCACATGATCAGATTTGTGTTTTATAAAGATGACTCTAGCTACATTGTGGAAGGAAAGAGACTGGGAGGTCACGTGGGAGGCTGTTCGTATAATTCACTTCTTAAGTGTTAAGATCTGAAGGGAAGCAATAATAATGTAGAATAGGGGACAGATTCTACAGCTGTTTAAAAGATTGACTTATATGGATTAATGCCTATAAGAAGGGGAAGAGAGAAGAATTAAGTAAAGTTACCTGGCTTAGATGACTGGGAAGCTGTGGGATAATTTACAGAGATGAAGAATGACAGTGGAAAATTAGGTTTGTGGGTAGGGAGCAAAGAGTGGAAGATAGTGAAGACGAGTTCAGTTGATAGTTATGGGACATTGACTGGAGAATTCCAGCAGAGCATTGAGGTCTGAGCTGGAGGCAATGGTTTTGGAATTTACCAGCATGTAGATGTCAGTTATAGATGGCAATGTATATTAGGGAGATGAGTTACATTCTGAAACTCTGAGAAACATTTACACTTGAAAGGCTTGTAGAGGATACAGAGTTTGTGAAGGAGACAGAAGCATAGTAAGAATACACTGAGAGTATGTGTGGTAATGGAAGTGATTAATAGGATACATGGGACCACCTGGGGATGTAATCTTGAACAGCGATAGAACTGAGATAGAAACACACTAAACTCTCTCTGTGAATATCAGTTGTGCTAGATGGGACTTGATAGGAATTGGCTCTTTGACACCAGACTGAATATTATTAATAGGAGTCTATGGGTTCATATTGTTTAAGGGACATACGCTTTAGATATCAGATATATTTCAAAAGTTGGAGATCCAAACATTTCTCCACACGCTTAAGTCCAGTTGTGAAGGCAGAATAAATATCTTCAAAAGTCTTGAAAGAAACCTAAGTGCTTGCGTAGCACAAGGTGGAGACGACAATGTCCTGGGCTATGAAACATGGAAAATTAAGGCCAATTTCTACCAGTTAAGCACTTCAATTAATAAAATGCTCGGTGGAATGGATGGTCTTAAATAAAACTGTATTGTGAAGGTCTTGCCGGAGCAAATTAGCTGCAAGTAAGAGCACCACGTAACTGAATGCACTCTCATAACGCGTAGAGTTATTAAAGATTACCAATTTAAATATTACAATTTTGGTTTGGGTATAAGTGGTACTTCTCCTCCTTGAGAATTGTGTTAGACTGCATGTCTGACTCTTTAAGACCTTTCTTAGGAATAACATAAGGAGATGAAGTATCACTGATACCTGGCCTCTTTTCCCATATCTGTGGAGCCTCAGGACCCGCAGGTAACTAAAAACAGAGGGCTTTTTGATCTGCTCATCCTTAGGAGGGTTTATTGCCTATCATGTCTTCTCTCTATACACTGGGAAATACACCATGTGCCCTGACTCCAGGCTGAAAGAAAGAAGCAAAGCTTCTCAGGGATTTTGTAGGTCTCAATATTGGAATATTAATAGTTTGACATCTCTCCTCTGTTCTTACCATTGTAAGAATTCACATCAAATAGGGAAGGGGAGATGTTCATTGTTTGTCTTTCTGGAAACTTATCTAGTTTCTGACACCCTTGTCTGCAACACTGCTAATTGCATTAGAGTTTTCCACCATTTAAATCCCTTAGTTCCCCCGTAATATTCAAGCCTTATGTGAAATTTCCCCAGTTTTCAGCATCTATATGTAAAAAAAAATCTCCAACTGCATTTTTAAAAGATAACACAAAAGGGAATTTTAGGTCACTCCCAAGAAGCCAATGAGTGCTGTAGAAAGGAGGAATGTCTTAGAGCCAAGCAAGATTGTTATGTAAGATAGTCATTTGGCTTCCTGCAGGTTCTTCACTGGAAAATCAAGAAAAAGGGCTAAAGAGATTTTAAAATGTTCTGTAATTAGGAGAAATTTTTTAAAAATAGCAGCCTCCCTGCATGGTTGATATCAGGCCTCTAATATTAGCATCAGTAATAGAGATAAAATGCTTGTCTTTCTGTTTGCTCTAGCACAAGGATCTTACTTCATTTACTTAACAGAGTTCCTAAGTACTGAAGTACTGAGTACTGAAATGTAGTGAACTGTTGTGACGTTTAATAAAATAATACTTTTAGAGTCAACACCATTGTTAGAGTACTCCTGGCTACTCAAAGTGTGTTCCAAGGGCCAACAGCCTTGGTACTACAGGGGAGTCTGTGAAAGTGCATAATATTAGGCTCTAGCCCAGATTTGACTGAATCATTATCTGCCTCTTAAGGTGATCCCTAGGTGATTTGTCTCCACATTAATATTTGAAAATCACCGGTCTAGATGAATAATCCCATCTTTTAATTTTTTTATTTTTTTGTCAAGAGATTTATAATGAGAGGCGCCTGGCTGGCTCAGCCAGTAGAGTGTGCAACTCTTGATCTTGGGGTTATAAGTTTGAGCCCCATGTTGGGTGTAGAGGATATTTACTTATTTATATTTTATTTTATTATTATTTTTTTAAATATGAAATTTATTGTCAAATTGGTTTCCATACAGGGTGTAGAGGATATTTAAAAATAAAATCTTAAAGAAAAAAGAAATTTACAATGGAAACATCTGTTGTGCTGACAGTACTGAACAGAATTGTTTTTCTCACTAGAAACTCCTATTTTAATCACTCAAATGACTGGTTGGCAATGAAGAAGAATTACCATAAAAAAAGAAAAATCATGATTTTTTTTCATTTTTTGATTGTCATGTTTCCTAAATTCATTTTTATTTGTTCTAGAGCTGAAATAAAGACCCACAGGTATAAAAAAGAAATTTTAAAAATATCTTTAGTGAATTGATTGAGTAGATACATCAGTTTCCTGTGTACCACTTTGTGTACATGGATATTTCTTTCATATGAGTTAAATCTAGTTGATTTAACTTATTCTGTATACAAAGTTCTCACATCAATAAAAACCCTATGTTATTAACACTTTTATAATGGGAATAAAGATTTGAGTGGAACACTGAAAGGAAGTTTGAATAGTTTGATATCATCAAGCTTTTAGGCATGTGGGTGCCATTAGCATGATGCCTGGTGAAATGTTGGTTAATCTGAAACTTGTAAAAATACATAATACACAAACTGAGAGCTGTAGGCTTCACTGAAGGCAGACCTGGTTAAGTAACTGTAGCTTAGGATATCACATTAGTAAATTTGGAGTCATTTTTGAATTTTTCCTTCCCCTCAACTATTTCATCTGGTTAATGTGCAAGTTCTGCTGGTTCCACTGCTAAAGTACATTTTGAGTTAATCCACTTTTCTCTATCTGCACCGCTGTGTTCCAAGCCATCACTGTCCCAGAAGTCCTCCCTCTTCCTCTATAGTTTCTGCTCTATCTTCTGCCCAATCCATTTTCTCCATAACGGGTGGAGTCATCCTTTAAAAATGCTGACATAAGTCCGTGTAACTCCTCTACTTAAAAATCCTTCACTGCTTTTCTATTGCTTTTGTTTTGTTATACAAATTCCCTAGCACAGCAGTAAGGCCTGGCATGGTCTTCTCAGTGTATCTCATGCCATAGTCCCTTCTTGTTCACCTCACTCCGTGTCTCCAGATTCTTGTCAGTTTCTAAGGTATACCTCCTTCTCATCATAAGACCATTAAATGTCTCACTCCTTTTTCCACATCAGGTCTCGGTTTTAATGCCACCTTTTCAGGGAGGGCCTTCCTGACTGTCTAACTTTCCCATGATCCTCCATTTTAACTCCCTGTTTATGTCCTCAGTAGCGCATTACAGATTAATTGTATACATTTTGTATATTTATTTGCTAATTGCCTATCTTTCTCAAAGAATGTAGGCTCAGATGAGGGTGTACTGTCTTGCTCACAATTTATTAAGTTCCCAGCAAAAAGCAAGCATCATTACATATTTGTTGAATAGATAGAATGACTTTAGAACAATCTTAAAAAAAATCTTATGTTTAATTTTTAACTACTTCTTTGATCTTCAGTGGTTCCTCGTTCATTATGCAAGTGATTAATTTTATTTTTTTTAAATTTTTTTTTTCAACGTTTATTTATTTTTGGGGCAGAGAGAGACAGAGCATGAACGGGGGAGGGGCAGAGAGAGAGGGAGACACAGAATCGGAAACAGGCTCCAGGCTCTGAGCCATCAGCCCAGAGCCTGACGCGGGGCTCGAACTCACGGACCGCGAGATCGTGACCTGGCTGAAGTCGGACGCTTAACCAACTGCGCCACCCAGGCGCCCCACAAGTGATTTATTTAAACAAATCCCTTCAAGTTCATTATGTGAAAAAGTATTAAATGTGACACTTTACTCTTTCAAGGAGTGCTCAATATTGGAAACAAAATTAACATGCCAAGAGGATATTTTAATAGAACATTTTGTTGAGATTTGTATCACAGTAACCAACTGAGGCTGCTTAGCCTAGTTATTTGTCTCAATCTTTGTGTTACCCTGTGACTGACTTTAAGAAAATGAAGTATGCCAGTTGTCTTATTTACCACTGTAATCTATTGATATGATTTATAAACCAAATTTCAGGGCGACAAATTCTCAAAACTCAGAAAGCCAAAGTCTCTTGGACTCAGGGTTAAGAATTTGTGAGTCTGAAGACTGTGCTCTTACATATTTCAGGTGAGTCTCCATTGAGGTCTAGTTTCTGAAAGCCAAGCAAAGGGGCCCAAGACTATATTGTAGTTACCAAAACTGGATATCTCAGAACTTCAGAACTGAGTTATTAGATCAAGAAGGAAACCCAAGGGCGCCAGGGTGACTCAGTTGGTCAGGCATCTGACTCTTGATTTTGGCTCAGGTTACGATCTCATGGTTGTGAGACTGAGCCCCGCGTTGGGTTCACAGAGCCTGTTTAAGATTCTCTCTCTCCTCCCTCTGCCCCTTTCCCACTTGCATGTACATGTGTGTCCTCTCTCTCTCTCTCTCTCTCTCTCTCTCTCAGAAAATGAGAACAAGCAAACAAACAAACAGAATGAATTCATGAAAGAAGTAAGCCAAAATAGCCCAACCAGGGGCCTGCTGATCTTGTCTGCCATGCTGGAGGTGCTCAAGTGATGGACTGAAGGACATGAGTTAAGGAATGTGGATGAGTAGTATTGTGTATGAGAAGACGATTGGAATGCCACAATCAAAAGTTAATTTAGACTTTCAGAGATCAGGATGAAAGCTGAAAAAATCTATTAAAATGTTTTACTTTAAGCATACTTGATATATGGATATTTGAAGAGTCTGGATGATTGAACGTATATATTTTAAATTGGAATGTTCAGACTTTGTATTAGTTTCCTGGGGCTGATCTGACAAAGTGCCACAAACTGGGTGGCTTTTAAACAACAGAAAATTACTATCTCAGTTCTGGAGGCCAGGAGTTCAGGATCAAGGTATCTACAGAGTTGACTCATTCTGAGGGCTGCAAGGGAAGGCTGTGTTCCAGGCCTCTCTCCTTGCCTTGTAGATGACTGTCTTCTTTTATGTTCACATCATCTTCCCTCTGTACATGTCTGTGTCCAAATCTCCCCTTCTTATACGAACAACAGTCATGTTGGATTAGAGCCCACCCTAAGGGCTTCATTTTAACTTGATTGCCCTGTAGAGATCCTATCTCCAAGTAAAAAGAAGTGCTGGGGTTAGAAATTTAGAGGAAATACAATTCAACCCATAACAGACCTTAATAATTAATTATATGTCATTTTTAATATAGAAAATAAAAAGAACATATGTCAAAAATATTTGCTTCATGTGGCTTTAAACTCAAGCACATCCCCCCCCCCCAAATCTAAGAAACTAACTACCTGTAGAAATTAGAATGTGGTATCTACATACTATAGTCTATAACCTGTAAGCAAACTATAATAAAACTATTTTAATAAAGAAATTAATTAGTATCACTCTCTAAGTTGAAACTTGTCTTTGCGCAGTCATTTAGCCTTAACTGGAGTGTATTAGAAGCACCCTTTTTTGGGTAGAAGTTTGGTATTAATAACATACAGGTTGACACAGAGGACAGATTTTCAGCAGGAGTTACATGTGCTAATGAAGCTTGGAGCTTACTGGAGGTTGATTTTAACGTTTCTCTTGCTTTCCCACTAATGAGATCTAAATGATAGGACTGATACACTTTTTTTTTCAAGTATTATTTAAAAGCCAGATCACATTTTAATTTAACATTGAATTTCCCATAAAATATTAAATAAGGTAAATGCAGCAAAATTATCCAACTTAGGAAATGTGCTAATCTTTTTTTTTTTTTTTTTTTTTTTGCTTTTAAATCCTTAGCTGGGTTTTATAAAGAACCTCAGCAAAATCCATTTTCTTCCTCTTTAAAATGCTGTTATGTTTGTATGGCTAGGAACGGGGCACTGTCTTCAACAGTGGTGGTCTCTTAGTGTGATAAGAGATAAACAAATCCTATGTTCATTCATTGATTGCATGATTTCTGTCTTTCCTGTTTTTTTTTCTTATGGACAAAATATAATGCTAATTTTCACCTTCAGGAAAAGGTTATTCTGCCATTTTTCAAGGCCATTAGTGATGGAACTTGTGATGTGGTGTCCATATAACTGGCTTTTTTTTTTTTTTTGCTGATATCTTCTGTTTATCCCATGCCCCCTCCTACTGTCAATGCCTGGCGGTATTTATTTTGCAAAGTGCTTGGATGCTCATTCTGTCTGATGCACTCATCATTGCCAGCAAGGCCTCCGTTCACTGACAGCTGAGGTACAGCAAGCGGGCACTGGTTCATTCATACGCTTCAGTTGCTGTTGTAACACAGGCCCCAGCCTGACAGGTGAAGCGAACGGTGTAGTTTTGTGATGTGATTACCTGGAACCACAGGTCCACATTCACCCAAATGAATGAAATTGATTTTGATTTGCAGTCCAACAAAGTAAGGTTCCAGAATGTCAGCCATCCATCCATCCATCCATCCCCTGTTCCCCCACCTCTGGTCTTTAGTTAAGTTGCAATATTAATGGGATGGATTTTATTTAAATACAATTTGGTTGAATAAGCGTGGCAATAGTCAAGACTCCCATTAATAAAACTTTTTTTTCTGCAAAAGTTTATTCTTAGAAATATAACTATATTAAATACTTGTCATGACTCAGAAGAAGATTTAGTTTTGACTTTTTAGAAGATACTACACATTAAACATAGACACCTATCCTTGTAGCTACACTCTCCTAACAGTTTCCCATTCCTCAATCTGTCTAGGAATCATTTTTAGTCTTGGAAGTATTTTTTTTTAAATTTTCAAGTTTTTATTTATTTATTTTGAGAGAGAGACAGAGAGAATGAGCAAGAGAGGGGCAGAGAGAGAGGGAGAGAATCCCAAACAGGCTCTGCTCTGTCAGCTTGAAGCCCAATGTGGGGCTTGAACTCATGGACTTTGAGATCATGACCTGAGCCCAAACCAACAGTCAGATGCTTAATCGATTGAGTCACCCAGGCGCCCCATAGTCTTGAAAGTATTTTTGGAGAAAGGCACAGACTTAATTTTCATATGCATATGTAGGGCTGAGCACTTCATTCCCTCTCATTGCCATATTTTTTGCTGCTATTAAAAGGTATTGAGATCTCTGTACTAAACTTCTGCATGTTTATTGGTATCTGCCAGGCTAGTGGTTTTGGAATCTGGCTGTATATGTAATATATATAACCTAGTCAATTTCTTGAAAAAAAAATTCCACAGACTCATAGGCCTCACTCCACAGCCACTTTATGACTGTCTCTCGAATAGATCCTGTTAGAGCCCAAGTAGCAATAAAAAATTGGTTTATCTTCTGGAGTGTAAGTAGGATTCAAGTTTTAGATGATGCTAGATATTGAGAGATATTTTCAGTGAGGGTGGATAATACCCATATTTGAGGATTAGTCAATTGGCTTCTTACATTAACATTAACAATTACAGTAACAACGGCCATAAGGAAAAAACCCCACAAAAACACGCTGGATTTCATCTAAGAAAATAGAGTGGATATTCCAAACTCTGCAGCATTCAAATGAAGGATACACAGAACAATGGGAAATTATCTGAATAGTCATTACAATACAAAGTAAATTACTAAAATAAGTAAATTATAACAACTAGACATTAATGCCACTTGATTTATTGCACATACACTAGTATCAGTCCTGTTCAAATACCCCATTACATTGAATTTTCTTCCCATGAATTAGTTATTTTTAGACCCATTTTAAAGATGATCAGCTAAAGGCTTAGAGATGAGAAATAACTTTCCCTGATGTCACACAGTTATTACCAAGTGCTTTTAAAATTATCTTGCTATGGGGTCACCTGGGTGGCTCAGTTGGTTAAGTATCCAACTTTGGTTCAGGTCATGATCTTGCGGTTCACGAGATCGAACCCCACATTGGGCTCGCTGCTGTCAGCACAGAGCCTGCTTCGGATCTTCTGTACACCCCCACTCTCTCTACCCCTCCTCTGCTTGCTCTCTTTCTCTCAAAAATAAATAACGTTAAAAAAATATCATGCTATGATTGGCATTGTTTCTGGCTTATGTTTCATGCCCTTTCCATTACACCACACTTAAAATGTTTAGTGCTGTTCGACTCTGTACTATTAGACTTTTGCTCATTCTCTAACTCTCTCTCTTTATGCACATACATACATATTTTAAAATATGACGTGGAATATCGTGTTATCAGAATGGCATAACTGATGAGCCACAAACTCTGTGTCAGATATGTTGGTCTTATTCCCTGTCCCAGGTTCCCTTTCTTCCCTCCCATAGTAAGGAGGTCTATTCCATTTTTATTCCCCCAGCCCAAGGCTTCTTAATCACAGCATTATTGATGTTTTGGATTTGCTAATTCTTTGTTGTGCGGGCTACCCTATGCATTATAGGATGTTTGGCAACATCCCCACTTTCAATCTAGTAGGTACCATTAACACCACCCAGTGTCATAATCTAAAATGTCTCCATAATTGTGGCCAAATATCCCTTGGGAAACAAAATTTTCCCCAAAAGAGAAGGATTGCTTTAAGCTCAGTCTGAAAGTAGCTAAATAAAAGTGTAGTCCCTCTGCTTTGTTTCTTTCCTGCACATCAGGGGCTTTAAGGGATTAATTATTTAGGCATCGAGTTAGAACAAGTCAGGTTATGCTGTGGTAACAAACAATGGCAAAATTGGCTTAAATCAACAAGCCACTGGCTCTCCAGGGCAGCTGGCCTCCTGAGCTTGGTTAGCATTCTAGACCACTTCAGTCTTCTAGCAGTTCACTATCCACACATGTTTTCATGACCATTGCTGCAGGGAAAGATAGAGCATGGAGACCTGTGCATGAGGTCCTACATATGTCCTTCTGGAAGGTACACATGTTACTTCAGCTCACTTATTATTGACAAAAGCAAGTCAGATGGCTCTAATTTGCAGGCAGAGAAGAAATTTAGTCCTCCATGCTTGAAAGAGGATAACTGGGAGCACTGGTGAGCATCAAGTGATATCTACCATCATCATTTATAAACTGTTGTCTGAATGCTTCGTATTGAACCTCGTAAAGTTCTAGGTGACGTGATTCAAATAAAGTTGAAATAGAGTATTTACCCATTATTTCAGGAGAGAATGTACACGTGTGAAATAATCAGTGTGGAAGACAATATATATACCATACACAATAAATTATGATAGTGTTCATTAAAGTTATATATTGATTTGGAAAATATTTGCATTTTTATGATATTTGCATGGCATTTCTTTTGGGTTCTGGGACCCAATTTCAATGTGTGTGAGGTGAGGAGATTTCCCCATACAGTCATCAATTTTCTGGGCACCAACTTGGGGTCCTACAATTCGACCTGACTCTGATACTATCTACCTGGAAGTATCATCAGATTCCCAAGCTAAGATTTCAGTCCTAGAAGACTGTCCCCCACTCTCCACTTCAGATGTCAGTTGCAAGCCCAGGTTGTTACCTGTGCTTCTGACTGGTTATAAATCACAGGTACTATGACCCCTTCCTTTTTTTGGGTTTGATTAATTTTCTAGAGCAGTTCACAGACTCAGGAAATGTTTCACTAGGTCACTGGCTTACTTTAAGAGGATATAATTCAGGAACAGATGGATGGAATAGACGCACAGGGCAAGGAATGTGGGAGATGGCTTGGAGCTTCCAGAAATTCTCTGGGAGCCCCACTCTTTCTGTGTCACCAACCTGGAAGTTCTTGGAATCCTGACCTTGGAATCCTGGGTTTTATGGAAGCTTCATTATCTAGGGATAATTGATTAAATAATTGGCCACTGATGATTGGCTCAACCTCTAGCCCTCTCTCTTCCTGGAGGCCGAGGGGTGGGACTTCAGGTTCAGTCCCTCTAATCACAAAGTTGGTTCCCCTGGTCAACCAGGCCATCCGTAGGTGCTATCCAGAAGTTACTTCATTAACACAGCAAAAGACACCTTATGGCTCTCATCACTCAGGAAACTGTGCCAGGAACTGCGATGAAGACCAAATATATATTATTATAATATCACAGTATATCTATTCATTGTCTTTTTTCTTAATGTCCAATAAAGTTTCATAAATCTTTCTGGTTAAATGTCTTCCTAGTTGTTTTATAATTTTGCTTTTATTTTTGAATGAGATTCACCTCTACCTCCCCATTTCTTTTTTTTATTGTTTATTAACAAATGAACGTAAAATTGTTTTTTGAGAGAGAGAGAGAGAGAGAGAGAGAGAGAGAGTGCGAGTGGGGGGAAGGGCAGAGAGACAGGAAGACACAGAATCCGAAGCAGGCTCCAGGCTTTGAGCTGTCAGCACAGAGCCCAGTATGGGACTCAAACCCACAAAACATGAGGTCATGTCCTGAGCTGAAGTCGGCCACTTAACCGACTGAGCCACCCAGGCACGCCTCTGTTTTTTTTTAATGTCTATTTATTTTTGAGGCACAGAGAGAGTGTGGGATAGAGGATCCCAAGTGGGCTTTGTGCTGATGGAAGCCAGTCCAAAATGGGGCTCAGACTCTCAAACTGAGCGATCATGACCTGAGCTGAAGTCAGACGACTGAGCCACAGCCGCCCAGGCACCCCTCCACCTCCCCATTTCTACCTGGCTACTGCTGGCACACAGAAAAGCTGTTTGATTTTGGTACATTCTCCTTAATCCATATATCTTAATACCTGTAATATTTTGTATAGCTTTGTAATTGAGTCTTTTAAGGAGTGATTCTCAAAGTTTTGCCCTGAACTAGAAGCATCAGGATTGCTTGGGAACTTGTTAGAGAAGTCCAAATTCTTGGACTCTCAACCCAGATCTACTGACTCAGAAACTTTGAGGGTAGAATCTAGACTTTGGGATATTTAGATATGGAAACATAGTTGAAAAATAATGACATTTTCTTTTTCTTTTTTGATTTTTTACAGATAGTTCTATTTCTTCTTAACTTGTAGCATTAGGTGAAACATGTAAGACAATGTTGGGTACTAATAGATATAATCTTGACTTTGACTTTGTTTAAAAGAAGACTGTTTGTTAGTTTCTGGTGTTTAAAAGTTCTCTTACTATTTGAAATTTTTACGCAGAGTTTTAAACAGGAATGATGGCTGATTTTTGTAAATGTTTTACAGGATTTACTCCCATAATCATGGGAGTTTTGCCTTTAACTTATTAGTGTTTGAAATATGTGGATGAGTTTCCAAATGTTGAACCACATATACAATCAAGGAATAAATACAGCTTGGTGCACTTATTTTAATATGTTGCTGGATTTGTCTTGCTATTGCCTATTTCCTAGCATTTTAGTTAATTGAATTGTTTGTTTCCTTAAAAACAACATTACGGTATTTTTTCTTTAAATAATAATATTATTATATCAATAATATTGTTACAACATCTAATATTGTTAATGCAGAATTTCCTGTGTCAGATTTAAAGGTTAATTGCATTTTATTACCACATATTTTCTGTAGCTCCTCAGACCTCAAACCATAACAGTAACAATAATAATAGTTGCCTCTATGTATTCTCATTAGAATTCTCCCAAATATCTGGCTGGGTAGCTGCCCTCGTCAAGTGGAGCATGTAACCATCAAACTGAAGCACGAATTGGGGATTACGGCTGTAATGAATTTCCAGACTGAATGGGATATTGTACAGAATTCCTCAGGCTGTAACCGCTACCCAGAACCCATGACTCCAGACACCATGATTAAGCTATATAAGGAAGAAGGCTTGGTCTACATCTGGATGCCAACCCCAGATATGAGCACTGAAGGTAAGCATCAGAAAAATCTTTCTGGCTTCTTGTTGAAGTGTTTCAGAGAAGGCATCGCTGTCTGTCTGTCTGTCTGTCTTATCTATCTATCTATCTACCTATCTATCATCTATCTACCTACCTATCTACCTACCCACCTACCTTTATGTCTATAATTGAGTGACTTAAATATGAGTGATAGAAATGGAATAACTATAAGGTTTTAGGTTTAATAGATTTGACATATTTTGATAATTTGGCCAAGATTCTGTTTAACATGGCTCCTTTGATTTATTTATTCATTAACTATATGTCTATTGTGTGCCTGATGTATGTGTGGCATTATGCCGGCAGCTGGGAACACAGTGGTGAGGAAAAGCAGACATAGCTCCTGTCCCCATAGACCTTATAGTCCTAAAGGGAAGACACACATTAATCAAATAACTACGAACAGAAATTCACGAATATGATGAAACTTTTGTTAGAAAGATACTGCTGTGAGAGCATAGGCACAGGCAAATCAGATGTAGGAAGAGGGTCAAGGAAGGTTTTCCTAGGTATGTTTGAGCTAGATCGAAGGATGGGGTTGCTGGGGGTGAGGTGGGAAAGAGGCTTCCGGCAAGAGGGGGCAGCTTAGGAAGTCTCTGCTGCAGGAGAACTTAGAATGTTCTAAAAGAAGCCCAGTATGGCTGCAGGTCAGGGAATGAAGGAAGAGGATCTTGCAGATTTGGGCCACAATAAGGATTTTAGACTGTCTCCTAAAAGCAGTAAGAAGCAGTTGAAAGGGTGGGAGACTGGGCTAGTGCCAAGATCACCTTTTTGTTTTTTTCCCCTTCAGGAGTGCGGTTTGCCCCGTGGACAAAAGATGGAGGTGGGCTCTCAGTGGATCTGGGGACACCAGTTAGGAGGTTACTGCTATAGTTGAAGTGAGAGATAATGAGGGATGACACAGTTGGGGGCAGGGTGGCAATGGTGAGGCTGTAGTTACTGCACAAGTACTGGCTGAGCATGTCTTTGTGAAGAGGGGTCAGGACACGCGTGCTGCTGGGAAAATGAGAGAGACAGAAGGCATAGTTTTGATCTAATGGCAAGAGGTGATAAGACAAGCTCAAAACCAATTACAATGCAGAGAAGAATGTGATGCGAGTAATGAGTCACGTGTTCCTCATGGGTTATGAGGTGGGGAGAAAAGCACAGGGAGGCTATATCAATGTCATGGCATTTGAGGTGGGCGTGGCTTTGACAGGTTGATGGAGAGGGAGGAAGGGCATGCCAGGTGGATGAAACAGTGTAAGTCAAGGCCTAAGGCATGGCATTTTACAGGAATGCTCTGTATTTCAGCATGGCGGTAGAGTAAGGTTCTCTCTGGGAAAGGAACGAGGGGAAGTGAAGCTGAGAGAACCAAGTTACACTACTAGTTCAACCGGCTGTCAGCAGGGGGCAGCAGAGGGCTGTGGGAATGGCATTGGCAAGGGACTTTGGTGAACTGCTATTCTGGGGGAAAGAAGGAAGGCAGGGATGCCTAGCCAGGAAACGTCTCCACCCTCAGTCCTCTTCCCCCCAAAGTACATAACGTACCAGACACTCTCCTAAGCAGTTTCGTGCCCAGCTCATAATTCCGACAAGACTCCAGGCATATGTAGTTATCTCCATTTTGCAGAAGAAGAGACAGGTACGAAAATGTTGAGTAATGTGGCCAAGGTCATAGGGAAAGACACACAGCCTGGATTTCAACACAGGCAGTCAGACTTGGATCATGGTTGCAGACACAGCGCTACGACGCTACTCCCTGCGTGCTCATGTGGACTTTCAGTCCCCTGTGCTCATGATGACCTGGAGTTAGACAAAGACCATTTGCCAGGGAGATGGCTTGTCTCCCCAGAGTCCACAGTCCAGGATGTAGGTGGGGACAGAAGACCTTGAGGATCCTTGGGAACCTGGCTGTCGCCTGCCTTGGCTCTTTATGAATCTCAGGTGGTTTTCATGGCCGGACTGGACTGAACCATCACTCGGGATGAGGTGTAATTTTTCTTCCTGAAGAGGAGATTGTTTGGTTACTCTTGGTGGTAATGCTGGTCCAAAGAAACTTGATTGAGCCATTAGAGCTGTGCTATTTTTCAAGGAAACAAAATAACTTCGCTTGCACATAAGACCATCGGTTGAATCTAGGCCCACTATAGTTGTGTTAAAATCTTTTGTGGGGGTCACGCAGTCACCAGGCCCCCATCCCTGCCACAACAGTGGAGTGCCTTCCACCCCGGGGCAGTTTGACAAACACTGGTGACAGCAGAATGAAAGCCCCTGAGTAGCTGTGTGATATTGAGCAAGCTAGTTCCTGCATTTGGAAAATAGGGTAATAGTTTCTGCCTTACAAAATGATAAAAATAGAGTAAGATGATTGATACGAAAGTGCTTTGTGTTTCTGGTTTCAAAACAGAGAAGATTGTAAGGACCACGTGCCTGTAGCTTCCAGAGAGCGTTCTGATTCTTGCTGCTTTGATTCTGATTTCATAGCGTCGTTACCCGTTGGGAGTGTAACGTGAGACAAGCTTGGAGTAGCTGAGCTGCTAACTGTAGCCGCGTCCAGTTCCATTCCAGGCATTGATTACCCGAGGGCCGTGGTGACTAATAGGTGTTTGCTCCATAGTTTGGGGTATGCAGAAGCCTGAGGGAAAACCCCACCCCCAAAGCCCCACTGTAGTTGTGTTAAATTCTTTTGGGGGGTCACAGGGTCACCAGGTCCCCATCCCCACCACAACAGGGGAACACCTTCTACGCTGAGGCAGTTTGGCAACACCAATGACAGCGAATGAAAGCTCCCACTTGGTAAACTCTGAAGGTTAAATGAAGGCTTTCTTTGGCTCAGCATAACTGGGGGAGTAATCAAAGGGTGAATGACCATTCCAGAGTCGCAGGGGAGGTTTGGACCAATAGATTAATCTGTGTGGCTCACAATATTAGCACAATGAACATACAGGTTACTTTGGCTGAATATTTTTAGAACTCTAGAGAAAAATCCATCTGGAAGTGTTTTGAGCTGTAGCATAATGCTGTCAGATAAAGTCTGAGAAAGAAGACAGTGTGTTAGGCCTGTCACCACTGGTTGTCACAGGCCTGTTACAATCAATTGTACTATCGATCCTTACTCTTGTACATTTTGTCATATGTAGAGGAGTTAGTTAGGATTTTTCTTTTCTTTTCTTAAAAAAAAAAATTGGTTTGTGTCTTTCACCTGAGACATGAAAAGCTCCCAAATCTAGCAGTCACCTGAAAAAAAACCCAAGTCTGTTCATTAAAATTCAGTTTTCTTTCACATAGGAAGTACTCCGATTGTGTTTTGACCTCTATCAGTGCAGTGCTGGTGATAACAAATGGTCTGCCCTTGCCTCCCAAACGACTTAATGTGCTTCCCAGAGTCCCCAGCTGCCCCTTTGTTTGGACAGTTCTGTCCAACGCTACCCTGTGCGTGCAGCCCTGCCATGAGGCGGTCACTGACCTTGGGGCCACAACACCTTGGGCTTGGGCCTTGTTGCCACCACGGAGCTTTGTGATATCAAGCAGGCTAGCTCCTGCATTTGGAAAATGGGGTAATTATTTCTGCCTCATAGGTTTATAACAATAGAATAAGATGATTGATATGAAAGTGCTTTGAAAATCACAAAGTTGGGACTATATTTTTTAGTCCCAAGTTCTTAGTTTTCTACCAGAGGATGTACTAGACAGTATGGACCTTATCTGTATTACACTGCAAAGGTGAAAAAGGAGATATGCTCAAATAAAATAATCATGTATCCTGCCATAAATCTGCCTGGAATAAAAAAGGAAGGGAGGGAGTGAGTGTGTGTGTGTGTGTGTGTGTGTGTGTGTGTGTGTGTGTGTTGGAAAGGCTGAGAGATGTTCCAGAAGTAATTTCTTTCAAGGTCAACCTTAGGTAAAGGGCATCTTCAGGGCCTTTTCCACTCCTCTCCCTGATGTCAAGCCCTTGTCCCCTTTCTCCCAATCTTTGTTTGCTCACTGCATGCTTTCAAGAAGCTTTTAATCATTACAGAGTCAGATTAGCCTAGAGGAGGTGTGGACCACAAGTTAGATTAGAGGGGTCTGGTAGTGTCTCAGATCTAATTAGTATTATTGGATTTTCTTTCATTTTATTTTTTATTCATGCACTTAATGAATGCTTCTTGAGCATCCACTGAGAGCCAAGGCCTGTTTTAAATTCCAAAGTAAGAACCACAGACAGTTAAATGTTTTGTTAGACCTGCACAGGGTTTAAAATTTTCAACTTAGTTGCCAACAGTTAAAATTTGGAATACTTGCTATAAAAAAATCTGGATTTCTCTCTTGCCTTTAGGTATTATCATTTGTATGCATGGAAACTTCTTACCTAATTAACTTCTATATGGAACCGAAGTATATGAAACATGAAAAATTAGAGGCCCTTGTTGGCACCGGTTTATTGTGCAAGCTCTGATTATGGACACCCTCTTTTTATTCCTTGGTGGGTTTTGCATTAGCTCAGGCTCCCTAGAATGGGTTTTATAATCGAGGGATATGGCCCCTTGGGCACAGAAAGCTCCTATAGGGCAGAAGGCCTAACCCCCAGTGAGGATGTTGCTCTCACCTGGGTTAGGAGCAACAGTGTAACCAGGTAGGTCGGGGTCAGAGGCTGAGAATTCAGACTGACAGCATGGGGGCCAGCAAGTACCACAGACCAGGCAGGTTAGGGAAGGGCAGTAGTATAGTGGTTAAGACCAGAGACTCTGGAGTTGTGCTGACTGGGTTTGAATGGTCACCTTGGGCAAATCTCCTCGTCTCAGTTCCCTCAGGTATAAACGGAGGATAATAATAGCACCAACCTCATAGTTGTTAAAAGGTGATTGTAAATGAACTATTGCACGCACAGTGCTTAGAACAGCACTTGGCAGGTAGAAGGGGCAGGTAGATGTTAGCTGTCATTAATCAAAGTAGACTGATTGGTAGTCCCTAGACATCAAAATAAGTGAGAGCTCCAGTGGAGGCCAGGCTGAGACAGGTGGACATCCTGGACCAGGTCCTTGTCTGCTGTCCTTTCTTCTTATTTAGTTTTTTGTTATGTTATTGAAATATTTGTGTGGCAGTTCTTAAGTGAGGTGGCTAAGTGATTCTAGAAGAAGACCACTGCAGGGTGAAACTGGCAATTAAACGGGGGGCCTTCTGGAGCTTCCTGATGGCAGCTGCCGCTTACTTCCCAGGACTACATGTCCGAGGTCACAAAATTCCAAACTCACACATTTCCCTTTTCAACTTCTAAGCTGTATGCATGCCTCTTGAAGAACCTTTTACAGATAAAAAGGAAAGGGAGAGATATTGCCTCATTTGGGCCATTTGATGCAGACCCTTCCTCCGGGAATCTCTGGCCAGAGAGTGCGCTGGGGGAAGGGATCCTGATGGGTCCATGTGAACCTGGGCTTGGGCAGGTTGGTGGCACCGATGCTGTGTAAGCTGAACACAGGGGCTGGGGCTCTGACTCCAGAAGCTCCTACAGCACATGGTCACTATTTGGACACTGGACACTGAATGAAAATCCATGTTAATAATAATTCTCAAGGCTATATTTTTTTATTATTTTTTTTTAAACCTATCTATTTTTTTTTTAATTTTTTTTTCAACGTTTATTTATTTTTGGGACAGAGAGAGACAGAGCATGAACGGGCGAGGGGCAGAGAGAGAGGGAGACACAGAATTGGAAACAGGCTCCAGGCTCTGAGCCATCAGCCCAGAGCCCGACGCGGGGCTCGAACTCATGGACCGCGAGATCGTGACCTGGCTGAAGTCGGACGCTTAACCGACTGCGCCACCCAGGCGCCCCTAAACCTATCTATTTTTGAGAGGGAAAGAGAGAGAGAAAGAAAGAGAGAAAGAGAAAGAAAGAGAGAAAGAGAGAGAGATAGTGTGAGCAGGGGAGGGTCAGAGAGAGAGGGAGACACAATCTGAAGCAGGCTCCAGGCTCTGAGCTGTCAGCACAGAGCCCGATGCAGGGCTCGAACTCACGAACTGTGAGTTCAGAACCTGAGCCAAAGTCGGATGCTTAACCGACTGAGCCACCCCAGGCTCCCCTAGTCAGTAATCTTATAATATTGTGTGGTGACAGATGGTAACTACACCTATTGTGCTGAGCATAGCATGTAGTATAGAATTGTCCAATTACTGGGTTGTACCCCTGAAACTAACATCGTATGTCAGCTGTATTTCAAGAAAACAAATTTGTTTTCAGCTCATCTCCTGGCAAAGTACACGGTAGCTGGAGAGGCGGCTGTAACAGGGAGCTTGGCACGTGATGCCAGCTGTGGCAGGAGCAGGAAGAGCCCGGCTTCACAGTTTGCTGTATGGTCATTCCCTTCCTAGCCAGTATTACTTGGGCTACACCTCTAACACCCCTTCCGCAGAACAAAAGCCTTGCACATGGGCAGGCCTCACCCTTGTTGGCAAGGCTGCTCAAGCATATTTTGGAAGTTTTGCCTCTTCTGATCTCCCAGCTCACATGGTAAGTCAAGTACACAGTACTCTCCCTGAGGCACGCAATGAGACAGCTTTCTGGTGCATATGACATTTTGCATCTTTCCATCTCCAGTGATATGTGACTGCCTCTGGGGAAGTGCCATGAGCAGCTGCCTGTATGGGATGTGCGGGCCCCCCCCCCGCCCGGACCTGGGAGGGCCCCACAGCCTAGCGAGGAAGTGCAAATCGGTTACAGTTGATGGCTGGGTTTGGACCTGCAAACTCAAGTGGCACAGAGGAGCTGGTGTGTCCCCACCTCAGATGCCCTCGGCGATCAGGCAGGGAGCACGAACGTATGGCAACAGGCAGTAGGAGGAGATGGAGCCTGAGGAACTGCGAAGGGTGCCCTGACTAAAGACATTCCAGTCAGAAATGGCCCTAAACTGCCGTGTGGGACCTGTAGCTTTAGATGCCTTGGAAAGCGATGAATAGAATGTCAGCAGCAAATGTAGAATATTGTACTGGCTTCCATGTAGATGTTTCTGCTCCTGTCTCAGAGCAAGGTGAGCCTGAGGCTAAGGTGGACCCACCCCAGACGGAGGGGCAAGTGAGAGGGCCTTCAAACCATGATGGGGTCTTGTAACATCTATCTGTTCTTCTGACATGCTGACCCCTGATTCCCATGTGTTGTGTTGGCCTCTTAAGGGGCACTTGCATTTTAAAAGAGGACATCTAAAGAGGGAAGTCTAAACTTACTTCAGTGGTTCTCATGATCTCGCAGCTCCACTCCACCATGGAATTCCAGGCCTCCGTGAGGATCTGCATTGAAATCATTTGGGGGGGGGTTCCCCCACCTTTCCAGTTATCCAGGGGGGTAGCAACGTGAAGCGCCATTGTGCCCCTGTGAATTTGAGAACACAGAGTAGCTAGAGCGTGTCAAGTCACAGGCACATAATCCAGGTTAGGTAATCCGTATAGTTTCCTTCTTTCATTCCCCTTTGAAATAATTTATAGTGACCGTCATCCACCCCCACCCGCCCTGCCACAAATTTACTCTCTTTGCTCTGAGAACCTGTGTGCAAAAGAAACTCCAGGCATCTAGGAGTTTGATGACTTAAGGGGGCTCCTGCCTCTCATGAGATAAGAGAGTCCAGCAGGCCTGAGCAGACCATTGCCTATCCTTTCAGTGTGTAAAAGAGAAGACATTTGATCACCTGATAATCAAAATAATAGTCACGAGGTGATAATAACTATAATCACAGTTGCATAGCAAAGGAGAAATGGAATCATTTCAATACTCACTGGTTCATGAGGGAACAAATGAATGATCGTTTGTCACATGTGTATCAATTAATGTTAGCATCTCATTGGCCAAATGAAAATTAGCATATATTGAGTGAAGAAGATTGACTCCTTTGACGAACATGGATTAATTCTGTGTTTTGCATTTATCCCGAAGATCCATTTGGATTAAAGAAAGTCCAGGTGAAATCCTCTAAATCTCTGCCCAATCTGTACAAGCCAATCTGATAGATGTAAAAATCCATTCTTCCGACTATAGACAGTGGTTAACTGTTCTTTGAAAGGAAAGTTGCGCCGATGCAGAAGTCACTCAAAGCAAAAGCAAGTGAAGGTTCAGAGCTGATCCATTGCCTCTGGAGGGCTCTTTCTGCTTTATCATTAGCGGGCTTTGATATCGTCTCACCTTCTCCGTCAAAACAAAGGAATGGAGCCAGCTCTAACGTCCCCGCCTCTCTCTGCATGGCACTGATTTCACCAGGCGCTGCAGGACTTATTTTTAGTGGCGATATTGGGGTTCGTTATTCATGTGTATGTGCTGTGCTTTCTCAATCCCAGGCCGAGTACAGATGCTGCCTCAGGCTGTCTGTCTCCTCCACGCACTGCTCGAGAATGGACACACCGTGTACGTTCACTGCAACGCCGGGGTCGGCCGGTCCACCGCGGCCGTGTGCGGCTGGCTCCAGTACGTGCTGGGCTGGAATCTGAGGAAGGTGCAATACTTCCTCATGGCCAAAAGGCCGGCTGTGTACATTGATGAAGACGCATTGGCCCGGGCAGAAGAAGATTTTTTTCAGAAATTTGGGAAGGTTCGTTCTTCCGTGTGTAGTGTGTAGATGGCCCATCTGCCTCCCCACCCTCCCGATGTCCTTCGGAACCCAGTTTCCTTAGGTGATGTCAGTGGAAAGACCTAGAAACGAAGATTCCATCAGAACTAACAAGACTGGTCACTTGGCTTTTCCCACAACCCACCCCCTCTAGTCTGGGGCTGACTTTCTATTATGCTTTGGTTGGACTGTATTTTCTTTGAAATGTTTTACAGTGGAAATTGTGACTGACACATGAGAAAAAGCCACAAGCAATTGCGCTGTGCAGTGTTCTAGCATCAGACAGAAAAGTAATGCATCAAGTTCCTGCTGCCTGCCTGCACACCAGCCCTTTGCTTTACAGTTGCTGGATTTGTTGAGCGAATTAATGACCACATCTTCTTGCTGCATTGTAATGTGACAGGCAGGATTGTAGATTTGGTCACTTGTGTGTTGATGCATACATACACACACATACACACATACACACACACAGATGCATCGCTTTCCTGCTCAACTGAATTGAAATGATAAAATGAGAGCTGGTCAGTTGCCAGAGAAGGGAATAGGGGGAGAGGCCTGGGCTGTGACGAAGGAAGAGCTCACACTGACTGAAAAGTGATGGCTTTCTAGACTTCGTGTTGGCATCCTGCTTCACAGTTGTTCAAGTCAGTTCTAGGGAATCACCTTTCTTCTCTACCCACAACCCTGTGTGACAACCAAAGGAGAGTTATTGTCTGTCTCCTTGTTTTAGTTGAGGTTCAAGGAGCATTGATGGCTTGCCCAAGGTCTGAGGGCTAGTCGGGGGCCAGCTGGTGTTTAAAACCCACGTTGAGGTGACTCAGTGCTTTCAACACAACTTGTCTTTTCAGCACAGTATAGTGGATTCTGTTTCTCTCAGAATAGGGTCAGTTTTTCTGCAGCAGTGTCTACAGCGAGAAATGGAACATCATTCTGATTAGTTGCCAGAGAATTTAGGAAAGTGGTTATGTTTTGGGCAACCTAATTTGAAATATGATGGGCTGTCTCAACACCCAAGTGGCCGGAGCCATCGCTCAAGAGGGGAGCTGTCCTACCAAAAGAGCCCCAATCCATGAATAATTGTTGCACAGTTTAGGAGCCATCCTGTTTCAGCCCTCAGTTTAAAACAATACGTAGTTAACTGTGCCTCCAGGATATCTAGCTCACTACCCTAGGTTCTGTAGGAAATACAAAGATTAACAAGACTTTGCCTTCGAAAAGGTCGCGGCACAGAAACAGCCGTGTGTTCAGTCAACCACACTGCAGGGTCGAACCACCAATGACATGCCAGAATAGGGGAAAGGAGAAGTAACTTTTATTGGGTGCCTCGTGTGTGCCAGGTGCTTTACAATTTTAATTTAACCTTCACAGTACCCTATGAGGGCGGTTCGTTACTTCTGATACATAGATGAGGACACGAAGGCTCAGATAGTTAAATCAACTGCCCAGCATCACACGGTGAATAAATAGAGGAAATGAAATACAAAGCTTGGTTTGTCTGATTCAATGCCTGTGCTTTTTCTATTAAGTTACAATGCCTGTTTATTTTTCTGCTCCTTTTTTTCTTCCATAATTATTTATTGATAGATATGAGAGACTGTGAATTAGGACGTATGGGGGACACATGGGTAAGTTCCCTGGAGTTCAGAGGAGGGAGGGGTGTCCTCACTGTGGGACTCGCGGGATGACTTTTGATTTGTCAGAGAAGGCCAGACAGCTCACATTTCTCCTGCAAGTTTACAAAGTTAAATTTATAAGGCAGGATTGAGTATTATGAAATCTAGCTCCCTTGCTAAAAATAACTAGAGATAACTATTGTATCCAAGTAACCCATTTATGATCATAATGTGTTGTGTAAAACTCAGTCTTAAAAATGGAATATTTCTAATTATGTGTGTGTGTACATGTGTGTGAGAATTTCTTTAATGCCTAAGAAGTTCAGTTATGTAACCACCACTATAGAAAGACCCCTATGGATGGATGTTCTTCCTTTTTCTCCTGATAGGCAAAATCAGTTTAGTGCTATTAAAGAATGTTTTAGAATAACCTCTCTTGTCCTCAATAAATGGATGTCTGATGTATTTCAAAATCACCTGGAATTTTGCTAAATAAAAGCATTAAAAATGACCTCTGATTGGGGCACGTGGGTGGCTCAGTCGGTTAAGCGTCAGATTCTTGATTTCAGCTCAGGTCATGATATCACAGTTCGTGAGTTCAGATCAGGTCATGATCTCATGGTTCATGAGTTTGACCCTCACATCAGGTTCCGTGCTGAGTGCAGAGCCTGCTTGGGATTCTCTCTCTCTCTCTGTCTTTCTGTCTCTCTCTCTCAAAATAATAAGCTTTGACCTCTGTTTATAGGATTAATTTTTTTTATTAATTTAATCTGAAATCCAGGAGAACACACTGTGTTTCCCTATTTGTAGAAGAAACAGGCAGCTGAACTAAATTGTTTTTTCCTTGTAACTCTTATTTTTTCGGTCGTTGATGAAAATCGGCAGTTACAGGACAAAAGGAAGACAAAGGTGAGGGCACCACAAAGAAGTGAGGATGAAAACCTCAAAAGTGTGTCACAGAAAATCAAAGCAGAAACCGTGCCATTAACTGCTTGTCACTGGCATTAACCAAACTTTCCAGTCACAGATTTCTTAAAGAAAAGCAAAATCTCACTCATGGTTAAGAAATGTCCAAATAAGTTTGCGTCTTTAAGCTTGAATCATTGTCCCTCAAATATTTTGTGTGTAATATTAGGAAATATCTAGAAAAATAAACCTTTTTTGACCAACTTAAGGTGTGGGTGAAATAACGATGAAAAAAAAATGTGGTTAGGACCTTGGAAACAGTATGAAAGGCAGGCTGTGAAGACGAGTTAGAAAGGAGAACTTGCCACACAGGAAAAACACCGAGTCGCGGTGTTCAGAAGTTACAACTGAGAGGCTCTTTACAGATGACCTAGTTAATTCCTTTATTTGACACAGGAGCAAACTATCACTCAGAGACACCAAGCCACAATTCCTGGGGCAAGAGCTTGAATTGACAGCCAGAGGGAAGGGAAAAGCTGGGAAGACGAATCGCAGAATTTATTCAGATTTACTGAAGGGTTACAGCAGAATTCATGAGCGAGAACAGCCAGGACCGTGTGTGGGGAAGGATTAATGGAAAATGGAGCAAGCGGAAGAAAAATAGCTAAAATGAGAAAAAGCAAAGGGCAATGGAATTTCCAAAGGAAGAAAAGGCAGGGATTTCCTTTCACAAAGACTGTCCTGGGAGATTGAGAGGGAAGGTGTGATGGGAGGAACGGGTGAGATGAGGTCATGTTCCCAGGAGAGGGGGGCACACTCTGTGTCCACTGACTTCTCTTTGGGACCAGATTTCAGCAGGAAAAAGGGGCAGCTGGATGTGATGTGCTGACCCCAAAGTGGCTTGTTACCTATAAGGAAAAAAGAAGGTGCCATTGGAGACGGGACTGAGACTAAACAGGACAGTGTGGGTTAAGCCACCTCTCACTTTAATAACAATAACTGAAGTAGTAGTAAGGGGACGAGGAAGGACCACAGTAACAACTTCATTCATTCTAACAATAAAAATGGCAATAAGAGGGGCGCCTGGGTGGCGCAGTCGGTTAAGCGTCCGACTTCAGCCAGGTCACGATTTCGCGGTCCGTGAGTTCGAGCCCCGCGTCGGGCTCTGGGCTGATGGCTCAGAGCCTGGAGCCTGTTTCCGATTCTGTGTCTCCCTCTCTCTCTGCCCCTTCCCTGTTCATGCTCTGTCTCTCTCTGTCCCAAAAATAAAAAAAATTAAAAAAACGTTGAAAAAAAAATGGCAAGAAGAGTAACAGGAAGAGGAAGGATAACAGCAAAAAAGTAACAAATTCTAACAGTAACAACAGCAATAATAGTAACAGGAAGAGGAAGGACAATAGTAGCAACTACTTTGGTCATTCTAACAATAATCATGGAAAAATTGCTAAAGGTAAGAGATAAGACAATGGTAATAACAACTTCACTCTCTCCTTCCCCAACCCATTGCTCCAAAGTCTGTTCCTTATTCGGTTACTGTTGCTCAGGACTGAACCTCAGAGCCATTCTTCACTCCTCTCTTTCATTCAAATATCACATTCAATCCATCAGGATAACTTGGCACTTCTCTTGTCAAAGCATCTAGAGACTATCTACGTTTTACCTCCTCCACTGACCAACTCTGGTCAGAGCCAGTGTGATCTCTAGACTGGACTCTGGAAACAGCATCCTTACTAGTCTCTCTGATCTCTTCTTCCTCAAATCTACTCTCACCTAGTGGCCAGGGTGATCCTATAAAATGTATGTCAGATCATGTCATTCCTGTGCTCAAAACCTCCAATGACTTGCCATGTTATTCAGGGTGCAAGCAAAAGCCCTCCTGGGACACGTACACCGGTCCTCTGTTATATCTGTGACCTCCTCTCCCACGGCCTCCCAGCTCATCCTGCTGTAGCCGCACAGGCCTTCTTGCTCTTTGAGTACTCCAGGCTGGCTCCTACCACAGGGCAATTGCACTTGCTTCTCTGTCTGCCTGGTGTGCTGGCTCAGGCTCTTACCTCCTCCAGGGATGCCTCTCTGGGCCAGCCTATCAACAGCTGCCATGTCCAACCCCAGCCCTCCCTCTCCTCATTCTCTGCTTCCTTTCTGCATGTGGAACTTAGTACTGGCCCATACATTACATAATTTGCTTATTTGTTTTATTGTCTGCATCCTTTCGCTACAATGTCAGCCTCAGAAGGGCTACAGTTTAGATTGTTTTGTTTGGTGACTCACCTAGAGTGCCTCTGTCGGAGCCTGGATTATAGTCCAGGGTGCAGGCCAAGAATAGCTAGTAACTGTTGAGAGCATCCGTGTTTCATGTACTGTTCTCTATGCTTTATGCATATCAGCTTATTTCAGTTTCCCACCACTGCTATGAGGTACATACTGTCATAGCCCCTATTTTGCAGATAAGAAAACCAGAAGCGTAGAGAAAACATTAACTTGTTCTAAGTAAGACAGTTTCATCCCTGGTCTGGGGGAGTAATCTGATGACCTCCCTGTATAAACACTGGGCATAGTATGTGTGTTGCTTTGCTGGGGCGGCCTTTAAGAAGTACCACAAATTGGGTGGCTTAAACAGCAGACATTTACTGTTTTACCATCTTGGAGGCTACAGGTCTGAGAACAAGGTATCAGCAGGGCTGGTTCCTTCTGCGGGATGTAAGGGAGGATCTGTTCCCAGACTGTCTCTGAGTTTGCTGTCAGTTCCTTGGTTGGTAAAAGCATCATCCTGGCCTCTGCCTTCATCTTCACATGGTCTTGTCCCTGGGCATATGTCTGTGTTCAAATTTCCCCTTTTTATAAGGGTACAAGTCACTTTGGAATAGTGGTTCCCCCCCCCCCCCCCCCATCCCCAACTCCAGTATGACCTTGTCTTAACTAGTTATATCCAAATGGTGTCACATTCTGAGCTATTAGAGGTTAGGACTTCAACATATGAATTTTTGGGGGGAGGGACATAAGTCAAACCATACAACTACAGTAAACAGCTACCTGAAGTCTATGGAAAGTGAAAAAACCCCAAGTAGGTTGGAGGAGAGTGGCAATTTGGAAGGAGGGACCCGAACGGCCAAGTTTTCCTTTTTATAGGTATTAATCTGATGTCAGGCCACATTTATAGTATTGCTAAGACAGGTAAACACTGACAGAAAACCTTCTCATTTTTGGTTCAGGGATCCAGACTTGAGCAAAAAAAAAAATAATAATAATATAAGCCTTTCCCAGGTGACACAGATTAGTACCGGAAAAAAACGTGCTTTACCACGGGCCCCTGCGATACTGGAAGAATTTCTGAGGGCTTCTGGATAAAGTTCTCTCATCCTGGAGAAAGAAAGAACTACAGGCAGAGACGCTCTTTCTTCCTTTGGTGTGTGGATGTGTGATCCCAGCTAATAGAATCATGCTCCTACCAGCCCTGGAATGAGCCGTCATAAAAGGACAGAGGAGAGAGACTGACAAAGCTGGAGGTACCTGCTAAGTTACCCTTGAAATCTACCCACCTCCTTGGCTTCCTGTTGTGTATGATGGTGTTCTTCTTTGTGTTTGAGTTAGTTAGAGTTGTGTTTTCTGTTGTTTATAGCAGAAGGCATTGTAATTGGTACGCTACCAATACATGCATTCTAGTTTTATTTATTTATTTTTTCAACGTTTTTTATTTATTTTTGGGACAGAGAGAGACAGAGCATGAACGGGGGAGGGGCAGAGAGAGAGGGAGACACAGAATCGGAAACAGGCTCCAGGCTCCGAGCCATCAGCCCAGAGCCTGACGCGGGGCTCGAACTCACGGACCGCGAGATCGTGACCTGGCTGAAGTCGGACGCTTAACCGACTGTGCCACCCAGGCACCCCAATTCTAGTTTTAAAGTAGTAGTTATTTTTGTCATAACTTGTAGCATGAAAACACATTTTGATCCTGATACAATTTGAACAGCTTATGTTTTACATTTTGCTTCTCCTGGGGGCAGTGCCCAAAAGTGGGTTTCAGAGGATAGTTCTTAAAAGGAAGATGGAAACTCTTGAATTATGACCTGCAGTTTGAAATCTTGTGATGGAGAAAAGCCATTTGAGGTGGATTTATTAGACTTCAGGACATGTATATATTTGGGATTTGTAGTTCTTGTCCTTTAAGCAATGGTTCTTATGTAGCTAGCTGAAAGCCAACTCCAAATGGAAGATATTGAAAGTTCTCCATTTTTTGGACAGTAGACAAATATGCTCCATAGAATTACACCTTCAGATAGTCTCCAAGCCTTATATGAAACAGGTAATCGTAATATCTACCCAAGTAGCTAGAAAAAAGTGAAATGGATGGAGCTGGCTTGAGGTTTATGACTTCTTCTTCCTACCTTTAGACATAAATTATACTGAGTATAAAGGTTCAGAAAGAAGAAGAAGAAAGCGAGGGGGAGGAGGAAGAGAAGGAGGAGAAGCAAGCAGAGGAAGAAGCAATAAAAACAAGATATTTTTTACAAATGGAATCATTAGCCCCTGAACATATGAATTGGGTTTTCTCATTTAAAAGTAGAACTCTCAAGTAGAAATTGAAATGAGAGAAACTTTAGACAATTCACATGACAATGTTTAGTGTTTCCAGTTATACACTTACATTATAAACTTAGAACAAGTTCTTATCTAATAAAACATATTCAAAAATCTAGTACAACTCACATTCAAAACATTCTTTGGTTGAATAATGAGCTGTTTTTTCCCTCAGGTGAGGTCATCGAGAGTATGGTAAAAATGTATTTGTATGTTTCATATCATTGGTCTTGTACCAAGAAGCTCTTTGATCACTTTTTAAAGATGTTCTCATAATCATTTTTATTTGTTTGTTTATCTTTGGTTTCTTAGCAGTAATTTAGTGTGGACATAAAATATGTGGTTAACATACAGTCTAGTAGGAGTGGAATAGTTAAAAAGTTAAGCGTTGGGCTCCTGTAACTAGAGGGTATGATAGGATTTCCAAGAATCTGTCCATGGGGAAAAACCTTTAAGCTTAATGCAGTCTGAAAGTTATCATTAGACCAAAGGACAGAAACTCACGAATAAATTCCAGACAGCCAAGAGTCAGAAAATGTGGAGTCATTCAAATAAAAGGATGAATTCCTGTCCCATAATTGTATCAGGCACTATACCAGTATTACTAAAGGAAATAATACTTAGCATTCAGTGAATAGGATGGCTGTCATTTTAAACCTGAACTGTAACCAATTAGTATTAAATGATCTGGCATAGCATCAGAATGGTATGGATTATAAAGGAGAAATTCGGAAGAAACTGGACAGTGATAGAATAGAGAGCTGGACCTAGAACAGCACAGAATACGTAACTGTCATTGTCACACCTATCAAAGCTTCCATTAATTCTTAGAGAAAACTCAGAATTCACGGAAGGCAATTTAGTTAGCTTTATATGGTTGTTTAGTAAAATGAAATATATTTTCATTCAGTAGAGATCCTCTTCTTGCCCTCTAAAGTTAAATGACAAGTCCCAAAGTGGATTTATGTTCCAGACAATTTCAGTGAAGATTTTGTATTGTGAACAAACAAGGTAACCATCCTCTATTTCTTACAGAATGGTGTTCAAACAAAGCTTATATCTGCCCAGTACCTCACAAGTTCAGGGACGTAAGCCATTTCTGTATATAGTGATTACTGATGTATTTGAGCTTATTTCTATTTGCTTAGCTTTTATTTATTTATTTTATTTTTTATTTTTTTAATTTTTTTTTCAACGTTTATTTATTTTTGGGACAGAGAGAGACAGAGCATGAACGGGGGAGGGGCAGAGAGAGAGGGAGACACAGAATCGGAAACAAGCTCCAGGCTCTGAGCCATCAGCCCAGAGCCCGACGCGGGGCTCGAACTCACAGACCGCGAGATCGTGACCTGGCTGAAGTCGGACGCTCAACCGACTGCGCCACCCAGGCGCCCCTGCTTAGCTTTTATTTAAAAATTATTTTTGCTTTTTTTTTTTGTTTTATTTTCTCCTGTCTTGTTTTTATTTTTGACTTTAATGATTTCTTCTCCCTTACAAGGAAAGAACTTTGACATTGACTTATATCCACTGGTCTTTGCCTTCCTTCATGTTGAAATTATTATAATTATAAGATGTTTTTGATATACTTTCTCTTTTCTATCTTAGCTTAAAAAATCTGTTAGATATGGCAAAGAAAATATTTGTGAGGGCACATGCTAGACTTAAACTTACCACACCATCCCATTTTTACTTTCTTATGTTCTCTCAACTTCCATTAAAATCGAGAACATGAAGCCCAGTGACTCTCAAGTTACTGGAAGATGAACATATTATTATCCACCTCCCCTGAGGTTCTCCACCTCCTCATCGCCACAGCTTTCTTTCCTTTCCTTCATCCACTGGCACGTTTCCAAAAGCATTTCATGCTGAAGTAGCTTATCTGCTGGGTGATCCTTCCTACCTTTCTCTTCATTGTGGCAGGTGGAATTCTGCTTTCAAATTTTACATTGTAATTTCCATTCAGATGTCAGGAGGTAGAGTATGTTTGCCACTTTAAATCAGAGTTTTCTCGATCATTATCGATCGGTACCAGTGACACCCAAATCTCAATCTCGGCTCTAAAGCCCTTTCTTGGGGTCTAGGGCTCTATATCAAAAATTTTTCCTAAACATTTTTACTTGGACATCTCCCAGTAAATATGCCACAAGGCAAAGTTTTCTTTCTTTTGCCAAGTCTCCCATTTTGTTGTTTGTTGTTGTTGTTGGGCAGACTGTGGCAACACCTTCTCTCCAGTTGCTCAAGTCAGAAAACTGAATGTCATTTTTGTCATCTCCTTTCCATTTAGCCCTCTTATAACCACTCAACAAGTTCTTTCAATTATACCTCCCACATATCTCTTAGCAATGTCCACTCCCAACTATCAACTCTGACATAATTTAATAAAGGATCCTGACTTACCTTTCTTCTGCCATTCTTACTCCTTTCTGGTCCCTTCTTTACATTGCTACCAGAGAAACCATTGTCAAACTCAACTCTGATACTGTCTCTTTCTCGTTCAACATTTCCCAATGCCTCTCCATTGTTCTTGGGAAAAAGTAAAGAGTTCCAATTGTGACATATAAGGCACTTTATGATCTAGACCACGCCTTTGCCTCTAGTTTCTCTTGTTATTCCTAAGTCCCCCAAGAGTACTCTTCAGTGACAGTGAGTTACTTAAATGTTCTAAGACCTTTGTGCCTTCTGGTTTTTGCACATGCTCTTTCCTCGCCTGGCGTCCTCTTTCCTCCCATCTATGTGTGGCCAACATCAACTCATCCTTTAGGTCTCCAAAGTGACCCTCTTTGCGATATCTTCAAGACTCTCATGAGTCTTCAAGGTTACTCCTGTCAGACATTTTCATGAGACCCCATGTTTGTTGCTCTTGAAGCACTTAGCACCCTGCACTATAACATCTTTAGGACTTAAAAATAGCACTTAACAACACAGGCTCTTGCGCACTCCCATGTTATGTAAGCCAAATACTTCTTTGAATCCTGTGCCCAGATCTAATTTATATTGTATCTAAGAGACATGTGAGGAATATATTTCATGAAAGTTTTTTGAAAATGTAAGTTAATGATTGGGGTAACTTACTTAATGAAAATACTATCAAAGGTTTGCTTTTGCTCTTTTTTTGTTTTAAGCATTTTAACAACTACTTCTATATATGCTACTAGTATTTAACAATATTAGATCATAACAAGTATCATATACCAACATCAGAAAGCCATGATCCTATAAAATATTATTTTGCATTTTCAACCCAGTCTCTTGCTGACAATTGCATGTATTCAATTCCTTTATGGTTTGTCATCATGGGCGAACACTGATGACCTTCCCAAAAGAATAGCCTTATGAAGTACACTGCTATGTGCACTAAGAATATTTTTGATTGTATTACATGGCACAGTATTCTCCCAGTAAGTGATCTCATGGAAGAAATTTTCTTCTGGCCAGGGAGTTAAGCACAGTTGTTATTTCCCTGAGCAATAAAAAAATAATACTTTATGCAACTGTGAAGCTTACTTATAATTATGTTTTCCTCTTCTCAGTAACAGTTAGGATTATGTAGGATATTTTTTTGAATTAACTTTACTCCTTGGCCTGCTTTGTATTTCCACCCATTTTTACCACATTACCTTATCCATTATAAATGTCATATTTAAATAATCCCTTTTGAAGGAAGAGAGGTACCTATAAATACACACGTAAAATAGTTGCCCTGCAATTGATACATTCAATGTAATCTCTATCAAAATACCAATAGTGGGGCACCTGGGTGCCTCAGTTGGTTAAGTGTCTGACTCTTGATCTCAGCTCAGGTCTTGATCTCAGTGTTGTGAGTTAGAGCCCCGTGATGCTCTAAGTAGAACATCTAAGTGGACTTAGATCCCACTTAAAAAATACCAACAGTATTTTTCACAGAGCTAGAACAAATAATCCTAAAGTTTGCATGGAACCACAAAAGACTCTAAATAGCCAAAGTAATCTTGAGAAGGAACAACAAAACTGGAAGCGTCACAATCCCAGATATTAAGATATATGCAAAGCTGTAGTAATCAAAACAGTATGGTACTGGCACAAAAATAGGCATATAGATTAATGGAACAGTATAGAGACCCCAGAAATGAATCCATGTTTTTATGGTCAACTAATCTATGACAAAGGAGGCAAGAATATACAAGGGTGGAAAACAGTCTTTCCAAATAAATAGTGCTGGGAAAACTGGGTAGCTATGTTAAAGGAAGAAACCAAACCACTTTCTAACACTATAATAAACTTAAAATGGGTTGAAGACCTAAATGTGAGACCTGAACCATAAAACTCCTAAAAGAAAGCACAGGCAGTAATTTCTTTGACATTGGCTGTGGCAACATCTTTCTAGATGTCTCCTCAGGCAAGAGAAACAAAAGCAAAAATAAACTGTTGGAACTACAACAAAATGAAAAGCTTTTGCACAGCAAAGGAAACCGCCAACAAAATGAAAAGACAACCTATTGAATGGGAGAAGACATTTGCAAATGATGTGTCTGAGAAGGGGTTAATACCCCAAATACAACCTATACAACTTACCCAACTCAACACCAAAACCCCAAATAATCCAATTTTATTTATTTTATTTATTTTTTTTAATATGAAATTTATTGTCACATTGGTTTCCATACAACACCCAGTGCTCATCCCAACAGGTGCCCTCCTCAATACCCATCACCAACCCTCCCCTTCCTCCCACCCCCCATCAACCCTCAGATTGTTCTCAGTTTTTAAGAGTCTCTTATGCTTTGGCTCCCTTCCTCTCTAGCTTTTTTTTTCCTTCCCCTCCCCCATGGTCTTCTGTTAAGTTTCTCAGGACCCACATAATAGTGAAAACATATGGTATCTGTCTTTCTCTGTATGACTTATTTCACTTAGCATAACACTCTCCAGTTCCATCTACGTTGCTACAAAAGGCTATATTTCATTTTTTCTCATTGCTACATAGTATTCCATTGTGTATGTAAACCACAACTTCTTTATCCATTCACCAGTTGATGGACATTTAAGCTCTTTCCATAATTTGGCTATTGTTGAAGGTGCTGCTATAAACATTGGGGTACAAGTGCCCCTATGCATCAGCACTCCTGTATCCCTTGGGTAAGTTCCTAACAGTGCTATTGCTGGGTCATAGGGTAGATCTATTTTTAATTTTTTGAGGAACCTCCATGCTGTTTCCAGAGCAGCTGCACCAGTTTGCATTCCCACCAACAGTGCAAGAGGGTTCCCGTTTCTCCACATCCTCGCCAGCATCTATAGTCTCCTGATTTGTTCATTTTGGCCACTCTGACTGGTGTGAGGTGGTATCTGAGTGTGGTTTTGATTTGTGTTTCCCTGATGAGGAGTGACATTGAGCATCTTTTCATGTGCCTGTTGGCCATCTGGATGTCTTCTTTAGAGAAGTGTCTATTCATGTCTTCTGCCCATTTCTTCACCGGATTATTTGTTCTTCAGGTGTGGAGTTTGGTGAGCTCTTTATTTTGTCTGATATGTCATTTGCAATATCTTTTCCAATTCCGTTGGTTGCCTTTTAGTTTTGTTGATTGTTTCTTTTGCAGTGCAGAAGCTTTTTATCTTCATGAGGTCCCAATAGTTCATTTTTGCTTTTAAGTCCCTTACATTTGGAGATGTGTCAAGTAGGAAATTGCTGCAGCTGAAGTCAGAGAGGTTTCTTCCTGCTTTCTCTTCTAGGGTTTTGATGGTTTCCTGTCTCACATTCAGGTCCTTCATCCATTTTGAGTTTATTTTTGTGACTGGTGTAAGAAAGTGGTCTAGTTTCATTCTTCTGCATGTTGCTGTCCAGTTCTCCCAGCACCATTTGTTAAAGAGACTGTCTTCTTTCCATTGGATATTCTTTCCTGCTTTGTCAAAGATTAGTTGGCCATACTTTTGTGGGTCCAATTCTGGAGTCTCTATTCTATTCCATTGGTCTATGTGTCTGTTTTTTGTGCCATTACCATGCTGTCTTGATGATTACAGCTTTGTAGTCGAGGCTAAAGTCTGGGATTGTGATGCCTCCCACTTTGGTTTTCTTCTTCAATATTACTTTGGCTATTCGGGGTCTTTTGTGGTTCCACACAAATTTTAGGATTGCTTGTTCTAGCTTCGAGAAGAATGCTGGTGTAATTTTGATTGGGATTGCATTGAATGTGTAGATAGCTTTGGGTAGTATTGACATTTTAACAATATTGATTCTTCCAAAATAATCCAATTTTAAAAATGGGCAGATGACCTAAGGAGACATTCTTCCAAAGAAGAAATACAGGTGGCCAATAGTCACGTGAGAAGATGCTCAACATCACTAATCATCAGGGAAATGCAAATCAAAACCACAATGAGATATTACCTCACATTGATCAGAATGGCTAGAATCAAAGTGACAAGAAACAACAAGCATTAGCAGGGATGTAGAGAAAAGGAAATCCTTGTGCCCTGTTGGTGGGAATGCAAATTGGTGCAGCCACTGTGGAAAACAGTATGGTGGTTCCTCAAAAACTAAAAATAGAAGTACCATATGATCGTGTAATGTTACTACTGTGTATTTACCCAAAAAACCCCAAAACACTAATTCAAAAAAATGTATGCATCCCTGTGTTTATTGTAGCATTATTTACAATAGCCAAGATATAAAAGTGACCTAAGTGTCCATTGATACATGTATGGATAAAGAAGATGTAATATATGTACAGAATGGAATATTATTGAACAACAAAAAAGAATGAGATCTTGCTATTTATGACAGCATGGATGGGTCTAGGGGGTATTATGTTCAGTGAAATAAGTCAGAGAAAGACAAATACCATATGATTTCACTTATAAGTGGAATCTAAAAAACAAAACGAACAAAGAAACAGAAACAGACTCATAAATACAAAGAACAAACTGATGGTTGCCAATAAGGAGGGGGAATCTCTGAAACTAATATTACACTGTATGTTAATTAACTGGAACTTAAATACAAATCATTAAAAAAAAGAAGGGAGGAGGACAAGGGAAGGGCAGAATAGGTAAAGGAGATTAAGATTACAAATTTACAGTCATAAAATAAGTCATGAAAATGGAAAGTACAGCATAGTTAAGATAGTCAATCATGTGATAATGTTGTATGGTGACCGTAATTACACTTCTGTGGTGAGTACTCTGTGATGTTTGGAATTGTCAAATCACTAGGTTGTGTACCTGAAACTAATATAACATGGTATGTCAACTATATTTCAATTGTAAATATTTAAAAAATCAAAGAAACAGAGGGGTGGCTCAGTCGGTTGAGCGTCCGACTTCGGCTCAGGTCATGATCTCTCGGTCTGTGAGTTCGAACCCCACATCGGGCTCTGTGCTGACAGCTCAGAGCCTGGAGCCTGTCTCAGATTCTGTGTCTCCCTCTCTCTCTCTGCCCCTCCCCTGCTTATGCTCTGTCTCTCTCTCTGTCAAAAATAAATAAACATTAAAAAAATTAAAAAAATAAAAGAAAAAAGGAAATAACAAAGAGAGAAACACTATTAACATTCTGTTCATATTCTGTCTAACCCTTTGTTTCCATCTGTGGGTGTGGATATGTATTTTGCAATATACATATAAAATCATATTTTATAGAAAAATAGTGCCATGTTGAAGCGGTTGCACCACATACAGACTGACATCATGAATACTATTGGTATATATGTCAAAAAAAGGTGAAATGTCATACATGTTTCAGGGTAAAATTCTAACTTTTGGAAATGAAGGTACTCTCAAAATAGTATAGTCCTTTACCCTTCACCTTATGGACACAAACATCAGAGGATTGTCTAAAACCTACAGAAGGTCTCCATGCTTATGTGTTAATTTGATTGATAGATGCATTGTCATGATTAAGCTAGAATGAACTAGAATTTATGTCATTGTTATAAGTTTCCATTTTCCTTTTCGTTTTCTAACCCAACAATTTGCCTAGTATCTATAATTACTCTTATAATCAGTGGAGTAAATAATCTGTTGTGACCACCTGTTCTTCCTCCATATATTCTGTTGAGCATAGAAACAGCTGCAGGCCTCAGAAAGTCATAAATAAAACTCATGACTAAAAGATTAGGCAGACCTGGTGACCCGCTACATTTCAGATGTCTGAGTAGTGGAATTCTCTCTTCCAGAGAAAACTGCAGACTTTATAGTCAGTGTTATTGCATTGTCAGTAGTCACTTTTAAAGTTAGCACCAAGTTGCAATTTTTTTTCCTATTCATAGTATATTATTTGCTCCAAGGGTAACCAAAATTTGTTAACTCGTTACTTAAAAAAGATTTATGTACACAGAAAAGTTTTGTATATTTTTAAAATATTAAGCTGATGATTAGAAAATGGAGGTGACACTCTTTGGATGATACTGAATCATTACATATACAAACCAAACTGAGAAAGAAACCCTGTATATAGTCACTGGCAAGCAAAGATTGGAATTGCGTGCAAAGAAAATTTATTTTATTATTTAGAAAATTGTTCTGGATGTGCATAAGGAATAACAACTGATATGAAACATGTTTGTTTTGCAAGGTGATTTTAAAATGTCCTAAGCAAATGTCCTAGTTTAGTTTGAGGAATTTGCCAATTTTCTTTCTCCAAGCATTACTTTCACAAAGATATTTGTAGTTAGTACAGAGTGTATCTTACCTCTTAGTGGTCTCTTTTCTTTCAGATCAAAAAGAAGGACTTTGTGACCTATTTCGTTTTTGATTGTCATTTTTAATGACAGAAATAAAGGATACATAAGTGAAATCCACATTTTAGCCAGGAGTCCATCTTCCCACAACTCATGGTAGAAAATATTATCAATAAGATACTTTGCAAAAAGACAAAAGGGAGAAGCCTGGGTTAGTAGTAGTTCAAGTAAACACAATCGAGGTTATTTAAACGAGCCAGCCATTTGTTTTTGCTGCTAAAAAGGCTAACAAAATGATGGGCTGATTTATTATACACAAAAATGTACAATCAAGGTCCTGACCACACAAAACACAAAAATTTTGCTCTGATCACTAATCAATTAAAGGATTATGTTCAGTACTGTCAGCATATTTGAAGTAGGATATTGACATTTACAGAGTAGAGTTTTCCAAAAGGGACTTCTGATGTCTTCAGAAGTACAGATGAAGAAAAGAAGCCCCCGAGATCTTTTTGCATTAGTACTTTCACCTTTTGAACAATCATGCAAATGTTTCCTATCTTCTAAGTGTTGTGTGGGACTTCACTCACTTAGCTGTCACAGTGACTTTGTCCAGTGGACGTAAGTATCGAAATAGAAGGAAAGGAGCTTAGGAAGACTCACTTGGAGAAAAGACCATGGAAAGAAATAACATTCTTTAAATTTTTGAAGGATTGGTATATAAATAAGGCAATTACTTGTGCTTGCTGCCCCAGAGAGCAGAAGTAAGCTCCACGGTCAGGAATTATAGGGAGGTAGCTTTTCGCTTCCTTTAGCAAAGGACTTTCTAAGCAGAATTGGAAGATGAGAAATAGATTGCTTTGTGAGGTAAAGAGCTTCCCATCACTATGTTAGTTTAAACCAGAAGTTGAAACCTTTCCCTCCAAAAATATTTTAAAGAGGATTGATTACTGGATGGAAGATTTGATCATATGACTTCTGAGGTCCTTTTCATAGTTAACAATCTATGCTTCAAATTATTGATTTATGTCAACTTTCAATTTCCTCTTTTCCCCTGAACATTAGACATTACAAATTAACATTTACCAAGGCAACCAAAGGACATGGGAGCAAAGTACAAATGTTCTACGATGCTCAAAGAGCAAACAGTACTCATTGGCTCTTGCCACTTCCAAGTGATGTTGGAATAAACAGGGTAAAGAAAATGTACAGCCTAAATAAGTGAGAACATTCTGTAGCTCTGCAGAGGGTTTCACATTATGTGTGTAGGGAATACTGGAATAACTTGTGTGGGGCCAAATGGAGTGAGCTGAGGGTATCTTCTTCTAAAGAAGAACTTTAAAGGACAAAGGGTCAGAGTCTGCAAGAGAGAATCTTTGCTACAGGAGTCAGCCCCTGAAATCATGTAGAGTTCACGTAGCTGGCTTGATTGGGTGTCAGTCGTCATTTCCATGTACCTCTGTGTAAGATTTTTATTCAGAATTCTTCATGAAGATTTCACTTTAAAACATGTCTGACAAAAATTCGGTCCAGTGTCAGTAAAACAGTTTTATATTTGATCATTCTTGGACCCAGTTCTAGCTTACTGGCTGACAGTTCTTGGGCTGTGTTGGGTTCGATATATGGGTTGGTCAAATCCTGCCTGCCTATCCATGTATTATTTTAACTTTGAGCCAAGTATGGAGTCAGATCAAATTAATTGACTCAGATGGGGCGCCTGGGTGGCTCAGTCGGTTAAGCGGCCGACTTTGGCTCAGGTCATGATCCCATGGTTCATGGGTTTGAGCCCCGCATCGGGCTCTGTGCTGACAGCTCAGAGCCTGGAGCCTGCTTCGGATTCTGTGTCTCCCTCTCTCTCTGCCCCTCCCCTGCTTGTGCTCTGTCTCTCTATCAAAAAATAAATAAAATGTTAAAAAAATTAAAAAAGATTTAATTGAGTCAGAGCACTACTTGAGGCAAGTATATTTAGACATGGCAGGATTTTACTGGTTACCAAGTCTTCTGGGCAAATACCATCCCTGCCCTCCCAGTGGAAGAACTTGACTGCTTTTACTGTTTTGTGAAACAAGAGCTGTTTGCTGTGATGATGTCTCAGCCAAGTACATTAAAGAGAAGGATACTTGTGAATGTGATCATATTCTCAAATAAATAATCCCCTGAGTTGTTTTCTCCCTGTCTTCCCTGCTGTTTAATTCCTTCCCTTTGACATAATTTGCTGCCTGTTTGGTTAAAGCAATTAGATATTTGTGTTAATTAGATGCTTGTTGTCTATCCCGAAGTGGATGTGCTTAACTTATGAGGTGAGCTGGCTCTTAGATGCTTATTCTAAGAGTAACTCTTTATTTTGCTGTTTGCTCTGTGGCACACTCGTATCTATTTCTTCAGCTGTGTATGACTCTCTGAAAATACATCAAACCTTAAATGAGTCCTCAAAGAAGTACTTCTTTTGTACTGTCTGTTGTTTAAAAATGTGTTGATTATGCTCTTATATTCTCTTGTACCTCTGGAGAAAAAGAGATGACCAGCTAAGGAGGTAAAATGAACATTTCCTCTCTAATTTAGCAAGATCTTGAACTGCTTATGAGGGGATACGCATAAAACAAATGCAAGGGGTTAGCAAAGAGAGTTTTCACAGGAGTAAGTGCAGAAAGTAAAGTCACTTTACAAAAGAAAACTACATGAAAAGCGCATTAATGAAGCAGGTTAATCCTAATACTTGTTCTAGCTTTGGAAGGTGTGTGTGTGTGTGTGTGTGTGTGTGTGTGTGCGTGTGTGTGTGTGTGTGTGTGCATGCCTTACTATGTGTGCACGTAAAACTCTTTCTGAATCCTGGGTACGGTCTGCCAAGTGTCCAATAAGCCAGTGTCCAGCCCCTGGGAGTGACAGACGTCAAGGATAGGAGAGAAGCAGCAGAGAGTTATGATGGTAAGTGCTGACCTCACAAGAAAGCAAGAGCTTTGAAGTGCGTATGTAGTTTTCCTTTAACCTGCTCTTTCCCTTGATTTATATTACCCTGACCACTGGACAAGTTGGGATGGAGATCACATGTCCGTTGAAGATTAAAGGACAGTGTTGTGTCTCTCCCTCCTCTGTTCTGCCTCACTGTCAATCAGAGCAGCTGTGTCAGCCCTTTCCAAGCACAAACTGGTGTCACGTTCACTTCCTCTGCCTTCCTCATTCTGTTCACGCACGTTATTGCTAAATCAAATTTCATTTCATCTCATGCTTTCCCCCCTTATATCTGTTTCACCTGTTTTTCACTCCCGATGGCTAACACCTGTCCCAGGTACTTTTTCCTTTTATTTATTTAAAAAATTTTTTTTTAACGTTTTATTTATTTTTGAGACAGAGAGAGACAGAGCATGAACAGGGCAGGGGCAGAGAGAGAGGGAGACACAGAATCGGAAGCAGGCTCCAGGCTCTGAGCCATCAGCCCAGAGCCCGATGTGGGGCTCGAACTCACGGACCGCGAGATCGTGACCTGAGCTGAAGTCGGACGCTTAACCGACTGAGCCACCCAGGCACCCCATCCTTTTATTTTTTTATTGTTATTATTATTATTATTATTTTTTACCTGGCCCAGGTACTTTTAAATGTTGTATCTTGATCAGTTTCAATCTCTCTCTTCTGGACTCCCTGCCTGCACCTGTTGTGCATGTATCATTGTCCTCCTGCAGTTAGCATTGTTGTCTTCTCCCATCTCTTAGCCTCCTAATGTTCTTCCAGAAACACCCTTTCCAGTCTTCCCTCAAAGACTTGTAGTGTGTTGTCATTAATTATGTTGTCCAGAATTCTAAGATCTGCAGACTGTACATCACAGCATGCCAGGCACAAGCCTTGAACTTCATTTCCTTAGTTTCTATTCTTTGGTTCGTGGGTCTTGACGCATGTTAGACAAACCTGTACCAAATTCCGATGATACAGTCATTCCAGTCCAAATGCCAAACCTTGAAGAAAACAGCCTCATGAGCCTAGAGCAGTGGCTTCTTTTAAACCCACCCAGTTGTGTCTCTGTTGTCATGAAGCTGTCACTATCATTGCTCTTCCATGAAATCTTTCTAGATTAACCAGAGGGGACCTGCACTTTGTGTTGTAGAACACGGGATCCCCAGTGACATCAATGAATTTCTCAGCAATCACCACATTTTTTTTTATAATCAGCACAGCACGTCCATAGGTGATGTTCTTAATTGGATATCATAGAGCTATATATCGGCCACTTTGTTACAGGCTGTTTGTGCACATGTGAGTTTGCAAATTTTAAGGGGAGTCAATCAATGGATTCATGTAAATAAGGGTCTAGCAAAATATCATGTGTTACATGTATATAATTGATTCTTTGGGATGAGGATAAAAGCAATATCAAAATATCCTTTTGGTATTAGACATGATAGTAGCAGTGATGGTTTAAAATGAATTGGGTTTTCTGGCAATTCTGTGATGTAGGTGCTATGATTACTCTTATTTACTGATGAGGAAACTGAAGTACAGAGAGGTTACTACCTTTTGTAAGGTCACACAGCTTGTAAGTGTTAGAGGCAGATGAAATCAGGCTGTCTGATACCATAAACCCTGCTCTTCACCGCTATGCCATGTTGCCTTACAGCTGATTTACTTTTCAATCTATATTAAAGGCAATCCAAACTATATTCATGGTTTTTAAAACAGAAAAATATTATTTAAAATATTGAGCAAAAAATTACAAAGCAAATACTTATGTCTTGGCAGAGCTCAAATAGTTTCTGGTTAGTAATTTAGAAATGTTTTCCACATGAAATTTTAATGCAATATATAAATATTTAAGTATTAAAAATTAATATAAAATGTAAATACATGCTTTTAAGAGCATACATTTTTTATCTACACCAGGGTGTTGAGGTTATTTTGTCTACATGTACAAAATACAAGCGGGGAAAAAAAATGACGATGTCTAAGAAATTAAATAAATTATGCAGTTAAGATATGTCAGATTAAATGATACGTGTGTGCTGCATACAGCTGTTCATGCAGGGCACTGAAATAACTGAATAGGGAGGCAAGAACCGTAAACAGTTGGTTTCTTTTCAGCCGGAGTCAAAATTTTCTGGAATTACTTCTGGATTTGGTTTTCATTTTCTTCTTTTTCTTTTTGTTGGAAGTGAAATTAAATAAGAATCTAGCCTGTTGGTAAAGGGATGATCAGCTGGCAGAAGTAAATTTCCACAGCTAGTCATGTGGTTCGAGAAGTATCCTGGAATAGGATAAAAAGCTGTAGGATGAACAGGTAGGATTATACAGGGCTTCTTTATCAATACATCCGAAGTGCAGTGAGTTTCCTGCGTTTTTGTTTTGTTTTTTCCAGAATTTCTCCCTAACCATGCATGTTAAATGTGCTGTTCTTTGGTGTATCGCTTTTTGAGTCATTTCTTCTGACTTTGAAAGATTTTTTTTGTTTCTTCTTCTTCTTCTTTTTGTTTTTTTAATTTCAGTATAATTGCCACACAATGCTACATTAGTTTCAGGTGTACAACTTACTCATTTGACCATGTTTTTTCTTGACCATGGAGTTTTTTCTTTTAATTTTTAATCTTTTTAATTGTAATGGACCTAAATGTTAAAACGTAATATAAAAATTTGATGCCAAGAACTACCCTCCCCCCCCCCCCGCCCCCACCGCTCCCTTGTCTCTGGAGAGCAGCATGATAAGCAATGTGTCTTTCCCTGCCTGAAAACATTCTGAGTGTAAGTTTTCTTGAATTACAGCAACGTTGGTCTTCCTCCGAGGCACATATATTCCTTTTTTGGGGTTTGCAGTCAGCATAGTCACACCCCTGCCTTTCTCTGTGGTTGAACTTCAAAATGAATTCCTGTATGCCATCCTGTTTCAGACAAGAGAAAGGCTAATGGAGCAACCTGAGTTTATGAGACACACACATCATAGTATAGGGCCAGGTCCCAGGCATTAGTGATATCAAAAGTTAGGGCAAGTGTTTGAGCCGTTCAGAGTATGTTTTTTTATGTTTCTATAGATGATGAAATTTGGTATTCTAGATAAAATACCAACGGGTATTTTACTTACCAAGTATATAGCATGTGGTTTTAATTGTAATTGTTGAATAATTATTATTGTCGGAAATTCTGAGCAGCCTCTCTGTCTCTCTCTCTCTCTCTGAAAAAAAAGGTACAGGTTTCTCCCTCTCTCAAAAAAAAAAAAAAAAAAAAAAGAAGGTACAGGTTGTCAGTTAAAGCCACTTTTTGATTCTCAGGACCAATTTTTCTGTGGTAAGTAAACCATAAGAAATATAAACTGTCCTGGCAAAACTGTACATTTAATTTTTGCTGTCATCTTGCTGTCTCTTTTGGCATGGTACTCTTCTCCATTCCTTCCTTCCCTCTCCCTACCCCCAGTGGTGGCAATAAGCCACTGTGTGAGTGCCAGGAGTGCTTCAATCTGGTTCCCCAACCCGCCGTCCTCAGGTCAGGTCCCCTCTCTTCCCGCATTATCTGACGTTCCTTCTGGCTTGTGACTTACTGTCAAGATTGAGCTAAGACTACATTCTAAATTCCAGATGCAACATGATTAAATAGTAGAAGTTTGATATATTTAATGCTCCCCCCAAAATTAGACACCAAAAAGAGACCTGCTTACACTGTGAAAATCCCTGATGGGATCCTAAGTAGTGAAATAGCTGCACTGTGACAGTCTCTGTGATCTTTAGAGGCCAGTGGTCCTTATTAGTGTTTTTCAAATGTAGACCTTTTAGCAAACCATCTACATACATATATTTAAGACTCTCATGATTATCTGAAAGGAAAGATTGGGAGGAGTTGGAGGTAATATGCTTTATTCTATTTTTCTAAAAGGAGGTAATAATATTATTGACTAAGGGATGTATTTTGCATGAGAATATGAGAAATAAAGCATCTATTCTCATTTACCTATTTTCTCCAAATTATCTTCCTTTTCTCTTCTGTTTCTTCGAAAGATCTTAATAAACTATTTGATTTATGAAAATTATTCTCATATTCCAAAGCAAATGACACTAAATACTATGCATTTTTAAAGTAAATTAGTGTTCTTTAATTATATATTTTGAAGATTTTAATAAAGCTAAATGGGGAAAATTGTCTTCATGGGAGAAACATTATTTCATGTTGAATAGAGTATTGAATGGATTTTCTGATAGCAGCTTTTTTGTAGAGTCGATATAAAATTTACATTTGTAAGAGCAGGGTGAAGCTAAAACTGAATTCAAATATACGTAAGTTTTATTCTTTACTAGAAATCAAATTTGTTAAAAGAGAATCATCCTAAATGGTCCGATGGCCCAAACATCTACTATATTTTTCTTGAGTATGACAGTGGATTCCTAAAGGAAACTTTCAAATGTTTGTATACGGTAATATTATCCAGCAAGCATACAACATTTCTCAAATTCCCAAGAAGTATAAACTACCGTTTTTCCTAAAATGGTAAGTTTTATTTTTATTTTTATTTAAAAAAAAATTTTTTTTTTCAACGTTTATTTATTTTTGGGACAGAGAGAGACAGAGCATGAACGGGGGAGGGGCAGAGAGAGAGGGAGACACAGAATCGGAAACAGGCTCCAGGCTCTGAGCCATCAGCCCAGAGCCTGACGCGGGGCTCGAACTCACAGACCGCGAGATCGTGACCTGGCTGAAGTCGGACGCTTAACCGACTGCGCCACCCAGGCGCCCCAAGTTTTTAAAAATATACACACATTTTAGAGATTTTTCTGCATGCCCCCAAAGAGCATAAGCTCTTTATGGTTATCCAGTTTGGCTTTTGTAAGTAAACATTTTATTGTTTATAATTCCGCCGGGTAAAAATGAATCAACAAATTTCCATCCCATATATTTTAATGAAAATTCTCCCCACATCTTTAAATACACCTGAAGGCCTTTTCCCCCTCATTTAAATTACTTAAGATCTTGTTAGTGGTTTGAGATAGGAGAATGTATTTGGTATTTAGAATCACATAACTTTTAGCTTTTTTTAACTGGAAGGGATCCTAGGAGATCATTTCTAGAATAACTTCTTCAGTCTACAGAGAAAAAAAAAATTGAATCTCAAAGAAGCTACATAATGCATCTGAGATATATGGCAGATATACTAATTCCCAGTTCAGGGCACAGATTGGTTCAATAAACATTTATTACTTACTGGGTACTTTCAAACAATTGAGAAATAATGTCAAACTTCTGGGAGCTTATAATCAAGTAGGGTGTGCAGACATGTTCATAGCTAATATCAATAGAATTTGGTAATTATTAAATACGGTAATAACGACAAGTACAGGAGAAACATATAAAAGAGAAAGAATTGACTCACTGGACAAGCGCTTTTATTTTTCTTCAGTGAACATTTATCGGGAACTTACTCAATGTCAAGTGATAAGTACTAGTGAACTAAAATAGACACAGTCCCTGATGTCAGTATTCTTAGTCTTTGGTGGGAGTGGGTGGGTGGGGTGGGCAGAGAAGTCAGTGAATTAATCACATAAAAGGTACAGTAAAAACTAAAATAGTGCCTTGACTGAAGTTCTAGGAGGGCACATAACAAAAGAACCTGACTGGACTTGGGGTTTGGGAAAGGTTTCCCTTCCATCTGGTCACTGGGACAACCCACAAGTCGAAGGGAACAGACTCACTGATTTTAGCAGTAAGGTTTTAAAGAAAAAAATTATGAAAAAAAAATTAGAAATAACAAATCCTTTTCTAGCCAGTGTAGTTTGTGCAGAAAAGGCATACACTAAGGGCATTTACAACTTCACAGGCTTGGGGGAGTCATAGACAGAAATGAAGCCCCTGGTTGTACCACTGGGTGACTTCAGTGGCTGTTTTCTCCATGGCCAAGTACAGATGCCACAGAGAATCTTGGCAACACAGGGCATGGATGCCAGCATGAAGACTTCTTTTGCTCTGTCTCTGGACCCAGGATGTTTCATTCGTTTGGTTAACATTTTTTTGTGTGTGGACCCAGGATGTTTCATTCATTTGGTTAACAATTTTGTGTGTGTGTGTGTGTGTTAAAATTTGGAAAAGTAGACAATTTCAATCTCAACAAGTAAAGACCGTATTCCTCTACCCTAGCTTTCCCTCCTCTGTATCAGGTAGTTTTGAAGTGATTCCAAGAATTTATGAGACTCATCTAAGAGAAAATGGAATCAGGGTATTTAACTTGCATTGAATGGCACATGTTTGTATAGTTTTCAGCCACTGTTGGGTAAAGTTAAACTATCAACCATCTGATATAGGAATGGCTTCCCCAAATACTTCTCTTGCTCACTGTGCTGATTCACCTGGCATTATAACACGAAGGTATAGGGCCAGAAGTCATATCATTATATGAATGTGGCTTTTGGTGGCCACCACCACATATTTGTGGGTATTGGAGGAGAAACAAGATGTGAAAGGTACAGAGTCTTGAAGCTAGTCTGTGGAAAATCCTTCCAATGATCAGATCTATAATACTGCAAACAGACAACCGGGTTATCATTGATGTCATACCAAAAGGAAAGCCATCCCTTGCTGGGTATAACCTGATAATGTTGCAAATGTACTTATCGATGCACCAAATTAAACTAAATGAGGAAAACAGGGAAGGTGAATTCTGAGAGCTGTAGACAGCATAGGTAAAGTGATATCAAGAAGGCTTTATCACATTCTATGTTAGCGTTCAATTGGAGATACGAGTGTCACACAGAAATGGAAACAAAGGAAGTTTAATATAAAGAAGTATTAACTATAACAGTATTAACTATAACCTACTAAGGAGTAAAGAAAACATAGGGAAAGGAAGAGTAATAGCAGACGTGGGGAGCAGCCCCCCATCTAGGGCTGAGGTGGAGCGTCCAAGGAAGAAACACATTTGGAAGACCCTACCCTCCTCTCCCCTGCCCATGAGATTCAGACTTCACTGGAGACTCCGCAGCCATGACCCACTGGATGGTGGAGACCTTGCAGTAGTGCTGTGAAGACTCTGTCCTCTGGTGTAGGGAAGCCATCCCTGAGAAGACGCCATGCTGAAGAATTCGTTGAGAAGCCATCTGCCGGGATATTGCCCTCTAGGGTGCCAGCATAAGCTGCCCATAGGGTGTCCTGTGCCGCATCTTGCTGTAGGAGCCAAAAGAGAAGAACATAACCAGGTACCAGAAGAAAAGCCCTTTATTCCTTCATTGTCCTTCCATTGTCCTTCCATTGTCTTTCATTGTCCCTCCATTGACCAAGCTTAACATCAAGCCAACTGGCAAGGGAAAACTCTTCTAGTATCACAAACAGGCGATGAAGGGTGGGTTTGGAACTGAGAAGCAATAAGCTGATGACAGAACACACCCCTAAACAATGATCATTGCCAGTAGGCAACAAATCAGGTAGATACTGCAAACTGAAAAATAAGGGGGAAACTGAAAAAATAAGGGGAAACTGAAAAATAAGGAAAATCGCTCCTCTTGTATGTCTCTTCTACTCTCCATACTCTACTATAACACTGCATTGCTTCTCACACTTTTGGTCATCAAATGTATGCTTTTATCCCCCCATACCCAGCAATTCTGTGACACTTGTTAGGTGTCCTACAACTTAACTCAATTTTGACACTGTTGGCTTGGAGATACCATGAGATCCCACAAGTTAAGGGCTCAGTCCCACAAGACTGCCTCCCTCCAACTTCAAATGCCAACCCCATGTCCTGATTGTCACCTGCGCTTCTGACCACCTGGCTATGAATTGGAAATCCCCACAACTTCTTCTTGGGTTTGATTAATTTGCTAGGACAGTTCACAGAACTCAGAGCAGCAGTTTACTTACTGGATTCCTAGTTTGTTATGAAAAGATTTAACCCAGGAACAACTAGATGGAAGAGATGCAGAGGGCAAGATATGTGGGGAAGGCACAGAACTTCCGTGTCCTCCACAGGTGTGCTCCTCCCCCAGCACCTCCACGTGTACACCAGCCTCAAAGCTCTCCAAAAGCTGTCCTTTGGGATTTAAAAACAATTTTTTTAATGTTTATTTATTTCTGAGACAGAGAGACAGAGCATGAGTGGGGGAGGGGCAGAGAGAGAGGGAGACACAGAATCCAAAGCAGGCTCCAGGCTCTGAGCTGTCAGCACAGAGCCTGACGTGGGGCTCGAACTCACAAACCGTGAGATCATGACCTGAGCTGAAGTCAGTCGCTCAACCGACTGAGCCCCCCAGGCCCTGTCCTTTGGGATTTTTTTGGCAGCTTCATTACATAGACATAATTGATTAAATTATTGGCCTTTGGTGACTGATTCAACCTCCAGTCCCTCTCCCCTCCCTGGAGGAGGTGGGGTGTGGAAAGTTCCAACCGTTTAATCACAGGATTGGTCCTCTTCACAACCCAGGTCTTCGTCCTGTGGGCTTCCCAAAACTTGTTTCATTAACATAAACTCAGCTATGCTTGAAAGGGGCTTATTATGAATAATAAAACAAATTCATTTTACTCAGGAGCTATTTCACTCAGGAGCTATTTCAGAATTAGGGAAGAAAATTAAATATTATAACAAAAGTTCCTTTGGCCCTTATATAGGTAACGGCAAGGGTTCTAGGAGTTATGAGCCAGGAACCATGAACAAAGACCTAATATCTGTTTCTTACTATAAGTCACAATATAATAAGCGTATGTTGGGAGGAAAGTGCCCTAAGGGTCAGGGTGGGATTGGGAGATTGGGAAATGGAGTAGCAGGTGGCCAGTGAAGAACCCTGTTATTGTTGCATGTAAGGAACACCAGCTTTCTGTTGTGAGAATTGACAAAACTAGGCAGAGATGAGAGAAGAGTTTTACTAGAAACTTCAGTGGATTGAGATCTGGCCACACAACCTGCCTTGTTGCTATCAATCTGTTCACTGTAGGTATCAGTACACAGAGAGCAGAGCTGTTGACCTGAAGAAGAAAACAGCCAATCATTTTACCGGCGAAATGGCTTTATTTGGGAATAGAAGAGGAATTGCAATTTGTGACAAGTAAGCTATAGCAAAAGCTGTAGGCAGATCCAGAGAACAAAGGAGAGGATTGCTCTTATATAGAGGAAGGGGGGAGTTGGGAAGGGGTGTTATAAACAAAAGTCCACTGGAGTAAACTGGAAGTTTGAAGTGTAGTGGTTTTTCGTTGGCTGAGTTCCGACAGTCTGTCAGTGGCTTGGCTCCTTGCAAGGCAAGGAGAAAAGCTGCCTTCCTCCTGCTGGGTAATCAAGTAGGCTTCTTCCTGGTGGGAATGAAGGGTATGCCTTTTCTTGTTGAGGCTGCAAAGGGCTGTGAGTGGTATCATGTAAGAGTTCCCCCTTCTGGCTTCCCAATTCCATTTTATTTTTATTTTTATTTTCAAAAAATTTTTAAATGCTTATTTATTTTTGAGAGAGAGAGAGAGAGAGAGAGAGAGAGAGAGAGAGAGACAGACAGAGTGCAATCAGGGGAGGGCAGAGAGAGAGAGGGAGACCCAGAATCTGAAGCAGGCTCAGAGCCTGATGTGGGGCTCGAACTCATGAGCTGTGAGATCATGACCTGAACTGAAGTCAGATGCTTAGACTGCACCACTCAGGAGCCCCTTCCCAACTCCATTTTAAATGAGGTTTCCTTTATTTAGTTTCATAGAACTGAACTGAATTCATTGATTACTGTTAGGTGAACAACTCCAAGTAGAACAGAGCTTGTCTTGCTCATAGATAAGTAAGGAGAGTAAAACAACATGCATTTTATAATGTGTTACAAAACAAGAGAAAATTATGTATAAAGGGATAAAAATCGACGTGGCCTCAAATATGTTTCATGAAACAATGAATATGAAGAGACAGTAGTGTTACAACCAATATGATAAGATAAAAATGCAAACAAGTTTAAGAATGAAAATAAGGAGATAACGTTGTTTTCTCAGATGATCTGATGGCTAAAATATAGAATAGAATATACAGAAACTTAGAACAATTAAGAGGTTAGCAAGGATGCCAATCATAAGATCAAAAGATAAAATTTGATCATATTTCTACATTTCAGAGATAGTAAATTAGAAAATGTAATTTAAAAGGAAAAAATATAACTTTTGTAACATAAAAAACTATTATTTACTTAGATTATCTACCAAAAAGGATATATATGTAATTTCTGAAGAGAATTATAATACTGTACTTTGTTGAAGAAAGTAAAAGGAAATTTGTACAAATAGAGGGATATACCATGTATACCGATGACAAAGTTTGCTGTAAATACTTGTTATTCGTTAAAAAAGAAAGTTAGCCTAGAATGGTCTAGAATGGCGTCTAGACACAAAAAAACTATGATCATACATATAAGGCAGAGTCTAATGAGACTTTTAGTGTTTCACTCTTAAATGTGTAAGAAAAGCTAAGGATTACCATGTATATAGGAAAGTTTCCAATATATAAGAAAGATATCAAAACATACAGAAACAACAGGGAGGAGTTAAGATAGCAAAGTAGTCAGTGAACCCTGGTCCCTCGAACACAGCTAGATCAACATCAAATCATTTAGAACACCTAGGAAATCAATTTGAGGATTAAGAGAACAATCTGCCTAATCAGAGGGAGAGAATGTGGCAGGTAGGAGGGGTGGAGACATGAATTGTGGGAGAGAAAAGCCATGGTGCTGTGGAGGGGAGGGAGCCCTTTTTGTGGAGAGAAGACAGAGAAAGAGAGAGGGGGAGAGAGAGCAGAGTGTCAGTTTCACACAAGAAGAACACTCCCCCAAAACCATTGACTGGGGAATGGAGAGGAATGGATTATTGCAAGTTTTTGCATACAGTGGAGCTCAAATTCTGAGGTTTTAGAGGCCTGCGCCATTTGCTGACAGTGTGGTGTGGGGATCCCCTGGGTCGCACTGGGAGAGAACTTTCCTCTCTCTGGAGTAGGTTTGGAAGAGGGTATATTGCCTCTTCAAGGACAAAAGACCTGGCAGGAGCCACTGAGTGGCCGTCAACAGCAGGGGACAGAGGCATGCGCAGAGGGCAGATAACCTTGTGGCAGCCTTTCACTGAGCTTCACCACAAACCCTAGGCACCTGTGTGGCCCTGCAACTGCTTTTCTGGACAGAATGGCACCAGGCAAAGTGCTGTGAGTCTGTCCTCCAGAGGTGGGGAGCAGGTCGGTGCTTTGCCTGGTCCTGGAAGATCTGGAGTTTTGAATCCGCCTGGGACACAGGAGGGGAGCTTGTTTGCTTTTCTGTGAGGACTTGCTGAACAGCTACTGGTGCAAACTACCCTCCCCGGGGGTGTTGCCATCTTCCCCCATCCCTACCCCACCATCGCACCTACCAGCATGGTCTGACTTCACAGAGCAACACAATTCCCCCCCAGGGAGGCAGGAGCCGCTTACCAAACCCTGCCCCCCTGTGCTCTGCAGGGGCACCTTTACTAGGGCAGGTCTGACTGTGAGCCAGCAGAGGAGGCCTCTCTCCCAGGGACCAGCACAGGCCCCCCAACATGCACCCAACGCTACTGATCATGCACTGCTTCAGAGGGCTTCAGTTCCAGTAGAAATAGGACCAGACTTTCTTTTTTTTTTGCCTTTGGAATCGGGCTTACAGTTCTTTGTTTGTTTCCTTTTCTTGGTTTTTTTGGATCAGGCTTCCTTTTCTTTCTTTCTCTCCCCTCCCCCCCTTTCTTTTTCTTTGGAATCGGGCTTATAGTTCTTTTCTTTCTTTGTTGGTTTCCTTTTCTTGGTTTTTGGATCAGGCTTCCTTTTCTGTTTTTTTTTTTCCCTTTCTTTTTCTTTGGAATCAGGCTTATAGCTTTTTGTTTGTCTGTTTCTTTGTTCCTTTTCCTTTTTCTCTTTTGGATCAGCCTCCCCCCCCCCCCCCGGTTTTTAAAAAATAAAACTTATTTTAACAAACAAATCAAAGCATACCTAGTTAAAGGTCTAAACACTCCCTACTCCAAGTAAGGAGGAACTCTGCAGAGGACTGACCAGTAGGGAAGAGCAGCCCAGACACAACAGCCAGTGCACACAGCACATACCAGAAACACTTCCTGAAGCACCAGGTCTTGGACAGTATATGACCCATTCTAATATAGCATTACTCTCAGGAGCAAGAAGCATAAGAAGCTTTCATAACATGCAAAAGAGAGAAACCTAGACAAAATGACAAGACAGGGGAATTCTCCCCAAAAGAAAGATCAAGAAGAAATCACAGCCAGGATTTGTTCAAAACAGGTATAAGCAACATATCTGAACAAGAATTTATTTTTTATTTTATTATTTTTAAGTATAACTTATTGTCCAGTTAGCTAACATAGAGTGTATACAGTATGCTCTTGTCTTTGGGAGTAAATTCCCATGATTCATTGCTTACATACAACCCCACTGCTCATCCCGACAGGTGCCCTCCTCAATGCCCATCACCCATTCTCCCCTCTGCCTTGCCGTTCCATCAACCCTAAGTTTGTTCTCTGAATTTAAGAGTTGCTTATGGTTTCTCCCTCTCTGTTTGAAACTATTTTTTTCCCCTTCCCTTCCCCCATGGTTTTCTGTTAAGTTTCTCTGACTGACTTATTTCACTGAGCATAATACCCTCCAGTTCCATCCACATTTATCTGAACAAGAATTTAGAAAACAGTCATAAGAATACTAGCTGGACTTGAAAAAAGCATAGAAGACACCAGAGAAACCCTTGCTGCAGAGATGAGACCTAATAAAAAATGCTATAACTGAGATGCAAAACCAACTGGTTGTAATCACAATGAAGAAGGAAGAAACAGAGAAATGAACAGGTGATATAGAAGGTGAAATTATGGAAAATAATGAAACTGAAAAGAATAGGTAAAGAAAACTATTAGATCATAAATATAGACTTAGGGAATTCAGAGATTCCATAAAGCAGAATAATATCCATATCACAGGAGTCCCAGAAGAAGAAAAACAGGGAAAAGGGGAAGAAGGTTTATTTGAACAAATTATAGCTGAGAACTGCCCTAATATGGGGAAGGAAACAGGCATTCAAGTCCAGGAGTCACAGAGATCTCTTAAAGTCAACAAGCAAGTCAACACCAAGACATATCATAGTGATACTTGCAAAATACAAAGATAAAGGGAGAATGCTGAGACCACCTATGTACAAAGGGTCCTTAACCTATGAGGGTAGATGAAGAAGGTTAGTAACAGACCTATGCACAGAAATCTGGCAGGCCAGAAGGGAGTGGCATGATATATTCAACATGCTAAATGGGGAAAAAAATGCAGCCAAGAATACTCTGTCTAGTAAGGCTGTAATTCATAACAGAAGGAGAGATAAAGAGTTTCCAAGGTAAGCAAAAACTAAAGGAGTTTGTGAACACTGAATCGGCTCTGCAAGAAATATTAAAGAGGATACTCTGAGCAGGAAAGAGAGACCAAAAGCAACAAAGACTGGGAAGGAACAGAGACAGCACACAGGAACAGCAATTTTACAGGTAATTCAATGACACTAAATTTATATCTATCAATAATTACTCTGAATGTAAATGGACTAAATGTTCCAATCAAAAGACATAGGGTATCAGAATGGATAAAACAAAACAAAACAAGGCCCATTTATGTGCTGCTTGCAAGATACTCATTTTAGGCCCAAAGACACCTCCAAATTGGAAGTGAGTGGGTGGAGAACCATTTATCATACTAAGGGACATCAAAAGAAAATAGCCATACTTATGTCAGACAAACTGTATTTTATTTTATTTTTATATTTTTTATTAAAAAATTTTTTTTTCAACGTTTATTTATTTTTGGGACAGAGAGAGACAGAGCATGAACGGGGGAGGGGCAGAGAGAGAGGGAGGCACAGAATCGGAAACAGGCTCCAGGCTCTGAGCCATCAGCCCAGAGCCCGACGCGGGGCTTGAACTCACGGACCGCGAGATGGTGACCTGGCTGAAGTTGGACGCTTAACCGACTGCGCCACCCAGGCGCCCCGGACAAACTATATTTTAAACCAAAGACTGTAATAAGAGACCAATAAGAGCACTCTATCATAATAAAGGTATCTATCCAATAAGAAGATTTAACACTTGTAAATATTTATGCCCCCAACTTGGAGAAAGCCAAATATATAAATCAATTAATAAGAAACTTAATGAAAGTCATTGATAATAATATAGGAATAGTAGGGGACTTTAACACCCCACTTATAGCAACAGACAGATCATTGAAGCGGAAGATCAACAAGGAAACAATGGCTTTGAATGACACACTGGACCAGATGAACTTAGCAGACATAATAAGAACCTTTCATCCTACAGCAGTGGAATACACATTCTTTTCAAGTGTATTGAAATATGGAACATTCACCAAAAGAGATCACAGACTGGGTCACAAATCAGGCCTCAACCAGTACAAAAAGTTTGAGGTCATACTATTTTCATATTTGTGTATTTTCAGACCACAACACTATGAAACTTGAAGGCACCCACAAGAAAAAAAAAAAAAACTGGAAAGACCTCAAATACATGGAGGTTAAAGAACATGGGTTAGTCAGGAAATTAAAAAAGAAATTTAAAAAAATACATGAAAACAAATGAAAATGAAAACATGGCAGTGTGAAACAATGGAATGCAGCCAAGGCGGTCCTACGAGGGAAGTATATAGCAATATAGGCCTTAATCAAAAAAGAAGAAAAGTCTCAAATACACAACCTAACCTTCTACCTAAAGGAGTTGGGAAAAAAGAACAGCAAATAAAGCCTAAAACCAGCAGAAGAAGGGAAGTAATAAAGGACAGAGCAGAAATAAATGGTATAGAAAAAAAATCAGTAGGTCAATGAAACGAGGAGCTGGTTCTTTGAAAGAATGAACAAAATTGATAACCACCCCTAGCCAGACTTATCAAAAAGAAAAGAGAAAGGACCCAAATAAATAAAATCATGAATGAAAGAGGAGAGATCACAACCAACATCATAGAAATACAAACAATTGTAAGAGAATACTATGAAAAATTATATGCTAATAAAGTAGGTTATCTGGAAGAAATGGATAAATTCCTAGAAACATATAAATTATCAAAACTGAAACAGGAAGAAATAGAAAATTCAAACAGACTCATAATCAGCAAAGAAATTGAATCAGTAATCTCCTAACAAGGAAGGGTCCAGGGCTGGATGGCTTCCCAGGGGGAATTCTACCAAACATTTAAAGAAGAAATAATAACTATTCTTTTGAAACTGTTCCAAAAAATAGAAATTGAAGGAAAACTTCCAAACTCATTCTATAAGGCCAGTATTACCTTGGTTCAAAAACCAAAGACCCCACTAAAAAAGAGAATTACAGGCCAATATCCCCAATGAGCATGGATGCAAAAACTGTCAACAAGATACTAGCAAATTGAATCCAAAAGTACATTGAAAGAATTATTCACCATGATCAAATGGGATTTATTCCTGTGCTGCAGGGGTGGTTCAATATCTGCAAATCAATCAATGTGATACACCACACTAATAAAAGAAAGGATAAGAGCCATATGATCCTCTCAATAGATACAGAAAAAACATTTGATAAAATCAGCATCCTTTCTTGATAAAAACCCTCAAGAAAGTAGGGATAGAAGGAACATATCTCAACATCTTAAAGGCCATATACAAAAGACTCACAGCTAATGCCATCCTCAATGGGGAAAAACTGAGAGCTTTCCCCCTAAGGTCAGGAAGAAGATAGGGATGTCCACCCTCACACTGTTGTTCAACTATGTTGTTCCACATAGTACTGGAAGTCCTAGCTTCAGCAATCAGACAACAAAAAGAAACAAAAGGCATCCAAATCGGCAAGGAAGAAGTCAAACTTTTACTCTTCACAGATGAAATAATACTCTATGTAGAAAAGACTACAAAAGACTCCACCAAAAAATTGTTAGAACTGATACATGAATTTGGCAAAGTTGCAAAATATAAAATCGACATACAGAAATCTTTTTCATTTCCACACACCAATAATGAAGAAACAGAAAGAGAAATCAAGGAATCAATCCTATTTGCAATTGCACCAAAAAGCAGAAGATACCAAAGAATAAACCTAATTAAAGAGGTAAAAGATATGTACTTCGAAAACTATAGAACACTTACGAAAGAAATTGAAGAAGACACACACAAAAAATGGAAAAACAGTCCATGCTTATGGATTGGAAGAACAAATATTGTTAAAATGTCAATACTACCAAAAGCAATCGATACATTCAATGCAATCCCTATCAAAATAACACCAGCATTTTTCGCAGAACTAGAACAAACAATTCTAAAACTTGTATGGAACCAGAAAAGACCCTGAGTAGCCAAATTAATGTCGAAAAAGAAAACCAAAGCTGAAGGTGTCACAACTCTGGACTTTAAGCTGTATTATAAAGCTATAATCATCAACGCAGTATGGTACTGGCACAGAAACAGACACATAGATCAATGGAACAGAATAGAGAACCCAGATATGGACCCACAAGTATATTGTCAATTAATCTTTGACAAAGTAGGAAAGAATATCCAATGGAAAAAAGACAGTCTCTTCAATACATGGTGTTGGGAAAATTAAACACTGACATACAGAAGAATGAAACTGGACCACTTTGTTACACCATACATTAAAATAAATTCAAAATGGATGAAAGACCTAAATGTGAGACAGGAAGCCATCAAAATTCTAGAGGAGAACACAGTCAGCAACCTGTTTAACCTTGGTTGTAGCAACTTCTTATGAGACATGTCTCCAGGGGCAAGTAAACAAAAGCAAACATGAACTATTGGGACTTCATCAGGACAAAAACCTTCTTCACAGTGAAGAAAATAATTAACAAAGTAAAGGCAGCCTATGGAATGGGAGAGGATATTTGCAAATGGCATACTGGATAAAGGGCATATTAGATACAATCTATAAAGAACTTACCAAATTCAACATCCCCCAAATAAATAATCCAGTTAAGAAATGGGCAGAAGACATGAATAGACATGTCTCCAAAGAAGACATACACATGGCTAACAGATACATGAAAAAATGTTCAACATCACTCATCATCAAGGAAATACAAATCAAAACTATACCTATCAGAATGGCTAAAATTAACAACTCAGGAAACAACATATGTTGGCGAGAACGTGGAGAAAGGAGAACTCTCTGACACTGCTGGTGGGAATGCAAACTGGTGCAGCCACTCTGGAAAGCAGTATGGAGGTTCCTCAAAAAGCAAAAATAGAACTACAACTCAGCAATTGCACTTCTAGGTATTTATCCAACGGGTACAGAAATACTGATACAAAGGGGCACGCTCACCCCAATATTTATAGCCGCGCTATCAACAATGGCCAGATTATAGAAAGAGCCCAAATGTGATTGACTGATGAATGGATAAAGAAGATGTGGTATATACATACAATGGAATATTGCTCAGCCATAAAAAAGAATGAAATCTTGCCATTGGCATCAACGTGGGTGGAAGTAGAAGGTATTATGCTAAACAAAATAAGTCAATCAGAGGAAGATAAATATCATATGATTTCACTCATACATGGGATTTAAGAAACAAAACAGATGAACATTTGGGAAGGGAAGGAAAACAAAATAAGATGAAAACAGAGAGGGAGGCAAACCAGAAGAGACTCTTAAATACAAAGAGCAAACTGAGGGTTGATGGAGTGGAAGTAGGTAGGGAGATGGGCTAAATGGATGATGGACATTAAGGAGGGCACTTGTTATGATGAGCACTGCGTGTTGTATGTAAAGGATGAATCACTAAATTCTACTCCTGAAACCAATACTACACTATATGTTAACTAACTTGATTATAAATAAATCTTGGAAGGTAAAAATTAAAAAAAAAAACCATACAGAAACAGATACTGATAATATAGAAAACAAATGAAAATGTCAAAGAAATTACAACTTATGTTTTTAAAAGATAAGAGAAATTATGGAGCCCATGGAAAAAAGAAGAGAATGCTACAAAAAAATTAATCAGAAAAATAGTTACTGAAAAATAAAGATATGATAAATGAAATTAAGAATTCAATAATGAGTTTGAAAGTAAAAGATAAAGAAATCTTCCACTAAGTAGAAAATCATAAAAAGTGACAATAAGACAGGAAAGATAAGAAAATTAGAGAATTAACTCCAAATGTATAGCATCTAAGAGTAGAGATTTCATTGAGAGAACATAGATAACACATTGGGGAGGAAATTATCAAAGGCAAATAAAAGCAATTATCCAAAAGAGAGGGATGTGAAAAAGTTTGCTGAATATTCAGCACACATAATTAGAAATATCATATCAAGACCTTTAATCATGATATTTTAGAATACCAGAATGTCCTAAAAGCTACCACAATGAAAAAGAATGAAATATGACCTTTTGTAGCAACGTGGATGGAACTGGAGAATGTTATGCTAAGTGAAATAAATCATAAAGAGAAAGAGAGATACCATATGTTTTCACTCTTATGTGGGTCCTAAGAAACTTAACAGAAGACCATGGGGGAGGGGAAGGAAAAAAAAAAAGTTAGGGAGTGAGCCAAACTATAAGAGACTTTTAAAAACAGAGAATAAACTGAGGGTTGATGGGGGGGGGGCCCCCGTGATGGGCATTGAGGAGGGCACCTGTTGGGATGAGCACTGGGGTTTGTATGAAAACCAATTTGACAATAAATTTCACATTAAAAAAAAAGCAAACAGGTCAGGTATAAAGGATCTGAGTGACTCAAAATAAATAGTGAATTCTACACCTAGCCATACTATCAGTCAATATAAGTGCAGAATAAGATATTATCAGACACATTAAGTCTTTAAAAATTTATCTCCCATGCAGCACTTCTTCAGAACCTATTGAAGAATGCATTGCTATCAAAACAAATACATAAACTGGGGCGCCTGGGTGGCGCAGTCGGTTAAGCGTCCGACTTCAGCCAGGTCACGATCTCACGGTCCGTGAGTTCGAGCCCCGCATCAGGCTCTGGGCTGATGGCTCAGAGCCTGGAGCCTGTTTCCAATTCTGTGTCTCCCTCTCTCTCTGCCCCTCCCCCGTTCATGCTCTGTCTCTCTCTGTCCCAAAAATAAATAAACGTTGAAAAAAAAATTAAAAACAAACAAACAAACAAACAAACAAACAAAAAAACACAAATACATAAACCAAGAATGAGGAAGACCTAAGATCCAACAAACAGGATACAGCATAGAGGAAGGTAAAGAGGAATCCCAGGATGACAACTTTGTTGAAGGCTTAGAATCCAGTCCAAATGAGAGCCAGAAGGTAAGAGAGTTCCAAGGGGAATGGAGGTATTTCTAGTTCAAAAATGGAACCAAAAACATCAGTATGGCAGTGTAGAAAATTATATTGAGCAGTGTTTTTATAAGATTGTGGCGGATGTAGAAGGCATCCATAGATTTAAAGACATCAAAGCAAATGAAATAAAAGAGAGGTATTATGTAATTCCAGGAAGAACCAGCAGAGGCACTAGAAAAGGAATTAAGTCATAATATACTCAAGAGTAAAAAATATCTACATAGTTATATTCAGAATATTATACCATAAAACTTGTAACAATACTAGGAAAATGGGAAGAGGGGAAGAGGAAACCTAAGAGATTTTCATCTAACAGAATAATTAGTAGGAAGTCTAACATAGTTGACAATATGCATTAGATGTCTATTATTTCGCGACGTGGAGAAAATCCCAAAATAAATAGCAAAAGGAATAAAAAATGATTATTTTAGGGTAGTGGGAGTGGGGATGGGGATGTGGGAGAATTTATTGTCTATGCTGTATACTGCACATATTGTAGTGTTTCCAAATAGGATCATTATTGGTATTTTGGGTGCTAGTGTTTTTTTCTGTGGGGCATCCTATGCATTGTGGGACATTTGGCAAACCCAAGCTTTGAGTATATAATGCCAGTAGCCCCTCCTGGTATTTGTGACAAATCTAAATACTCCTACACTCTTCCTAAAGCCCTCTGAAGGAAAATGGCACTTGGCAGCTGAGAACTATTGTATTTCTTTGATAAAGAGAAAAACTAATTGTAGAAATAAATAGAACATGTAGGATGCAGAGAAAGGTATACTCAGAAGAAAATCCATAGTGCTAAAATAATTTCATTATAAAGAAATATATAAGTGGAAACAAATTAAACATTCACTTCAAGAACCTTGAAACAGAAAAAAAAAAAGAAAATTAGGAAAAATAGGTAAGATTTAAACAAATGCATGAACTAATAGAAAAAAAACAGACTTGATACATATAAGATCTGGGTCTTTGGAAAGATCAAAAGACTTAAGAAACCTCTGGCAATGTTAATCAAGAAAAAAAAACCTCAGGAAATTACAAATATATTGTATGGAAAATAAGTGGTATAACTGCAGATTAAGAGGATATTTTTAAAAAATGGGAATATAGTACCATATCATACAAACATATTTGAAAATTTTAATGAAACATGATTTTCCTAGCACAATAACATAGAAATAAGGTACTCAAAATTTACCTTCAAAAAACCAAACACACACATTTAGAAAAATATACTCAAAGCTTGTATTACATAAAAGTTCTAGAAATTCTAGGAACCTTCAAAGAATGAATATTTCTACATCACTGGAACTATTTTATAAAAAGAATTGAAAATTTTCCATATAACAATAATATGAAAATGGAGGGTATGAGCATACACATGCAGATCCTGCGGGCCAATTTAATTTTATTTGCAAATACAGAGTCAAATTCTAAGTAAAATATTAGCAAATTTTATTCAACAGTATAAAAAAGCCCTGATAAATTACACATTTTATAATGACCAACCCATATAGGAATGTTTCATCAAGAAATCCAAAGGATAATAATTATTTGTTAATCCCAATAAATAGTAGTAAATGCATTTTATGAATCACAATGTACATTATTGATGTGTTGTTTTAGAACACTAGGAGTAGAAGGACACTTTCTTGACTTTTCTTTTTTTAAGTAGGCTCCACGCCCAACATGGAGCCCAATGTGGGGCTTGAACTCAAGGTCCTGAGATCAAGACCTGAGCTTAACTGAGACACCCTGGCACCCCAAATGAATATTATTATTTGGAATAGTTACATTTCCAGTGTTGTTGTTTTGGGCTAACATTTTGTTATTAATGCCCAGTTTTGCTGCACTGTGTTCTGAGAGGCCAGATCCCACTAAGCAGCATCATTATTCATCAGTGGGCTTTTGCATTAAAATCGAAATGCAGGTAGGGATGCAGGTAATTGTTATTATTGCACACTGTTCTGGACCTGGTACTCAAGGAGCTAAAAATTTAAAAAAAGAAGAAAAGTGAGGTGTAAAGACTTTTGTAAGTAAGCATAAAAATCATTGTTATTTGCAATAACATAACTGCCTACTTAAAAAAAAATTATCTGGAAGTGAATGAGTTGAAATGTGGCTGGTTTCAAAATCCATATGCAAAAAACAATAGCTTTGCCCTCTGCCTAGAATAATAAGTAGCTAATAAACAAAAATTTAAATATTTTTGTTACTTTAAAAAGTAACAAAAACGTGAAATAAAAAACCTATCATGCCCTTGTTACATCTCTATATATTGGAACAAATGTGACAATCTGTGGAAAGAGTGTGTACTTAAAGCTCTTGGTTCTCTCTAAATTGCAATTCAGCTTAAACCAAATCAGTATAGGGGCACTTGCATGGCTAAGTCGGAAGAGTGTGTGACTCTTGATTTTGGGGTTGTAAGTTCGAGCCCCACATTGGGGTAGAGATTACTAAAACAAATAAACTTGAAAAAAGAAAAAAACCCCAGCATATTTCTAATGATATTTAAAAAAGAAATCATTATGAAACTTTTTTCTGAGAATTTATTAATTTTACATTTAATCTAAAAGAATAAAATTTTAAAGTTAAAAGATAATATGCAGTTTCCATAACTAAAACCTGATGGTTCTGATATCAGAGAAGATACACATATCAAAAGAATGAAAAAAAATGTAAAAAAGACCCACAAGGGGCATCTGGGAGGCTCAGTCAGTTAAGTTTCCAACTCTTGATTTTGGCTCAGGTTATGATCTCATGGTTCCTGGGATCGAGCCTGTGCTGGGCTCTGGGCTGACAGTGCAGAGCCTACTTGGGATTTTCTCTCCCTCTCCCTCTGCTTCTCCTCTGATAGTGTGCACACATGCACTCTCTCTCGCTCAAAATAAATAAATAGACATTAAAAAAAACCCCAAGTTTATAATTGAGTAACAAATTTAAAAACTAAAGTCAGTGGGGGAAAGGGATTATTATTCCACAGCATACCGTGATTTAGATTTTTAATTACGTATGTCTTAAAAAAATAACTTCCTATGGCTAAAACACCAAAAATTGAGCTAAAAGCATGTGACAAACCAATAAAAATCAGTTACAAAATGTGAAAGATTATTAAATCTTTAATATATAAATCGCTACAAAAAAGAAGTTGGGGAAAAAAACAAATGGAAACAAAACAAAATCACTACAGATGATACATAAATGGCTCATATAGCTTAGATTCTTGTGGTGGAAATAAAAATTAAATTAGCTCTATTGTAGGCAGTTTTAAACTATGCATGAAAATTCTTCAGGTTGTACATACTCTCCAATCTAGCAATTCTATTTCTAGGAATTTATCCTAATGAAATAATTGAATACGCAAAATGTATGTATGAAGATGTTGACCCAACTTGGTCCTGATAATTCTTTTTGTATATTTTAGGATTCAGTTTGCTAATATTTTATTAAAGATTTTTCATGTATGTTCATGAGCAATGGTGGCCCCTAGTTTTCCTTTCTTGTGATATCCATCTGGTTTTGGTATTGGGGTGATACTGGCATCATAGGTTGAGTTAGTAAGTGTTTTCTCTGCTTGTATTTATTGGAAGAAATTGTGGAGAATTGGTATCCGTTCTTACCTAAATATTTGATAGAATCCACCAGTGAAACTATCTGGGTATTGTGATTTCCTTTTTTGAAGGTTATTAATTATTGACTTAATTCCTGTAACAGATACATTAATAGCTACATATTAATAAATATATTCAGAATATCTATTTTTCCTTGTGTGAGTTTTGGTCATTTATACCTTTTAAGAATTTGGTCTATTTCATGTAACTTATCAAATTTGTGGGCATAGAGTTATTTTTCAGCATTTCTTTCTTATCCTTTAAAAAATTTTTTTAATGTTTATTCATTTTTTGAGAAAGAGAGACAGAGGGTGAGTGGGGGAAGGGCAGGGAGAGAGGGAGACACAGAATCTGAAGCAGGCTCCAGGCTCTGAGCTGACAGCACATAGCCTGACACAGGGCTCGAACTCACAAACCGTGAGATCATGACCTGGGCCAAAGTCGGTCGCTCAACCAGTTGAGCCACCCAGGCTCCCCTTTCTTATCCTTTTAATATCCATGAGATCAGCAATAAGAATCTATCTTTCATATATTGGTAATTTATGTCCTCCTTCCCTCCTCCCCCCCATCATTTTAGTGATCTTTCAAAGAAACAGCTTTTGTTTTTATTGATTATCTGTATTATTTTTCTGTTTTCATTTCATTGATTTCTGCTCCAATTTTTATTATTTTCTTTTGATTCCTTTAGGCTTAAATTGTTCTTCTGTCTCTACTTTACTAAGGAAGAAATTTAGATTATTGATTTTAGATATTTTTCCTTTCTTAAATAGGCATTTAATGATGCTACAAATTTCCCTCTAAGCACTGCTTGTGCTATTTCCACAAATTCTGATAAGTTTTAGATTAAAATAATTTTTTATTTGTCTTGAGACGATCACTTTTACCCATGTGTTAGAGATTACTTTACCCATGTGTTACTTAGAATGTTTAGAGATTTCAGCTTTAAGTTGTTAATTTCTAGCTTACTTCCATTGTAGTCTGAGAACATACTTTGTATAATGTCTGTCTTTCTTTCTTTCTTTCTTTCTTTCTTTCTTTCTTTCTTTCTTTTCCTTCCTTCCTTCCTTCCTTTTTCTTTCTTTCTTTCTTTCTTTCTTTCTTTCTTTCTTTCTTTCTTTCTTTCTTTTCCTTCCTTCCTTCTTCTTTCTTTCTCTTTCTTTCTTTCTTTCTTTCTTTCTTTCTTTCTCTCTCTTCCTTCTTCTTTCTTTCTTTCTTTCTTTCTTTCTTTCTTTCTTTCTTTCTTCTTTTTTTAAATCTGATAATACATGCTTTATGGCCCAGTCTGTGGTCTGTCTTGGTGAATGTTCCATGCACACTTGAGAAGACTGTGTACTCAAGAATGGGTACATCCAATGTTTTTGGGTGGAGGATTTTGTAAATGTCAACTAGAACAAGTTGATTGGCAGTGCTTTTCAGATCAACAAAATCTTTCCTGATTTTCTGCCTGCTTGATGTATCAATTACTGAGAAAATGTATGTTGAAGTGGGTTTATGTGTTTTCTCTTGCAGCTCCATCAGGTTTAGGCTTACCTGTGTTGATGCTCTGTTATTAGGTACATACAAATTAATGATGGCTATGCCTTCTTGAAGAATTATAGTCCTTTATTGCTATGTAATGTCCCTTTTTATTCCTGATAATTTTCTTTGTTCTGAAGTCCACTGTGTCTTAAATTAATATAGCCACTTTAGGTTAGATTATTGTTAGCATGGCATATCTTTCTCTGTCCCTTTGCTTTAATCTGAGTTTTTGTATCTAAAATGAGTTTCTTGTAGACAACATATAGCTCATTTGTTTTCATTCACTTTGACAATTCCTTTCTTTTAATTTGTGTATTCAGACCATTCACATTTAAAGTGATTATTGATATGGCTGGATTAATATCTGCTATATTTATTACTGTTTCCTATTTGTTGTACTTTTTCTTTGTTGCTTCATTCACCATCTTTTTGTGCTTTCTCTGTTTAGATGGGACCTTTTTCAAGGTCCATTTTATCTCCTTTCTTAGCATATAATTTAGGCTTCTTTTTAGAAACATTTTGTGCTTGCCATAGAGCTCAAAATATGCATTTTAATCTAAGCTAAATTCTTCTGCAAATCATACTGTACCACTTCAGGTGAAGTGCATGTACCTCGTAACAGAATATTCTCAGTTCCTCCCTCCAATCTCTTATGAAGTTCATTTTACTTGTCCATATGTCATAATCATCTGATATATTGTTACTATTCTTACTTTAAACAACAAATTGTCTTTTAAATCAATTAAAAATAAAAATAAAATATTTTATTTTACCTTAATGTATTCCTAATAGATCTGAATTTCTGACCTATCTTATTTTCCTTCTCTCTAAAGAACTTCTTTTAATATTTCTTGCAGGGCACATCTGATGAATTCTCTGTTCCTGTTTATCTGAGAAACTGTATCTCTTTCACTTTTTAGGGATAATTTTGCTGCATGCAGAATTCTAGAGAATTCTAGAGAAGTCTGCTGTAATTCTTCTTCTTCTATAAGTAAGGTGTTCCCATCCCCCAGCTTCTTTTAGTAGTTTGTCTTTGATTTTCTGCAGTTTGAAAATGAAATGCCTCTGTATTTTGACATTTATCCTGTTGGGTGTCTCTGACTTTCTTTAATTTGTGATTTGGTATCTGCCATTAATTTTGGAAAATTCTCAGACATTGCTACTTTCAATATTTATTCCAGAATATTTCCATTCTATTTTTAATTGTTATATTCCAAATGTGTGCATTTTATGCCTTTGAATTTACCATAGTTCTTATATATCCTATTTTCTTGTTAATTTTTTTCTTCTTTGCATTTCAGTTTGGAAGTTTCTATTCATACCTCTTCTGGCTCTCTGATTCTTTCCTTAGCTGTGTCCAGTCTACTAATGAGCCCATCAAAAACATTCTTTATTTCTGTTACAGTATTTTTAATTTCCTGCATTTCTTTTCGATGTTTAGAGTTTCCATCTCTGTGCTACATTGCCTATTTGTTTTGGCATGTTGTCTATTTTCTAGTAAGTTCTTTAACATATTAATCATAGTTATTTTAAATATTCTGATATTCCAACACCTGTGTGATATCCGAGTCTGCTTTTGATGCTTGTTTTGAATCTTTAGACTGTTTTCTTTATTGACTTTTAGTATGCCTTGTATTATTATTATTATTATTATTATTTTTTTGAGATTGACATAATGTGTTGGATAATAAGAATTGTGGTAGATGGCCACTGGTGTGAGTTTCTCTGTTGTTATCTGTTAGGAGACCAGATGTTTTTAATGTTTGATGTAGGTGCCAGTGGCTTAAAGTTTCTTCAGTGTCCTTCTTGTGGTCACCCCTTTGTTTTCAGGATTCTCTGAGAACTCCTTCTAAAGTAGAGTCTGTTCCTTGCAGCTCTGCTGGCTATCATCCACTGTTCTTATATTGGAGTCCTGTTTTGACATAGTGTTTTGGTGTGAGTGAGAGGAAGTGTTTTATAATCTTAAAATTAAATCTCAGTCTTTTAGTGGGCCTGTGACCTTGGGCTGTGAATTTTACGAGCGTTCAGGGTTTTTTTCCCTCCACCTAGATGAAACAGAAGAGCGAGAGGGGGCTGGAATAAGATAAGTGCCCTTTCCCCAAAGGAATAAGGCTCTGATAAAGTCTTTTCCCCTTGTTATGGAGAACATTGTGGGCACATTTCAATATGACCACTCTCCCTTTCTTCTACCCTGGACACGAGGGAATCTCTCTCGGTTCTTGGTTCCAAGTGCGAACCTTGTGAGATTCCTGGCAGTAAAACCCACAGAAATCAGACTTTCCCTGAGACTGTGGCCCCCAGGAGTTTCTCATCCTCATTCTAATCCACGTGCAGACTCAAACAATTTGTCAGAATTGTCATTTTTGTGTACCTATAGTGCATGGCTCCTGCTGTGTCTGCTGTGGGTAAACAGATGTTGGCTGTGGTTTTCTGTATTCTCTGGTCTTTCCAGACTCAGCATTCTGGTTTGCCCTATGACCTCAATTCTCTGATGGAGGCCATTGATCTTTAATTTGTTTAGTGTTTTTTCTTATGTTAAGAACGGCAGTACAATTTCCAAGCTCTTTACATGTCAGAACTGAAACTGGATATTGGGCTTATTTTTCATAAGTTTTATTTTGCTTCTGTCTCGTTTCTTTCTTTTTGAAATTTGAATTGTACAGTGACCATGCATTGCATGAGTAACTGAGATCTTAGTGGTCTTCTCATCCATTCAAACTGATCCTCTTTTGGCCTGACATCAATCAGTACCTGAAACTGAGACCCTTTGCTGGTTTTCACGTGAACCCCAATTGTACTTACCATTCATCATCATTCTTCTCTTTTTCTGAATTTTATAGTCCCTATCTGAGATTTATGGAGGCACTGGAAAGGATGACAGTCACACGCTGCACATCATACCCCAGACAAAGCCCCATTGAACACATCTCTTACAAAGTCCCTCTGTCCTGTTGCTGCTTTAGATATTCTACTTCACTTTAGATATTCCTCTGAAACCTGCATCATCCCCAGCAATTGTACTCAGCTTCCATTTCTAAAAAAAAAAAGTTGGATTCATAAATAGAGTACCTATTATTTTATGGAGCTAAGCACATTGTTAATGGGAAGTGAGATAATGAAATGCTCTGTCTAGCTGCACCTTAGATTATACTTTCCTCATCAACGGCCATTTCCAGGTAGCTCTAATTCAACTACACTCTTTTACTGTGGTAGCCTGCTTTTATAACCCCCCTCCAGACTGCCTCCAAACTCTAGAAACTTGGGTTATTTCTACAGAACAGCACAGTATCCTGTATCCTGATGAACCTGACCCATCCATTTGTCACATACATTGTTCTTGAGTCTTTATCTGTTTCCCTCTGATACGAAGTTTAAGTTTATGGAGTACAAAACATAAGTCATAGACTATATTTTAGTCATCTTTTAATCTTTAACATCTTGCACTATTCCTGACATGTGGGAAGTGCTCAAAAATAGTTTGGTAAGTGAATGAATGACTTATTGGTGGTGATTTTTTTTTTATCAACAAAGTGGGAATCTTTGTATACATTTATGATACCAAAGGAAAAACAACTTAGAACAATGAATGCTAATTAATATGATTTTCACTAAACTTTCATACATTAAAATTTTCCTTAATACTTTGCCCAAATTTGAATCACTTTTGAATTAACTTGGGGATTACTAATGAAACTAGAATAAAGTTTCCTGAAGGGCTTTCTCAAAAATAACTCAATTATCCAAGTTAAGCATGTTCCACATGAAGAATTTTAATTCTGTTCTCTAAGGGTTTAATTCATGAATTGCATGATTTGTCCATTCTTATTACAAGAATAATCAATAGGCCTCTAATGTAAAATTAATTTATTTCCCTGCAGCCCTCATAGTTTTTATTAGCTTCTTTCCAATATTAAAGAATGTTAAACTGTGAGATTATATATTTTTTCCTTGAAGATAAACATGTCAATACTATACACAATGAGGTCTACAAATCCTGTATTTAGCAATGAAGACACATTATTAAGTCATTGTAGTCATCTATGTAATTCATTATGGTTCATCAGAAAACTTATTCTGAGGTCTTTGGTGTTCATTGTCAGCAATGGATAAGCATGCTTTTCTTACATTTTGCAGCTGAGTGAATGACAGCTAAATATGGAAGTGGTTTTCCAAACAGACTACTCTCTGATTTGTGCATACATAACGTATATTTAATTCAGAGGTTTTATTTATGAGATTTCACCAATATAAAATTTTCATTTCCAAACTTTTGATAAACTAAATTGCAAGGAATAGGATGGATTTGTTTAAGAAAATGGCATACTCTTCAAAGTTCTGGATATTTTGTTATGTTTTATACCTCATTCCTTTAACCCAAATTCTTGTGTTGTTGTTGTTTTTTTTCTCCTCCTGGGGATGATATAAGACTTGGGTAAAGTGAGAGTTATGCTCAGTAATGACAATTAGAATGTATGAATTAGGTACTCAATTTTTGTGACACATTACACAGCATCGCAAATCATTTTTTGTCCCTAGCTTCACCTGTTTGAAAAAAAAAATGAGTCCCTTCTTTCCCAACTTGCCGTGCTGAGAGAATTCTTATCTACAGAAGTCAAGGAACAGCTGTTTACTAATGGATCACAGCAGGAGAATAAACACAGCAGTCTGGGCAGAGGATATTTTTCACTCTTGCGCAACTTGTTTCTCAATATTTTGTCCTGTGTTGTGGATTATAAAGTGTGTATGTGAGAGTAAACATCAAGCAATCACTCTTCTTCTCCCTGCATGAGGAATAACACTTTGAGGCATATTAGTAATTCATATATTCTGAGCCATGTGCAATGCAGTTCTTTATTGAATAAAATGAGTACAAAATAGAAACATGGATCGTGTGTACTTTTCTCATTAATCATAAGAACAGCATAGTAAGATGAGAATATTTCTTTCAAATGGGACATCCCTTATTTGGCTGCTTCTATATTCTGTTATATTATGCTATTATCAATTACTGCATGCTTTCCATAATTACATGGCTATCATGAGTCTAGGTGAGGCATTATGAGAGTGAAGCAGAGAAATGATTGGAATAAGAACATTCGAAGAAGATAAGAATTGTCAAGGGTTTCAAATACTTGAAAGAGGTCATGTATAAAAGGAAATTAAAAAAAAAAAATCCAACCCAGTAACATTCATTGATTTGGCAATTAGGGGGCTCTTGGTAATGTTGCAGTCAGCTTGAGAACCATACTACAATAGATAAAGGTTAATTGTTGATTACTCTTTCTTTCTAAATAATTTTTTTTAATGTTTATTTTATTTTTGAGAGAGAGAGACAGAGCATGAATGGGGGAGGGGCAGACAGAGAGGGAGACACAGAATCCGAAGCAGGTTCCAGGCTCTGAGCTGTCAGCACAGAGCCTGACACGGGGCTCAAACTTACAAACTGCAAGATTGTGACAAGAGCTGAAGTCAGATGCTCAACCAGCTGAGCCACCCAGGTGCCCCATGATTACTCTTTTAAGAAGATTGGCATTATAGACCATCAGAGTTCATTTCGAGTTTTGTTTTAGATATAGTGGGAAGTATGCATTTCTTTGGGTTGGGGATGTATCTGGAATTATTTCTATTCTGTTAATGTCTAAAGTTTTTTTTCTTTGAAAGCTGGGTTTGGTTGTGAAGGATACTTAGAAATTACCATTAAACAAACCGGAATGGGGAGCTCCTTTCTACTTGCTGGATGGGATGCTGCCCAATTCATGGATCTTTGAATAAAGCCAATTACGTCTTCAAATTTAAAATAAATAAATGAATAGGAAAGATCTTAATGGGGGGCACATGATTCTCTCCCCGTTATACAAAGATCTAAATAAAGGACTGCCTCTTTGGTACATCTCGTGTATAACTTACCATACCTCTTTATTTTCAAATGCAGTGATAATCACTGTTCTCTTCATTCATATTAACGCTGCTCAAAAAAAACAGATGCCTGGGCCGTCAACTCAATGACACAGAGCAGTGATAATTTGAAAGCATAAACAATTCTGAAGGGATATTTTGGTATTTGAGAGCACCCCGCCATTACACCAGCGTGCTGCTTGCTTCTTCCCTGAGTGCCACAGTTTGGCTCAGAAAAATAGTAGAAGGAATAAGATCTCTATATTAATTTTTAAAAGACTTAAATTTTTTTAAAAAGAAAGGACTGTGAAGATGATATAACAGGAAAACAGATTTAGTATCCCACATTAAGCCAGCAAAATGCTAGACAAAATATATAAAGCAATGATTTTTAAGACACTGCATCAAGCAATAAAAGATGCTAAGTGAGGAGAGACAAGTGACTTGAGCCCAGTGACTGCCCCAGCTTACTGCCTAGCAAGAGCTTCCGGGCTGTGCCCAGGGAGGGGGATCTAGCTTATCCCCTGAGCAGATTTCCTGAGTTGAGGAGAAGGAACTGAGGGTATGGGTTGACCAGAGTAGCTAGAGTTTGCAGGACAGAGTCCTGGAGAGGTGAAAACTAGACAGAGAAAAAAGGAGAGATTTGAAAGTTCCCAGCATTCACACAGGCCTGGGAATTGTACCTGTTCCTACCAACCAGTCTGGAAAAACTAATTAATGGAATATTTTGTAAGTACATAGAAGGGCTTTACATCAGTAGTGAGGCACATTTAGCCTTAGGTTAAAGTGCACTCTGGTCCTGCTTAAATATTTTAAATACAAGACTCAAAAAAAACAAAAAAACAAAAAAACAAAAACAAAAACAAAACAAAACAAAACAAACCAAACTGTTTCCATGGAACTTAAATGTATGCCAAAACAAAAGTAAAAAATGATCATATAGGGGCACCTGGGTGGCTCAGTCAGTTAAGCATTCAACTCTTCATTTTGGCTCAGGTCATGATCTTCCAGTTCATAGGATCAAGCCCTATGTCAGGCTCTGTGCTGACAGAGTGGAGCCTGCTTGGGATACTCTCTCTCTCTCTCTCTCTCTCTCTCTCTCTCTCTCTTTCTCCCCTTCCCCTGCTAGCCCTCCCTCAAAATAAATATATAAACATTAAAAAAGACTATGTATATTATAGTCATATAGCAGACTTACACTATGTGAAATATTGAAGAAGTCCTTTAGACAGACAATGATACCAAATGAAAATGTGGATCTAACTAGGCATAAAGAGAAATGAAAATGGTAACTACATGGGAAAATTCAGAAGACATTTTTATGTCCATTCAAAATATTTTTGAAAAAAATGACTCTTTAAACAAAAATAATAACAATGTGGTCTAGAGCTTATAATCTAAATCAAAATACAAATTTCAAAGACCAGGATAAGAAAAATGGAAGTATACCATTGTTATAAGGTTGTTATATGTAAAGAGGTATGATATCACTTAAATGTGGGGTGTTATAACTTAGAGATTTCTACTGTAAACCTAAAGTAACCACTAAAATAACAATACAGAGAATTACAGCTAAAAAGCCAACAAGATGAAATAAATTGAAAATAAAATTAAGTTAACCCAAAGGACTGAAGAAAAAGACAAGGGAAACAAATGTGGCAAATAAAGAAACAAATAGCGATAGTAAACTTAGCCATATCAGTAAGCACAATAAATGTAAAGGGTCTAAATATCCCTTTATTTATTTATTTATTTATTTATTTATTTTTCAACATTTTTTATTTATTTTTGGAACAGAGAGAGACAGAGCATGAACGGGGGAGGGGCAGAGAGAGAGGGAGACACAGAATTGGAAACAGGCTCCAGGCTCTGAGCCATCAGCCCAGAGCCCGACGCGGGGCTCGAACTCACGGACCGCGAGATCGTGACCTGGCTGAAGTCGGACGCTTAACCGACTGTGCCACCCAGGCGCCCCTCTAAATATCCCTTTAAAAGGCAAACTTTGTGAGACCCAATTATAAGCAGGCTGGAATAAAAGCACTTTAAGTGGAAAGACACTATTAGGTAAAAAGTTAAAAGATAACTACATACCATGCTAACTATCAAAGAAAGCTGAAAGAAAGCTGTAGTGGCTGTATTTTATTAAAATTGATACAGAGCCAGGAGTATTATGAGACATAAACAAGGTCATTTTATAATTATAAAAGTATAAACTGGTCAAGAAGTCATTTACAATCCTTAATGTTTATGGATCTAAGAAAATAGAGGTTCAAAATACATTAAGAGAAAGGGGATAGGACTGCAAGAAGAAGCAGACAAGTCCATAATTATAGTTGGAAATTTTAGTCTCTCTCTTGATAATTCATATACATAGTCAAAAAACCAACAAGGATGTAGAAAACATACTACCAACTTGAGCTAATTAACATTTATAGATCATTCCACCCAACAATAGAATTCACATTCTTTTCAAATGCACATAAATCATTTGCCAAGGTAGACCATGTTCTGGGCCATAAAAAGAGTCTTGATATGTTTTAAAAGATTTAGGTCATGAAAAGTATGTTTTCTGATGACAATGGAAATTAAATTAGAAATCAGTAAGTAATCTTTGAGAGATTCCCAAATATTTATAAACACTACACATCTAATGACCAGAATAGTAGACAAGGAAGAGACTAACATATCTATGACCACTGATCTTCAACAATGTACACGGGTGATTCAGGAGAGAAAGTATGGTCTTTGCCACATATGGTGCTGGAACAGTTGAGTGTCCATGGGCAAAAAAGCCTCAAAATAATAATAAAAAATCTTTGATTCATATCTCACCCCCTATAAGAAATTAACCCCAAAATAAATAATATACCAAAGAAATTCTAAACAAGTAAAACTCACTAGAAGAAAATATTGGGAAACAATTATTGTGATGTTTGGCTAGACAAAGATTCCTTAGACATGACATGAAATGCATGATCCATAAATTGGACTTTATCAAGATTTAAAACTTCTGCTTTTGAAAGACACTTTTAGGAGGATGAAGACATGTCTTAGAAAGGGAGAAAATCCTTTCAAATGATACATATGATAAAGGACTTCCATCTAGGGTATTTAAAGAACTCAACTTTAATAATAAGCAATTCAATAAGAAAAATGTGCAAGTCATTTTATCAAAGATCTTCCAAAGAGGAGAGCAAATCACACATGAAAAGATGCTCAACATCAGTTACCGTGAAGGAAACACAAATTAAGACTATGATAAAATACTGCTATACACCTATTAGAATGGCTAGAATTAAAACTATTGACCAAATCAAATAATGGAGAGTATGTGGAAGAACTAGAACTTTCATACAATGCTTGCTGGGAATATAAATGGTGCACACACTTAAGAAAACAATATGGCGCTGCTTTAAAATTTGAAACCTAACACCCACCATATGATCCAGTCATTCCACTCCCACATGTTTACCCAAGAGAAATGAAAGCATGTAGCCATACAAAGACTTATACATGAACATTCATAGCAGTTTACTTTGTAAAAGCTCCAAATTGGAAGTAACTCAAATGTCCATCAACAGGTAAATGAAAGAATGAAATATTCATATAGGCAATGACTCAAAATAATTATTATGCTCAGCAGATGAAACCAGACAAAAAAGTACATAATACATGTTTGATTTCATTTATATAAAACTCTAGAAAATGCAAATAAAAAATAAACGAGTGATTGCCTGAAGATGGGGATCAGAGTAGGAGAGATTATGAGGGAGAATGAGGAAATTTGGGGGGATGATGTATACGTTCCCTATCTTGATTGTGATGATATTTCATGGGATTTACATGTATCAAAACTTAATCAAAGTGTACACTTTAAATATGTGCAGTTTATGGCAATTATACTGCAATAAAATTGTTTTTAAGAAAGAGGTGCTTTTAAACTGCCAAATTTGTACTTTTGGATACTACATAAATTAGGGTAAGCTGATGCTGTGTTGTCTTAATGACAATATTTCTTGCCCCTGAAATCTGACCCCTAAACTCTTTCCTACAAATCTCTCATTAATTGGACTACAAAAGGTGAAGGAAGTATAGAACAGAAGAGGGCAGCCTTCCCCAGAAATCCATAGCACCAGGGACGAATTCTTTCCATTCTCCTTGTAGCATTGCTTCTGATGTCTGGAACGGTATTTTTAAAAATTGATTAGTTAATTAATTTTTATTTTTTGAGAGAGAGTGTGAGCAGGGGAGAGGGGCAGAGGTAGAGAGAGAGAGAGAGAGAGAGGGAGGGAGGGAGGGAGAGAGAGAGAGAGAGAAAGAGAGAGAGAAAGAGAACCCCCAGTAGGCATGGAGCCTGACACAGAAGTTGATGCAGGGCTTGATTCTAGGACTCTGGGATCATCACCTGGGCTGAAATCAAGAGTCACCTGCTCAACTGACTGAGCCATCCATGTGCTCCTGAAACAGTATTTTTAATCAGCCTGGAGAGACAATCTTCCAGGGAAGGAATTATGGGGTGGGAGGGAATGGAAAGCCGGAGTATATTAAAAATCTTTGGAGGATGGGATGATGTATATAGTTTAAAAACAAAGCACATCTATGTCCTATTTATGGTTTCTTTGTGTGTGTGTGTGCTGATTTTTAATTTATTTTGATTTTTAAATAAGTTTAAAGAAGGGCATGAATTTTTATATTCATGAAAGAGAGGAAGGTTTATAAAGACTGAGAAACACTATTTTAGGAGATTCCTATTACTTTTTATTTGGTGGCCCTTAACTTTTTTGAGGAGTTTTGAGAGCTATAGACCCTTTTTCTTTCCCTAGGAAAATGAATCCACACATATGACTTTGTAGAAGTACAAGGGGACCCACTGAAGCAGACCCCCAAATGCAAGTGGATTCCAGGATCAGAGCCTGTATCTTCAATCATCCTGTTTTCAGATGCCCTCAGGGATGTATCAGGAACTGTAGACACAACATGTGCTTCTGGAAGTATGTTTAAAAATGAGTCTGACGTAAACATTAAGATGATGAGTTTGTACTGGCCTCGTAGCCTTCGGAGAGGAAGCAGGAGGTAAGCCTTGACTAAGAATATTAGTTTTATTTCCTGTTAGCTGTGTGATTTCAGGCAAAGCACCTAACTTCTCTGAACCTCACATTTACTCATTTTAAAATATGGGGATAACAATATCTGTCCAGTCTACTTTATAAGCACTGTAGGAGTCTTCAATAAGACATGATTAAAATCTGGCTGTGTACGTGTAAAAACTATCAAATGTAAGTAATTATTACTCTGCATAAACAATACAGGAACTACCTAAGTCAAAGGGTTTTTTTAGACAATGCATTTGAATATATGCTTTGAGTTGGGACAAATGAGACTACTTTGCCTTCTAAAATGATCAAGAAGCTCTGTGAGATTGTAAGAGTACTATACACATACCATAGATGAAAATCAATCCATTTGTTTCCCATAATGCATTTGCCATTGCCATTAAGGGTGCATGAGTTTTCATCAGGAGCTTTCCATAAACTGATGCTTGATTCTGCCACAGGGTAGTATGCGAGCAGGGCGGGGTGGGGGAGGGTTATGAGGTCCCTTGAATGTTCTGTCACACGTGTTCTGTCTCTTCACCTCATCATGGATTGCCCAGATAGTATAATGGAATGATTCTAGTACCACTATAGAGTAAAACATATTTGTAAAATTCATGCTGATTAACCGGTTTTTTAAATACCTGTCTAAGCTATTATTACAAAAGTGGTTGTTGACTATACCAACTTTGCAGGAGTCAGAACAGAATCAATGCTAACGTGCCATTTTGCCTTTTCTTTTTCTTTTCTTTTTTTTATTTATATATGAAATTTATTGTCAAATTGGTTTCCATACAACACCCAGTGCTCATCCCAAAAGGTGCCCTCCTCAATACCCATCACCCACCCTCCCCTCCCTCCCACCCCCCATCAACCCTCAGTTTGCTCTCAGTTCTCAACAGTCTCTTATGCTTTGGCTCTCTCCCACTCTAACCTCTTTTTTTTTTTTTTTTCCTTCCCCTCACCCATGGGTTCCTGTTAAGTTTCTCAGGATCCACATAAGAGTGAAACCATATGGTATCTGTCTTTCTCTGTATGGCTTATTTCACTTAGCATCACACTCTCCAGTTCCATCCACGTTGCTACAAAAGGCCATATTTCATTTTTTCTCATTGCCACGTAGTATTCCATAGTGTATATAAACCACAATTTCTTTCTCCATTCATCAGTTGATGGACATTTAGGCTCTTTCCATAATTTGGCTATTGTTGAGAGTGCTGCTATGAACATTGGGGTACAAGTGCCCCTATGCATCAGTACTCCTGTGTCCCTTGGATAAATTCCTAGCAGTGCTATTGCTGGGTCATAGGGTAGGTCTATTTTTAATTTTCTGAGGAACCTCCACACTGCTTTCCAGAGCGGCTGCACCAATTTGCATTCCCACCAACAGTGCAAGAGGGTTCCCGTTTCTCCACATCCTCTCCAGCATCTATAGTCTCCTGCTTTGTTCATTTTGGCCACTCTGACTGGCGTGAGGTGATATCTGAGTGTGGTTTTGATTTGTATTTCCCTGATAAGGAGCAACGCTGAACATCTTTTCATGTGCCTGTTGGCCATCCGGATGTCTTCTTTAGAGAAGTGTCTATTCATGTTTTCTGCCCATTTCTTCACTGGGTTATTTGCTTTTCGGGTGTGGAGTTTGGTGAGCTCTTTATAGATTTTGGATACTAGCCCTTTGTCCGATATGTCATTTGCAAATATCTTTTCCCATTCCGTTGGTTGCCTTTTCGTTTTGTTGGTTGTTTCCTTTGCTGTGCAGAAGCTTTTTATCTTCATAAGGTCCCAGTAATTCACTTTTGCTTTTAATTCCCTTGCCTTTGGGGATGTGTCGAGTAAGAGATTGCTACGGCTGAGGTCAGAGAGGTCTTTTCCTGCTTTCTCCTCTAGGGTTTTGATGGTTTCCTGTCTCACATTCAGGTCCTTGATCCATTTTGAGTTTATTTTTGTGAATGGTGTGAGAAAGTGGTCTAGTTTCAACCTTCTGCATGTTGCTGTCCAGTTCTCCCAGCACCATTTGTTAAAGAGACTGTCTTTTTTCCATTGGATGTTCTTTCCTGCTTTGTCAAAGATGAGTTGGCCGTACGTTTGTGGGTCTAGTTCTGGAGTTTCTATTCTATTCCATTGGTCTATGTGTCTGTTTTTGTGCCAATACCATGCTGTCTTGATGATGACAGCTTTGTAGTAGAGGCTAAAGTCTGGGATTGTGATGCCTCCTGCTTTGGTCTTCTTCTTCAAAATTACTTTGGCTATTCGGGGCCTTTTGTGGTTCCATATGAATTTTAGGATTGCTTGTTCTAGTTTCGAGAAGAATGCTGGTGCAATTTTGATTGGGATTGCATTGAATGTGTAGATAGCTTTGGGTAGTATTGACATTTTGACAATATTTATTCTTCCAATCCATGAGCAGGGAATGTCTTTCCATTTCTTTAAATCTTCTTCAATTACCTTCATAAGCTTTCTATAGTTTTCAGCATACAGATCCTTTACATCTTTGGTTAGATTTATTCCTAGGTATTTTATGCTTCTTGGTGCAATTGTGAATGGGATCAGTTTCTTTATTTGTCTTTCTGTTGCTTCATTGTTAGTGTATAAGAATGCAACTGATTTCTGTACATTGATTTTGTATCCTGCAACTTTGCTGAATTCATGTATCAGTTCTAGCATCAGCAATCAGACAACAAAAGGAAATCAAAGGCATCAAAATTGGCAAAGATGAAGTCAAGCTTTCGCTTTTTGCAGATGACATGATATTATACATGGAAAATCCGATAGACTCCACCAAAAGTCTGCTAGAACTTCCAGCACTATGTTAAACAACAGCGGTGAGAGTGGGCATCCCTGTCGTGTTCCTGATCTCAGGGAAAAAGCTCTCAGTTTTTCCCCGTTGAGGATGATGTTAGCTGTGGGCTTTTCATAAATGGCTTTTATGATCTTTAAGTATGTTCATTCTATCCCGACTTTCTCAAGGGTTTTTATTAAGAAAGGGTGCTGGATTTTGTCAAAGGCCTTTTCTGCATCGATTGACAGGATCATATGGTTTTTCTCTTTTTTTTTGTTAATGTGATGTATCACGTTGATTGATTTGCGAATGTTGAACCAGCCCTGCATCCCAGGAATGAATCCCACTTGATCATGGTGAATAATTCTTTTTATATGCCGTTGAATTTGATTTGCTAGTATCTTATTGAGAATTTTGGCATCCATATTCATCAGGGATATTGGCCTGTAGTTCTCTTTTTTTACTGGGTCTCTGTCTGGTTTAGGAATCAAAGTAATACTGGCTTCATAGAATGAGTCTGGAAGTTTTCCTTCCCTTTCTATTTCTTGGAATAGCTTGAGAAGGATAGGTATTATCTCTGCTTTAAACGTCTGGTAGAACTCCCCTGGGAAGCCATCTGGTCCTGGACTCTTATTTGTTGGGAGATTTTTGATAACCGATTCAATTTCTTCGCTGGTTATGGGTCTGTTCAAGCTTTCTATTTCCTCCTGATTGAGTTTTGGAAGAGTGTGGGTGTTCAGGAATTTGTCCATTTCTTCCAGGTTGTCCAATTTGTTGGCATATAATTTTTCATAGTATTCCCTGATAATTGTTTGTATCTCTGAGGGATTGGTTGTAAGAATTCCATTTTCATTCACGATTTTATCTAGTTGGGTCATCTCCCTTTTCTTTTTGAGAAGCCTGGCTAGAGGTTTGTCAATTTTGTTTATTTTTTCAAAAAACCAACTCTTGGTTTCGTTGATCTGCTCTACAGTTTTTTTAGATTCTATATTGTTTATTTCTGCTCTGATCTTTATTATTTCTCTTCTTCTGCTGGGTTTAGGCTGCCTTTGCTGTTCTGCTTCTATTTCCTTTAGGTGTGCTGTTAGATTTTGTATTTGGGATTTTTCTTGTTTCTTGAGATAGGCCTGGATTGCAATGTATTTTCCTCTCAGGACTGCCTTCGCTGCGTCCCAAAGCGTTTGGATTGTTGTATTTTCATTTTCGTTTGTTTCCATATATTTTTTAATTTCTTCTCGAATTGCCTGGTTGACCCACTCATTCGTTAGTAGGGTGTTCTTTAACCTCCATGCTTTTGGAGGTTTTCCAGACTTTTTTCTGTGGTTGATTTCAAGCTTCATAGCATTGTGGTCTGAAAATGCATGGTATGATTTCAATTCTTGTATACTTATGAAGGGCTGTTTTGTGACCCAGTATATGATCTATCTTGGAGAATGTTCCATGTGCACTCGAGAAGAAAGTATATTCTGTTGCTTTGGGATGCAGAGTTCTAAATAGATCTGTCAAGTCCATCTGATCCAATGTCTCATTCAGGGCCCTTGTTTCTTTATTGACCGTGTGTCTAGATGATCTATCCATTTCTGTAAGTGGGGTGTTAAAGTCCCCTGCAATTATCACATTCTTCTCAATAAGGTTGCTTGTGTTTATGAGTAATTGTTTTATATATTTGGGCGCATTGCCTTTTCTTTTTCAAAGTGTAAAGCATTTAAAGAGGTGTAAATTTTCCTGAACAGCATTTCAGCAACTCGTATATCACTTGGTTTTGAAAACTCCATGCCTATGGCTGCCTCCTCCCCCTTCAATTCCATTGTATTGGCTACGTCGATACCTCCCATGCAAACTCATTTATAGTCTGGGCACCAGCGCACTGGAGCTGCTTGAACACCCCTGGGGGAAGTAATTATTCCATCAGAGGACTCTTATTGTCCTCATCATGCCACTAATTTCTGCATGATTTAAGTGTGCGTTTGCCACTGCCTATTATTTGCTTGGTGCTGACACCACAGGTGCTGTTATCAGCCAGGGTCTGGCTGTCGATCTTCTTCCCTGCAGTGTCAGGTTGGTATTCTGACATTTGAAAAGAAAAAGAAGGCATGGAGGAGATTGGAATCTAGTTCTTGGCATGCCCTTAGCAAAGCGCTTTGCACTGGATTAGAAGTCACGGATCTGGGCTCCTATTCTGGCTTTGCATTTACAGGTCATGTAAACACAGATAAGGCACTCAGTCCCTCTGAGTCTCAGTTTCCTATTTGGGAGTAAGATACAAACAGGAGTTTTCAGCCTGTTGGAGAAGTCTTATGTCCATTTCCTGGGTATTATCTCATCCTTAGTCCCCTGGGAAAATCTGAAATGCAGAACAGATATATTTATTATAGAGCTATAAGAACAAGTGTAATTAACATGATCTTAATGGACATAAAATGACATTAGGTATGTGGCAGCCTTCCTTCATCCTGTCAAATTTTTTATCTCTGGATAAGTGGTAATTTTAAGTCTGGAGATACGAATAATATTAATAATAATAATTTTAAGTCTGGAGATACGAATACAAAATGTTTTTAGTCAATAGGGTGAATGGCGGCACAGTTTAGGCTCTCTAACCACCCGGCCTATGCTGGGGGAAAATCACATATTCTGGGCACTGCACAGAGAAAGGGGGGCCAGATGTCAGACTTTGAAGGAGTGACCACTGGTCTCTTTCTGCATGATCATAGAAGAACCAGCTGTTCCTTGGTATGATCTAGCTTCAGGGTTCTAGCTTCAGTGCGATGGATCAAATCATGGTACCTGCCTCATCTTCCAGTCAGTGTGCTTAGTTGGGGAAACAGGGTATGGGACACACAGCATCTGCTAAATCTCATATGCTTTCTTACGTTTCTCAGGCTCCCCCGCAGCTCTGACCAATGAGGTAGGAGCAAATGTTTTGGTTCCTCTTACAGATACAGGCAATAAGAGCCAGTCTACTTCCACCAAATTTCTTTTATCCTGCCTTGGCAACGTGTTCTAGATGGTGTGGCTCCAAGATGGAGCTAGGTGGCCAATTTGGATTGGGCTTTACCTGAAGAAGAAATAAACCTTCGTTGTTTTAAAGTCATCCAAATTGGGGGGGGGGGTTGTCTGTTGTAGTAGTTAGTGTTCATTTTCCCATTTAAGACAGGGTAAAGGGTATGGGAGGGTGAGGACAAGTATATGAAAGTTATCTAGAAAAAATTTCAATTCTTAAGGAAGAGTATTCTAAGAAAACTTTTCAAAAACAGATTGGTCAAGGGGTGCCTCGGTGGCTCAATCAGTCGGTTGAGCATCTGACTCTTGATTTTGGCTCAGGTCATGAACTCATGGGTTTGTGAGATGGAGCCCGTTTCAAGCACAGAGCTTGCTTAGGATTCTCTCTCTACCTTTCTCTCTGCCCCTCCCCTGCTCTTGCTCTCTCTCTCTCTCTGTCTCTCAAAAATAAATAAATAACCATTAAAAAAAGATGCTGTAAAAAAATAGATGGGTCAAGAAGAAAATACTGACCTATCCAGTGAGATAATTAGTCTTCTCTGGGTCACCACAGCGTATAAGGAGTGTTTGTGTACAAAGGATGCCGTTAAATGCCTCCCAAGATCCTCCTGCTGCATCTGTTCCCTTGACAGTCTGTAGACTCACTAAGATGGCGGCTGTGAAGGGCTGCATGAGTGTAAGACAGCGTTAACTGACAAATGATGGGCTTATGGAAAGTGTACTGAGCATGTTTTCCACTTTGCCAAAGTCAACTCACTCTTTTGTGATTTCTAAGGAAGAGTCCAGACTCTGTTTATTGGATTTTCACTGTCCTTTTATAGTAGTACTAAACCAGAATGACTTTGACATGGGCACAGACAATTTTCTTTCCTAATTTACTAGATTTCTTCAGGCCGTAGGCTACTTTTGCTTTTAGGACTGTTGCCAGGCAACAGCTGAAAGTCACTGGTCTAAAAAACCTTACAGAAACTCTTCTTTTAAGAAACTTTAATAGTTTCTTTTGACCCCAGTGAAAAACAAAAGATTGACTAGCATTTTGAAAGGTGGCCTGTAGTACCTTCTGAATGTTCTTTGCTGGTTCAGGTATGCATAATGGCTTTGTACTATCTTACTCTCAGACCACGGAAAAGAAGTGCCCCTTCAATAAGGCTTGAGAAAGTTAAGGCTTGAGAAAGTAATGAACATAGTGGTCAAGGTGATCACCACTCAGCGGATAGTTAAGACTACTGTTCTCACCTTGAACAAGGTGTTAGGGGCTTTATGTAGGCAAGAGATCAGGCTTGGGGCTGCACAGTGAGGCAGAGGAAATTCAGGATAACAAATCATGTGTGAACATATGTGAATAAGAGAGCCAGCCACAACAAACCAGGAACTGTCCAGAAAGATGGTTGGCATTTCTATTTTATGCCAAAAGAATTCTTCAGCAATATTAGTGATAGAAGTAACGTTAATAATGTTAGTTGGTAATATTAGTGATAGAAGAAGCTTTGAGCTCTTCTAGACCAAATTCTCAAAATTTTAGGAGTTTGAAAACCAGCAGCAAAGATATGGTTTGCTTAGTGTACTGGGTTCATGACAGATCCAGGACTAACATTCAAGTCTCCCAGTTTCCAATCATTCATTGCCTTTTGTATTATACCACCAACATTAATATGCAGATAATTTTTGGTAAAACTCACCTACCTAAGGAAAAATAGCCTCAGGATGTGAAGTTATTATGGCATTCATTCATTCATTCATTCATTCATTTATTGTTTCTGACCTCAAGGGGCTTCTATTCTTACTTGAAAATAATATTCACTGACCCAGACATTGGCTTAGAGGATAGATTTGCATATTCCTTTCCTTATTAAGCACATCAGTGTTTCATGGGGCTCATAAAACACGTAAGAAAGCAAGAATCATGCACAGTGTGCCCCGTTACTGATTTCGGTGTCCCGAGGTGTAATGGTTAATGCTTCTCTTTTTGCTTCACGAATAGAGAGAATTCAGCTCACCTGTTCTACTCTTCCAGAGCTCCTCAGGGGCAGAGAAGATGGGAAGGCCTCCCACGACCACTCAGGCAGGTTGACACCCACCCTTCTTCAGGACTGTGTATTTCAGAGGGCCACCCTCCTTCCAAGAAAAGCAGTACTTTCACCCGACGGCTTTCCTTCCCGGGGCCCTGGGCATCTGTCAGGCTCAGAGAGCAAATACAATTTTGTGTACAGTCTCTTGACCTAGATCCTGGCAGTCACCCTGCATGGGAAGGGGGTTGGAACCATGAGGGCAGGAGAGCCAATGCATGTAGTAAGATGACAGTTTTCCAGGCACCCTAATTTGGTTTTTGTTTTGTGTTTCTTTTTAATTTTTTTTTTTTACTGTTTATTTTGAGACAGAGAGTGAGCACAAGTTGGGGGAGGGGCAGAGAGAGAGGGAGACAGAGAATCCAAAGCAGGCTTCAGGCTCTGAGCTGTCAGCACAGACAGAGTCCGACGCAGGGCTCCAACTCACAGACCGTGAGATCATGACCTGAGCTGAAGTAGGACACTTAGCTGACTGAGCCACCCTGGTGCCTCTTCCAGGCACCCCAATTTGAATCTAAAGTTGAGTTCATGTCGCTTCTTTCTTACCTACGCATTTCCTCCCCACTGCTTCATAAATAGCCACCTGATCTGAGCTTTCAGAGGAGGTTACAGCTGCTTGGGGGCCCCACTGTGATCTTTCATTTGCATCTGGTGCACCAATAAAATCGTGTTGCCTTGAGCACTAGATGTTAGTACTATGTGTTAGGAATGTGACATTTCAGGGGCAGAGTCATATAACAGGTAAGTTCAAAAAGCATGGGATCTTATATGGCCATTCCACTAGGGTGGCCAGTTTGAGGATGCCAAGGTGAGAGAGAGAGGAGACAATCCAAGTCAGGGGTGCTGGAGGGCCAGCACTGGAAGGTGACACTGAGGCAGATGGGAAGCTTGAGGACAGGCAGCAAAATCAAAGTTCAGACTAGCTCGAGCATGAAGCATGGGTCTCCTGTAAGCCGCCCAGGTGTGGGGTTCCAATGCTGCCTCCATCAGGGAACCCTCTTTAAGACAGAGATGGTCACTGATGAGGTAAGGCTGAAAACTGCGGAAGCTTATATTATAGGAGCGGTGGTGATTTAAGCCCTTCCTTTGGCATGAACACAGAAAAGCTCCAGGCAGATTTAAAGGACTACAGGTTAGCTGGGCCACCTTCCATGTGAATGTGACACTGACTTTGATGTTAGTTGGTTATGTCAGGGTTCATTATAAGACTTGCCACCAACACCCCCAAACACACACACACACACACACACACACACACACACACACACGTGTGTGTATATATGTGCATATGTATATGTATATATGTGTATTATATACTTTATATATATACTATATGAGTTTCACATATATAAGACATTATAGTTATTTTATGTATTATATATGAGTAGCAATATATATGTATATATATGTACATATATACATATGTATACGTACATACATATACATATAACATGAATTACAACATAGTGATATACACACATATACACACACACACACACACACACACACACATACATTTTGTACGACCCTGTGTCCTTTTCAGAGATTGGATGATTTTTTTCCTTCCTTGTGCTATCGCCGCCTTGCCCCCCTACCCCCCTACCCCCTACGTCACTGTTCATCTGTCACATACTGTGCCTTGGCCAGTGCCATTGGCTCGAAACCTCAAATGCCCTCTATTTCTCAAAATTTACCTGTTCAGTGTCCCATTTGCTAAGAATCTTTTTGGTGACATTGGTTCTAATCTAATAAACTAGTTCTCTGTGGTGGTTACTAATGACTTGCTGTGTCGTACTCTTTGGATAATGTAATTGTATGTTACCTGAGTCCTTCTGAGATTTATCCCAAATGTGCTTCTCTCTGGAACTAGAAGAGGGTAAGTCAGGTGCCTAAGATGCAAAATTTAAGGAGGCGATTGCACTGCTTGAAGAGTGAGTGCCCCTTAGATTTTGTGCCTTGAGAGCTTGTGTTACCACACCCTCTTCAGGCCCTGACTGCTAGGTAAAACACTGTGGCCAGCAAGAAGAGAGATGCTTCTTGTCACCTCCCAAATGCCATTCCATATGTATCTGCTTGCTCTAAGCATTAAGCCTGGGACAACTTGGGTCTTAAGTTCAGAAGTTATTGCATAAAATGCCACATAAGACATGCCAATTTGTCAGGATGTTCCTTGATGATTGACAATTGTGAACATAGCTAAAAAAGATTCTGGGTAATATCAACAGAGGAAGTTGAGCATAAAATGATACTAATTTGGCACTGACCTAGTTTTAATTTAGTAGAATAGAAATTCTGAAACAGTATGGTATTAAGGACGAATTTAAGAGGACGAATAAAACGAGACACAGTCAGGAAAAATGAAGTTTGCAAGGTCAAAGACACAGCTTTATTTCTTAAATAGATTAATTACCTTCCAAGGAAAAATTATCAGGATTCCCAGAGGACACACATTGGCATGGGCATGCTCCATCAGAGGCTTCTTCCCATTTCCAGGTACAAATGGAAGAATGTAATGCTGATGTTCAGTGGCTTCCTATCACTCTGCTTAAGTCATAAGTGCAAAGGTAATATTGTGATAATAAGGAATATGTAGCACAATCATTTTGAAGGTTCCAGAAATCATTCTAGTCATATTTTGTTTTCCAAATGGGAAATTAAATGAACAGGAAAATACTACATTATATTCTTATTAAAGGAATAGTGGTTTTGAACAATTGCTTTTGAAAACAAATGGGCAATTATTTCAAATCTATCACCAAGAGCTAACTGTATTAGCTAAAAATAAATTATACAAGTTTTGTTGTAAGCATTCCTATTGAAGCAGTGGTACATGATTTTGTCTAGCAGGTGCATGCTAATGATCTTGAGCTTCAGAAACTTCCTTTTAACTTCCAGTCATTCTTCTCCAAGGGATACTCGATAGACTGGAACTAAGGCATATAACCATGGAGGAGGAAAGAAACACTAATGGCACTGTACTGAAAGTTGCTGCACATGCTTTCAATAGTATTAAAGAAGGGATGGTTATGTGTTTGTTACTTCTCTATATCACCTGTTTTCTTTCTTGTTTTTACATTCACGTTTAATTATTTATTTAGCACCATGGGAAGGGGAGGGGTGGGTGGAGAGATATGTGCAGGGATTCAAAGCCTGTCCTAAACCTCAGGCTAAACCTTTTTGATTCAAGAGGGTTAGTTTTATTAGGGTACACAACATCTAAATGAAAAAAAAAGTTAGAGATGTTTTATTGATTTTTCTGTTTTTCTTCTTTCTCCATATCCAGATTTCAGGTTTTATCAGGCTTTCAGTAAAATTCTGACTTCACTTCACCAAGCTACCGTCTTTTAATGACTTCCCATGGCTCTTGCTATCAACCCCAGACTCACAGCCAGTAATAAGCCCTGTATGATGTGGCCTCTTTTGGCCTCTTTACCCTCACCTTCTTCTACTCATTGTGTTCCAAGCACATTGGCTTCTTTCTGTTCCTCAAACATTTACAATTTGGGGTTTTTGCATACATTCCCTCTCTCTTGGATGCTCTTCCTCCAGCTCTTCCCATGGCCCTTCCGTCTTTAGGTCCCAACCAAAATATTGCCTTGTAATAGAGTCTATCTCTTCATTTTTAATGCTTAGCCATAGACAGCTTCAAGCCCTGCTCCTCGGGAAAAGCCTATGAGAAAACCTATACTCTCACTCCCTTGGCACTTGTACAGGTGGGCATTTAAACTACGTAAGCCCCAACACATTCATGGGAATCCCCACCCTGGCCCTAGCCCCTAACACGACAAAAAACCACATGCCCCTTTCTTTGTTCAAGGCATTTGAACTGGCTTGAGTATGCGTGGTGTTCTCCTTCAAAGGCCTCATTATGTGAGTAGTAAACCTCCTCACACACTCTTAGTGCCTGAGCAGCTACATCCATCTCCATCTCGAAACCAATTTTGAGCAGAGGGTTTGACTCACCCTTTATGGTGCACTCCCAAGACACAGTTCCTCAGAGAGGCCTTCTCTAACAATTATCCCAGGATGGCTTTGCCCGTACTTCTGTATCTTATCATGTTTTCCGTGTCCTAGTCCTCAAAAAAGTCTTCAATGCTTCCTGTTGTTTCCAAAACAAGTAAAGTGGCAGTAATCTGGCTTTCAATGCCTTCCACAAAGTGACCACTACATCTCCAAACATGCCTCTCCCTTCTCTGTGAGCTCCTAACTAACTGGTCTTTGTGGTTCCTGACTAGGATATGAACATTCCCTCTCTACTTCCTTACTCCTTGCAATTCCACTTACTTGGGAAGCCCTGACTCTTCCCTACGTGTTCAAGATCAATCCATCCCTCAAGTCTCAGAATTGGGCCTATTACTTCCATGAGCTCTGCTAAACAACTTCAAAGCTCAGTGATTGCTCCCACCTCAAGACTCTTACAGAAATGTTTGCTGTCATCGTTTCTCCCCATACTTTCTTCTTTCCCTGTTTCAAGCAGGTAGTCAGACCCTCTGAAATTTTGCCAAGGGAGAAAGTGGGAGAAGCCTTAAGTCAACAGCTTTTCCTGTGTTTTGCAAAACCTTCATCCATTGAATTGATTATATTAGTATGCTGGAGCCACAAGAGAGAGAAGGGAAGGTCTTTGAGAGGAAGCCAGAGAGCATGAAGAGTGTCCTCTGTAATGGGACATGAGAGAGAGAACTCTAAAGCTCAAAAGGGAGTGGGGACTGCATAGTAGTTCCCAGGCAGCATCCCAGGGTCAGAGGCAAACAGACGTGTAGCTGTGGGGTGTGCCAAGGAAGGCAGCACCCAAGGTGCCAGAACTCAGTCTCCCCCCAAACTGTCAAGCCCTAAGTGGACCATCAAAGTGGCAGGCTCCTTGGACCTGAAGGGATCATGCAGACTGGACAATGGTGTCTCAAAATAACTCATGTGAAGAGGTGACTGACTGGTGGCCTCCCCAGACCTGGATGTTCTATCAGTTCAGGGTGATAAGCCCTTGGCATTGACTCGAGTTGAATTGCCTTTCAATCTAGGACAGAAATAGGTTGATCTAGAAAAGAAAGATATGTGCTATTTCTTGGACACCTGAATTTGTGGATTTATTATTTTATACTTACTATATCATTACTATATCATTACTACTCCAATGATTTATTTAATTCATTAAATTAGCGTGATAGTCATCCTTCTTTTGTATTTGTATTATATCTCTTCAGCTGTATAAAAAACTCCTGGAGAACTGAGTAATTTCAGACTGTAGTAGAATGTTCTGCATATAAATAACATCAGTTTTTCGTGTACAGAAAAACTGAGGACACCGTCTGGCATAGACTCTAATTAGCCTCTTGGTAATCATTGTCCTCATAAATGGTCCAAGTGCTGGGAAGTAGTTCACATGCATTCAGTAACCCAACAGTTATTATAGAAATAAGAGAAGATATGTGAGTCAGGGAGTGAGAGAAAAAACAGGTCAGTTGTTGGGGCTTGCCTGACTCAGGGCTATCATTTATAATAATAACCACCATTTGTGTGTTATCACTAGGGCAGGACTGTGCTGCAATCCCTCCTTGCTTTGTTCCAGTGCTTATGTTCGTAAAATGAGAAATGCCATTTCAAAATCAAAACTAAAAAGGTGCTCATTAAAAAAAACAAGGCAGGACAAAATTGTATATAGAGTATTACGCTGATTTTGTTTACATATCTGTATGTGTATGTATTTGGAGAATACACCCCTACAAACATGTTTAAGGATATACATGCAAATATATCTCTCTATATTTATATCTACATCTCTAAACCCTAATCCTGCTTATCTCTAGATGGTGAGACTCCTGATGAATTTGACTTATTGTTTATAATTTTCTAAAATTTCCATAATGAACATATATTTTTTAATACTCAGAAAAAAAGCAAATGTTCAATTTTTCAAAAAGGCAAGTGGATAGAGAGACATGATGCATGATTTTTGATCGATACTTTATTTGTACCAGAGTTAACACAGTATTTATTCCCTTGACATGTATCTGGGAAAAGAACCATGATTCTACATGTTAAATTGTTGTCATCCTATGACCCATGTTCTCCAGAATAATGTTAGTGGAACATTTTCTGAGTTGTATTACCAAAATCAGTTTTAGAAATCAATCACCTTAATGTTCAGAATCCATAGCGATTTGCTTATAGCTCTGTAACTAACATATGAAGACAAGATCCAAAGTGATTATTTCAAAATGAAACCTATGACCAACTGAAAATATTTGACAAAGGTGACTGTTTATTAAAAATACGGCTTGAGAATGGAGCAAGCATTAATAGTAGAGTCTGGTAGAGCTACTCCATGCCTTTTGTTCCTCAATAACACTTCCATTTGTCCATGTTCTTGAGGGAAAAGGAGCTAACTTTTAGTCAACACGTCTCAAGGGCGGGCAGTAGCCTTATGTATACCTGGAGTCCACGTAAGTACCTGAGTATCAGGTGGACAGGATCCAGCAGATTATCTGATTTAATTTGCCAACAGTTTTTGGTTTTGTTTTTAACACTGTTTAAAAAGGAAATGCAACGAGGAAATTTTACATAAAAGAACTAGATTTCCAGTTTCTCCTGAATTTCAAAGTTTTGGTAAAACCAAACTCACTTGCCTGCATGGCATGACATTGTCCAAATATCACGGTCCCCGCCTGCCTTGTTTCACATAATCCATTTATCTGCCTGGATCCTGCAAGCATTTAAATTTACAACCAATGAAAGCCCGCTAAACCCAAGACACCAAGGTTTAGGACTTTGCTTTAAAAAAAAAAAAAATAAAATAAAATAAAAATAAAATAAAATAAAATAAAATAAACATCAGGCAATCTCCTAACCTGAAGTCACCTAACTAGCACACAGTTGGTTAAATGGCTGACTTGATTTTGGTTCAGGTCCTGGTCTCATGATTCCTGGGTACAGGCCCTGTGTTGGGCTCTGGGCTGACAGCGTGGAGCCTGCTTGGGATTCTCTCTCTGCCTCTCCCCTGCTCACCTGTATGCTCTCTCTCTCTCTCAAAATAAATAAATATACTTTAAAAAAATAAAAATTTTCAGCATCTGGAGATACAGCATGATTGAACTACTATATCCCTATATTTTGATACATCCTTTTATTCATACAACAGGTAGTTTTTTTTAAGTTTATTTATTTATTTTGAGAGAAACAGAGAGAGTGCAAGCAGGGGAGGGGCAGAGAGAGAGAGAAAGAAACAGAGGATCTGAAGCAGGTTCTGTGCTGACAGCAGAGATCAGAGACCAGCAGAGATGTGGGACTTGAACTAATGAACTGTGAGATCATGACCTGAGCCAAAGTCAGATGCTTAACTGACTGAGCCACCCAAGCAACCCCAGCAAATAGTTTTTGATTATCTGCTATGAACACCCATGCTAGCCTTAGCTCTAAATTACTGAAGTTACTTGAAGCTGCTGAAAAATCACAGGGTTGTTTGATGAAGTTTCAAACCAGAGAGAATGATAAATAGGTATTTAATTTTACGGCATGATTTAGATGTTGATATGGAGTTTACAAGGGTTGGTAAACTATGGCCTGTGGCCCAAACCCTGCCCTCTCCCTGTGTTTTAAAAAAAATTTTTTTTAACGTTTATTTTATTTTTGAGACAGAGAGAGACAGAGCATGAACGGGGGAGGGTCAGAGAGAGAGGGAGACACAGAATCTGAAACAGGCTCCAGGCTCTGAGCGGTCAGCACAGAGCCTAACGCGGGGCTTGAACTCATGAACCGCAAGATCATGACTTGAGCCTAAGTAGGACGCTTAACTGACTGAGCCACCCAGGTGCCCCTCCCTGGTTTTGTAAGCACACAGCCAGGTCCTTTCATTTAGATATTGGCCATGGCTGCTTTGGTGAGAGTTGAATCTGTATGACTCACGAAGCCTGAAATATTTGTTGTCTGCCTCTTTTTCAGAAAATGTTTGCCCACCCCAAATTAGAACATTGATTTGAATGTGCCCTGAATAACTGGAAAATTGAGATCCATGTTATTATATGATGAGTGCTCCATAACTTTTATGTTGTGAGACATCTCTGATGATTTCAATTCGTAGAAAAGTATGGATTGCATCAGGAGATTCTTAGTTGGTGGAATACATACTAAACAGAAATGATTTACTGAGAGGAGAGTCACAATTGAGGCAAATTGATCTTTCTAGATGCATTTCACTGCTGATGCCACTGCTGCCCCCCGGGGCTGATTTCCAACACTAGGGTCTATCCACAGCACCTTGCACCTGTTTGTCCAAGTACTTGAAGTGGAAAAAACCTGCTGGATGGACATTGGTGTTCCAGAAGTGGTCTTCTTATTACTTGTTTAGTGTTGGGCTTGTGTTCAGGGCGGGGCCTTTTAACATGTCAGTGATGGATTGGATCAAACTACTTCTAGTGCTTCTTTTGGCACAACTACTTGGTCTGCAGAACGAATCCTGGCTTTGTGAATTGTACATCTGAAGAATTTGAGTTATGACCACAGGGAGTAGAGTGGATACTGTCACCTTAATGTAGGTATTGTGTCAATCAATCTCTGACTAACTATGGTGAAGAGATTTGCTTCTTATGAAGTCAAGATCAATTAATTTACTGTATTGATTTGGTGTTTACTTGTTAAAGGCCATCTTTTTAAGGAAGAAAGTGTAGTTGGAAAAGGGGGCCATCCCCAGACAAAGTATGAAGGAGTAAATTTCTCTCTCCCTTCTACCATCTGTTTTAAAATACTTCCTCTTTCCTGGAGGTGATTATTTTTTTAATTGACACTAATAGTATTAGATACCTGTAGACACTATTATAATTTAGAGCTCCTACAAGTTAGTCTGTATCCATTACTTATTACCCACATATAAGCTTATGCTATATTTAAATGTCACAACTCTGTTACTTTGATCTTAGAAACTGAGACTAAGAAAGCAAAGAGGCTTGGCCCAAATCACATAGTCAAGAAGTGGGAAATTGAGATGAACCCTAGCTTTATTTATTTTTCCAAATTCTTTGCCTCTATTGTGTATAGGCTTCCTAGGACCATCTATTCAATTCTGGTCATTTTGGACAATTCCCTAAGCTCTGGGCTTTGCCTGTTCATGTCCCCTTCTTATTTCCCGTCACAACCAGCTCCCAGATAGGTTGTCCAAATTGCAATAAATTAATTCACACTAGGATCAATGGGGATTGATTTATTTATACATTCTATAACAAATTGTTGAGGACCTTGTTTTTTACCACATAATTTGCCTGCCTCTTGATTCAGTACAACATGCCTGCCCTCAGGGAGCTTCTGGCTCACAGACATATATATTGGGCAAATAATGACCATATATCCTCTTTCTGCCATAGTATATATGTCCATTTTAAGAGAGATAGTGTTGTAATGATGAAACTTTAGGCACCACCCAGTAGTTCTATAAAATTATAATAGAGGGGTAGGTGTGAGGGGTCCAGGGAGCCCTAGGACCTCTAGTCGTGGGACTTTGCTTCTGCATATGGTTGATCCTGTTAGAAAGCAATCCATTTTAGACTGTTACTATGCCTATAATATTAGCAATTGGGAACATTATCAAGCTTTATCTCTTATTTAAATCTAAATTCTAAACTATAGCCTAGTAAGTTATTTTTCTTCAGTGACATTTAGGATCACAGTTTGGCAAAGTGGAAGCTAAGGTAACCCTTTAACCTTGAGATTTTATGTTTCTTGTTGTCTTCTCTCTATTTTCTGCAGCCAGTCTGGATAGTTGTGCTTGTAGTTCAGCCAGTGGCTCTGATGGGGTTCAGGATATGCTACCCCCAAAATATGACACATTGGTATATTGAATATCTTAAGCTGATGAAGATCAAGTTTGAGAAAATAATAGAAGCAGAGAGGTCACACTTGCCTGCCACCTCACCTTTCTTTCCTGAACGCAGGAGATAAATCTCCCATGTGACGGGTGCCCTCGCTCCCAACCTCATTGAACTAACCCTTATCACCCTTGTTACTTCTTCACTATTTACTACCCTGAGTCCAAACGCTTTTGTCCTAATTCTTCACCAATTTATTGTCTTTCCGTCTAAAGGGTATATAAGCTCCCTGCTCTGAGCCCATGGAGAGCCCATTGCCGAAGATGTCCCTTTTAAGGTCTCATTCTCTTGTGAAGTTTCCCACGTATACATAAAAATTCAGTACAATTTGTAAGCTTTTCTTCTGTTAACCTGTCTTTGCCAGTTTAATTTTCAGATCCAGTTAGGGACCCTAAGAGAGTCAAGGCAAACTTTTTCCTCCCCTTCAGCTCTATGAATTCCTACCAGAAAGTGGACTTAGAGATTACTCTCAAAATACAGCATTTCTAAACGTAAAAATTTAATGAAACACTGTTGTAATGATGCCATGCTTGCACATTTAGAGACATCTTTTTTGTGTGTGTGCTGTGAAGTACACACACATAATCTGTTAAAATTGCTATACTTTTATTTTCTATTTTTATATGAATGTATCATAACACTGGAGATAGACTAGAACACAGGCATACCATGATTTGCTGTGAGCTAAAGGTCTTTCTTGCTTTTTTACGTGACTGTGTACATGACATGACTATGATTATATCTGCATATATATACCACCTGAGTGTCTTAGATTGCTATGAACAAATGTAACTACAAACACAAAATGTCTCAATAAAACTCATTACAAATACTGCAGATGTGTTCAAAGAAAGAATGGAAACCAGAGACATAAGCAGTTATATGATATACCTGCATCTATTTCTTTTTTAATATTTATGTATATTGGGGAGGAGAGAGAGATAGAGAGCGCACAAGCGGGAGGTGGGGTGCAGAGAGAGAGGAAGACACAGAATCTGAAGCAGGCTCTAGGCTCTGAGCTGTCAGCACAGAGCCTGACACAGGTGTTGAACCCACAAGCCGTGAGATCATGACGTGAACTGAAGTCAGACACTTAACTGACTGAGCCACCTAGGCGCCCCATGCCCACATCTATTTTTAAGGAGAGGAGAGTCAGCTTTCTTTAGCAAACAGGTGACCGTCACTCCAGGGAGAAACTGCACTGCTGGACGATAAGCTGAGCCCTTCAAATTGCTCTGCTTCTCAGGGTTTTCAGACGGCCTTCACAGAGCCTGATGCCAAAGGCTGCTCTCTAGAAAATGGGCTGACTCTTACTTTCTGTATTAACAATATTACCTTATAATTGTTAAGTGCCTCTCCTCCTCCACTTGTTACCTCATTTTCCCAGTGCTCTAAATACTTTCTGCCTTCTAAATACTCCCTTATTAACCTTAAAGCTGTGGCGAGGCCAGCAGGGGAATTTGGAAGGATGATTCATCTTCTGAGCTCAGAAAATTCTATCACATCAGGGTCAAGTAACTTCCAGGATCTCTGCTCATCAGAAACACATTTGAACCTTCTGGGTTTGCACGAAGAAATGAGGGGAAAAAACATACATCACTGGTAGTCACCCAGAGGAATGGAAGAGCGTGTTCACCAAGTTTTCATTTAAAGATATCTCCACAATATATTTAAAGATATATCCTAGGCGGCTCAGTCGGTTAAGCGTCTGACTTTGGCTCAAGTCATGATCTCACGGTTTGTGGGTTCGAGCCCCACATCGGGCTCTGAGCCTGCTTTGGATTCTGTGTCTCCTTCTCTCTCTGCCCCTCCCCAACTTGTGCTCTGTCTCTCTCTGTCTCTCAAAAATAAATAAATGTAAAATATATATATTTTTTAAAGGTATCTCCACAAGTGAGCAGTCTGAGGCCTGGGCAATCTTGGCATGCTTTTATATGCTCTATGCACAATAGGCATTGTTTGTTAAAAATATAGTATTGGGAAAAACACCTTAATATGTAAAAATCTGAGTTTTTCTTTTCATTTAATTGAGTGGCTTTAGCTGTGTAACACAGAATTCAGTATGAACACAAACTTTGTATTAAGCAGATACAAAAGTAATGGAATCTGGAAATTATGTATGCACAAAATGTTATGACTGCAAAAAAAGGTTAATGTGTAATTTAATTAATGTTCTCCATTACAGAGTCTTGTCTTTGCTAGACTGCACTTTGTTAGGAAGCACAAGCTTGAGTTGTTTACATCAGAAGGTCAGTGAACTACTTATAGGAACACAGAAGAATAAATCTAGAAGGTGAGAGGAGGAGAAAAAGGAAGATAAGATTGCTAAGCAAGGCTAGGTTAGAGGAACATTTGGGCTACTGGCCTAGAATTCCATGCAATACAGAAATACAGATACATGTATATATTCTCTTTATAGAAATACACATGTACACACAACTGTGTGTGTGTGTGTGTGTGTTTGAGAAGGAAAAGGAATTTTAGAAATTTCATTTGTGGATTAAATATTTAATGCCCTCGTTTATTTTCAGTTGTTTTTAGATACTGTTCTGGGGTTTCTTTTTAAACTATACTGATAGTGCTACAAAGCGGCTTAGTTTTAGTAAGCAGAACCTATAAAATCGCTGATTTTTGTTCATCAAGGATGGTCAAATATTGCAGATTTTTCCCAGGCCACCCTTACATTTGGAGTTAGCTAGTTCATCCACAAAGACTGGTTTAACTGTTCCAGACAGAGGAGGTCACATGCACAAAGACGGGCAGGGGAGGAAAGGCCAGGCACCACCCAGAACTCTGCCCTGTGGTTGGGACGCCATTACCTGGAGCAGCTGATGAGCTAACACTGATACTAACCTGGTGTTCCCTAGCATGCACCTTTCCCAGACACTGTGCCAAGCACTGATAGAACAGATTCCAGTACAACTTCACAAAGATCCTACGAAGCAGGTGTGAATAATTTCTGTTCTTCTCATTATTATTTTACTAATGAAGAAATGAGCCTGAGATGCTTAATTTTATGTGTCAGCTTGACTAGGCTGTAGTGCTAAGTTGATGTGATTAGCATAGAAACTATTAGACTTTGTGTGAAGCATATTACCCTCCGTAGCTTGGGTGGTCCTCCTCCAATCATTTGAAGGCATTAAGAGAAAAGACCGAAGGCCCCTTATAAGGAGGGGATTCTGGCTCCAGATGGCCTTTGAACTTGAGACTAAAACATCAACTCCTACCAGAATTTCAATTTAGACCTGCCAGCCCCCCCACAATCATGTGAGCCAATTTCTTAGAGTCAATCTCTTTCTTCCCCTCTCCTTCTCCCTCTCTTCCTTTCCCTGCCCCCATATATATATATATATATATATATATATATATATATATATATTCTGCCAGAAGCCAAGCTCTCCAACCAGCCTGATGGCAGGGCCCGGGCGGTGGACGGATTGGAACTGCAGGGCGGTCCACCGGCAGTGAAGCTTCTTGTACTCCCGCTTTTATGTAATTTGGCCTTAATAAAAGTACCTGGGGAATTGTCTGCTGATGAATTTCCCTCAACAGACCCCCTGGGAAAAGAACCATTGGGAAAGAAATAAGATTCCGCAAGGAAATTGTGCGGCCCTACATTTAGCCCTTGCCATCCCCTATAAAGACTCCTTTACCTAAAGGAAGGATAGCCTCATGCATTTCCCAGCCAAGAAGGGACAAATGGATTTAAAAGCCCCACTCCGGCAACAAAGGAGTGTATCTATGGGCACAAGTTACTCCGACCCCTAGGCCCACTTGGCCTTCAGGAGGCATTCCAGATGATGATTGGACCTAGCTGGTTAAAGTACAGAATGGTTCATTAGTTCCTAGGTGCATTGTCTCTCTGAGAATGTATAAGGCGTGGGTTTCTAAGGCCCTCTTGGCCCCCTCCTGGCACCTCGGACCAAGGCGAACACTTTTGTTCCTCAAACCACAAATAGTTTGGGGAAACAACTAAGAGGTCATGTCCCTGTAACTGTTCCGCTTGAGGTGTTGAGAGATAGATGACCTTTCATGAAAACAACAAAGCAAATGCTTTATAGATTATAGATAAACATAGATACATAAGAAATCATGTAAGAAATTAATCAATAAGCAAAGGGCAGGAGGGAACATTATGAGAAAATAACCATGTTATTCCTTAAAGGGTGATTACACATAGGAACATTTTTAGAATTGGGTAATTCCAGAAAACATAGATGACGTACACTGCAAGGAAATTGCTAACAAACATAATGCCGCGTTTGCCACAATAAAGCGGCCAGTTCAACACACTGCTGTTGTCTGTGTCCGTTTTTATTTTTGTTTTATTTTTGTTTTCACTTTTTTTGCTGATGCCATTCATCCTTCGGGAACCCCTGGACCTGCTG
>NW_024412429.1:21210644-21288419 GCF_014898765.1 Herpailurus yagouaroundi
ATATATATATATATATATATATATATATATATATATACACACACACATATATATATATATATATACACACACACCACATCTTCTTTATCCATTTATCCACTGATGGACATTTGGGCTGTTTCCATACTTTGGCTATTGTTGATAGTGCTGCTATAAATATTGGGGTGCATGTGCCCCTTTGAAACAGCATACCTGTATCCCTTGGATAAATACCTAGTAGTGCAATTGCTGGGTCATAGAGTAGTTCTATTTTCATTTTTTTGAGGAGCCTCCATACTGTTTTCCAGAGTGGCTGCACCAGTTTGCATTCCCACCAGCAGTGCAAAAGAGATCCTCTTTCTCCGCATCCTCACCAACATCTGTTGTTGCTGAGTTGTTAATGTTAGGCATTCTGACAGGTGTGAGGTGGTATTTCATTGTGGTTTTGATTTGTATTTCCCGGATGATGAGTCAGATCAATGGAGCAGAATAGAGAACCCAGAAATGAACCCACAAACGTATGGCCAACTAATCTTTGACAAAGCAGGAAAGACTATCCAATGGAATAAAGACAGTCTCTTCAGCAAGTGGTGATGGGAAAACTGGACAGCGACATGCAGAAGAATGAACCTGGACCACTTTCTTACACCATACACAAAAATAAACTCAAAATGGATGAAAGACCTAAATATAAGATAGGAAGCCATCAAAATCCTTGAGGAGAAGGCAGGAAAATACTTCTTTGACCTTGGCTGCAGCAACTTCTTACTCAACGTGTCTCCAGAGGCAAGGGAAACAAAAATAAAAATGAACTATTGGGACCTCATCAAAATAAAAAGCTTCTGCACAGTGAAGGAAACAATCAGCAAATCTAAAAGGCAACCAATGGAATGGGAGAAGATAATTTCAAACGACATATCAGATAAAGGGTTAGTATCCAAAATCTATAATGAACTTACCAAACTCAACACCCGTAAAACAAATAATACAGTGAAGAAATGGGCAAAATACATGAATAGACACTTCCCCAAAGAAGACATCCAGATGGCCAACTGACACATGAAAAAATGCTCAACATCACTCATCATCTGGGAAATAAGGTATTTTTTAATCAAGGTGTGCACATTATTTTTTTTAGACAGAATGTTATTATATACTTAATAGACTATAGTATAATGTAAGCACAACTTTTTTATGTACTGGAAAACTAAAAAATAAAATCATTTGGCTTGCTTTCCTGTGATATTCACTTTATTGCGAAGGTCTGGAACTGACCCTGTAATATCCCCAATATACACCTGTATGTGTATATACTATGTGTGTGTGTGTGTGTGTGTGTGTGTGTGTGTGTGTGTGTAATACATATAATATATACTATGTGTAAAGTATGTTTAAAATATATAATATATATGTATATATTATATATTATATATTTTAGGGGCACCTGGGTGGCTCAGTTGGTTAAGTGCCTGCCTTTGGCTCAGGTCATGATCTCACAGTTCATGGGTTCTAGCTCTGCATTGGGCTCTGTGCTGACAGCTCAGAGCCTGGAGCCTGCTTTGGATTCTGTGTCTCCTTCTCTCTGTGTCTTCCTCTCTCTCTGTCCCTCTCCTACTCATGCTCTATCTCTCTTTCTCTTTCTCAAAAATAAACATTAAAAAAATAAAAACATATGTGTATATTTTTATACACATATATGTATAGATGAACTTATATAAGGAAATATATATATAAGATGTACATATATATCCTATTGGTTCTGTTTTTCTAGAGAACCCTAAAATACAGAGCTTTATTCAGGGAGCTGGAAAATTATAGAGCAGGGACAGGAACTCAAGGTTTTTCTGCTCCCAAGGTTCATACTGTTTTTTAGGGTTTACTTATTTTGAGAGAGTGCTTGCACATGCACACACACACCCACACACCCACACGAGTGTGGGAGGGGCAGAGCAAATCCTAAGCAGGCTCCGTACCCAGTACAGAGCCCCACATAGGGCTAGATCTCACAACTGTGAGATCATGACCTGAGCCAAAATTCAGAGTTGGATGCTTAACCAGTGCAGGGCTCGACTGTGAGATCAAGACCTGAGCTGATATCAAGAGTCAGATGCCCAACCGACTGAGCCACCCAGGTGCCCCCCAAAGTTCATACTTTTAATCACTCCATCATGCTACCCTCCTTGTTTTTCATTATGAAAGTATCATCTTGTGTTCCTGTCATTTGTTTATGTGTTTGTGTCCTCTACTAAGCTCTAAACTCAAGAGGGCAAGAATTTTTATATCCCAACATCTAGCACAGTACCTGTCACATGGCATTGTTCAATACATATTTAATTTTAGAATTTGAGACAAAAGATTTATGGTAATGTGTTTTGATAGCTATAAAGCACTATCAAAATATGAGACTTTACTGTTATGTAGCAAACACATAATTCTTGTACAATTATTTATAAGCATATATAGAATGTGTGTACCTAAAAGTCAGACTGTGTATGCCTAAGTCAGTGTGAATGTCTAAGCCAGGATTATGACTTGATATAATTTTTACCCTTTACCAGCAACCAGGGGTGAAGGAATATTTCCAGGATAGAAAATAAAATTGTATTTCTGTCTGTGACAACGAAAGAAAGAAATAGCAATCACAGACTGCTTTCCATATAGAATAAAGCCAGCAGCCCTTGAGCTGGAAAAGGCAAGTAGGTTCAATGTCAAATGCTAGCTTTGATTGATTGGAAGGGGCTGTCTGCAGCACTTGACAAGACTGTGACCACAGTCAGCCCCTCAAAAAAGAGAGCCATGATTAACTAGCAAGTCCACCCTGGGCAGAGGATTGGGGGGTGGGCAGCATGAGTGCCATTTTGTTTCCTGCCCTGAATTAAGCAATACAATAGTCCCATTAGTGTTTTTGTGAATTAGATAGGCTTACTTTTGGGAAGGAGGACAGGAATAAAGGTTTGATTTAAAAGGGAGTTGGAATGAATTTCTTGAATCAGGTAAAGCATTCTGAGTTTCTAGGTGAAGATTAATCTCCTTGGTGCTGTCTTTCACATAGAGTATATTCTACTCACTTTTTTTCCTGTAATCACCCAAATCAGATAAAATCAAATTAACCAATATTTTGGGGGACATGTTTGCTGGAATAGAAGGATTAGTTGCCAGGGCCCTGCCCAAAGGGTAGGACAGCAGAGTAGAAATATATACGCTATTGTTAGGGGGTATTTTAGTTTTCACCTACATTTCACCATTAACTAGCCATTAATTTCATAGTTTTATACAGTTACTGGTTGGTCACTTTCACTAACATATTAATCAATGTCTTTGCATTCTATTCTTTTTGCATGTCAAATCTTCCACCTGGAATCACTTTATTTCTGTTTGAAATTTATGCATTGTTTAGAATCCATGGTAATAGGGATCTTTTGGTGGTAAACTCACTTAACTTTTTCTTTTGTATAAAAATGTCTTTATTTCCTCTTCGTTCTTTAAAAATTTTTTTAAAATGTTTTTATTTATTTCTGAGACAGAGAGAGACAGAGCATGAGTGGGGGAGGGGCAGAGAAAGAGGGAGACACAGAATCGGAAGCATGCCCCAGGCTCTGAGCTGTCAGCACAGAGCCCAACGCGGGGCTCAAACTCACACACTGTGAGATCATGACCTGAGCTGAAGTCAGTCGCTCAACCCACTGAGCCACCCAGGCACCCCACTTTGTTCTTGAAAGACACTTTTGTTTGGTATGGAAATTTAGGTTGGCAGTGATTTTCCGTCAGTCTATTTTTTTGCATTCTTTTGGTTTCCATTCTTTGATGTGTAATCAACAATCACTCCAGTTATCTTCCTTTTGCTTTTATGCCTTAAAATATTTTAAATATATTTTACTTTTGTCACTTTGCAGTGTCCCCATTATGTGTCTAAAATTCAACTGGTTTTTATTTAGCCTATTTGAGATGTACTGGGGTCCTGGATCTGAAGATCTTTCAATACTTCTGAAAAGTTCTAAGCCTTTTTGAGGTTCCTGGGTGGCTCAGTTGGTTGAGCATCAGACTCTTGATTTTGGCTCAGATCATTATCCCAGGGTTGTGGGATCGAGCCTTGTATGGGTGTCTGTGCTAAGCATGGAGCCTGCTTGAAATTCTGTCTCTCTCTCTCTGTCTCTTTCTCCCTCTGCTCCTCCCCCAATTGTGTGCATGCTCTCTCTCTAAAATAAAAAATGTATATATTAAAAAAGTCTCAGCCTTTTTATCTTCAAATATTATCTATTCCCAATTCCTTATCTTTTCTGAATTTCCAATCAGGCATTATTATAGCCCTTGTCACTCTGTTCTCCATATCTTTCAATCTGTCTTTCATATTTTGCATCTAATTTCTTCCTAGCTGTGTTTCAGTTCTCTGATTTTCAGTGAATGTGCATCTCGTCTGCTGTTTAATCTCTCTTAAATTTCAAATTTAATTATTACATTTTTATTTGGTTTTTTATATAATTATAATTTGGGGGTTTATTTTAGATATATTATCTAAATATAGTTTTATTTGGTTCTTCATCACATCTGGTCATTCTGTATCATGTCTTGTTCTTTGCTTGCACTTTCAAGTTTAGTTATCTTTTAAAAATTATTTAAATATATTAAACACAGTGATTTTGCATTCTTTGATAATTCTAATGTCTGCCATTATTTTTAGTCTGTTCTATGGTTGGTCCCTTATGGTTTTTCTTGTGAATCTTTGGTTTTTGTGCTGTGAACTATTTATTGTCTTGGCCTATATCTGTGTCACATCTTTGGTCAGAGTTGAAATTGATATCATAAAAGATTACTTACTTGTATTTATGACATTCTCTTTTGTGTGACACATCCAACTCAAAACTCACTTTTAATTTAATTAACCTAAGAGTTTTGGCCTACAAAGCACTTTGGGCCAAAACCCATTTGAAGGCCAAGTTGAGCTCTCAAGTTCTCAGGGTAGGTTTTTTCCTCTTCATCCAGGGTCATAATCAAGACAGACAAGTATTCTTACCTTCTCCTTTAGAGTAATTAGGGTCCCCTGCTTTATATATAATGGGTTATGTATAATCCATGGGTCTCCTAATGGGTTCCACATATTCAGTGGGCACTAGACTTTTACTACTGTCCTTCATGTACCAAGAAGCTAACAAATCAGAAGCTTAGCTTTCCATCGTTTAACAGAAATTCTTGGGGCAAAGCCAGTCTTGGTATTTACTTGTCTCCCACAGTCACTATTATACCTAATTTTTAGGATCTTTGGATTCCTTATTTTGTGTGTGTGCTAGTTCAGCAGTGCATTTAAAATGATTCCTAACAAAATAGTTTATCTGTTTTATTCAGAAAAATCATTTGAGTTGTAGAACCTATTATATGGCTGAAAAAGTCAAGACCAAATTTTTCTCAGATTTCTGCTAGGGACATTTGACTTGAAGACATGAAATCTCTTCATTCCTACAGAATCACAAAGGAGAACTGATTGAGGGTATTGAGGGAATTCTCAGATTTGGGGGTTGAAATCTATAATTGCATATACCAATGTATGTACTTTTTGTTGTACTGGCCTCTGCAATGGTATGAATAACGGGGAATTCACATTAACTCTGGTTAGAAGGCTTCTGGAGTCATTTCAACTCCCATCAGCTTTCACCTAGATATTATTGATCATGTCAGGGCAGGTGAGTACTGAAGTATGTGGTATGTGAGGTAGCCGCAGAGAAACAGGGCCATATGGCTTTGCAAACTTCCCTAACGCTATGATACCACACATACTCTCACCCTGGGATGGAGGGCTTGTGACCATAAGTTTGTGCTAGGAAGGGCAGGCTGCTTCAAATAAGGCACCATCTGGGACAGCTTATCCAGATGCAGTTTCCCTTAGCAATTTTCCTATGCTCAGCTCCATTACCATAATGGATAGACTTCTATCATCTGTTCCTTGGGAATATTTTGTGATATCAGTGTTTACAGTGTTAGGATTTTTTTTTTGGCAGTGAACTAAGGAGTGTGACAATTTATTGTCAGTGAATTTGAAGAGTAAAATATTCCCTTGCTCTGAGCTCTTTGCTCAGTTTTGCCTCATGAATACCTTGTTCCAATTACTTGAGTCTGACACCAACTGTACAGAAGTAAAATTCTGACATGGAATTACATCACTGCAGATAAAATACCTTGTTTAAATCATAAAAACAATTTTAGGATTCTGATTCTTCACAACAGTGTCATAGTGCTTTATGCTGTTTTGCAATGACAAGCGGGCTTGTAAATTTTAAGCCAAAAATAAACATGGCATTTGAAATAAAATTGCCTTTTGTCTTCTTTAAATGTAACGGATAATAACATCTAAAGAACTGAGAAGGGTGGGGAAGAATCTTTGTGTCTATGAGTCATAATGCCAGTGTGTTTTCATCATTTGTTAGGGCCATGACCTCTTGCTGTATAATTTTGCCCACATATTTGATATTTTTCAAGAGAGAACTAAGAGTAATATTTTGGGAGTTGCCTGTCAAGTAGGGTTTCTCTAATCCTCAATGTAGTTTACACAGTAAAAACTCGTAATATAAGTTTGCAGGGTGTATTATTCAACCCATTACATAGGGGTTTGGATATAAGAAAGTCTACACATTTAGTTGCATTAGAGGAAGTTTCTGAAGGACATGGCATTTAAACTGATCTTCCAAGGGTGCATACTAGTGTGGAGAAGCCATATTTTCTTGGCAGTAGAATTTTCCTCTAGGAAGAACCTTGTTGTATTTGATGAATATTCTGACAATTCTATTTTGGGTGGGGCTTTGAGGCCACTCAAGTGCCAGCTATGCACCAGACTTTTTGGTTTACTGAGTAGAGCAAGCAAAGTAAGTGTGAGCTTGATTTAACTCTTAGAAGAATAAAGAGGATTTTGAAGGCAGCAGAATTCAATAGATGGACAACAAACGAGGTGTCTTTAGGGAGGAGGTTTTCAGTGGAAGAAGAAGAGAGATCAATGGGAACTCACATTGGGTTTTAGGTAGGTGTTGCTACCATGTGAATCTTCTTTCCCATATTGCTGTGACATATTTTGTAAAATATCCACTTTTAATGTATTGTGGAATTAGACCTACCAATTTCCTGCTTCAAGGCTATTACCAGAGACCTAGTCACACCCTGATTCCTAATGGGTGGGATCATGATGGCAGTGAATGTTAATTTTTTTCTGATCTGGGTTCTTAATGAAAGTTACAGAGCAGATACTTGAGGCTATATTTTCTCGCAAGTGTTGAAGTCCAAATAAACTTATTCTTGCTTGGGAGCTTATTAAAATATTATAGAGGGCATGAGACAGAGTGAATTTGGCATGTCTTTGTTAAAATTGAGGGCTCTTGCCAAAGAGGCATAGGGATGGGTGACCATTTCAACTCCACATGGAGAAGGAAATGAAGAGCATTATTTAATTACAATATAGGCGAGTATGAAGGAAAGTGCTAGGAGACAAGGCTGGAAAAATAATCTAGAGCCAAAGTATGAAAGACCTTGAATGCCAAGATTAAGTATTTGGTTCTTATTTATTAGAAAAAAGAAAAGAAAGTCATAGAATAGTTGTTGTGGGTCGTTACTTGGATTTACACAATATTTTTTATTACTTCTAAAAATAATGCATTCTTATCATATAAAACCAAGTAATATAGAAAAAACATAAAAAAGAAAATAGATATCCTGGTAACCTTACCACCTATGTTTTGTTATATTCTGTCTAGAATTTGTTGACACAGACTTTAAATTTTTTTTTTCAACGTTTATTTATTTTTGGGACAGAGAGAGACAGAGCATGAACGGGCGAGGGGCAGAGAGAGAGGGAGACACAGAATCGGAAACAGGCTCCAGGCTCTGAGCCATCAGCCCAGAGCCCGACGCGGGGATCGAACTCACGGACCGTGAGATCGTGACCTGGTTGAAGTCGGACACTTAACCGACTGCGCCACCCAGGCGCCCCGTCACAGACTTTAAAAAGTAAAAATGTCATTGTGATGCTTTGACATGTCATGCTGCTTTGTCAGCTGCTGCACTTTATTTATTGAAGACTTGTGATCCAAGACCTACTGTAAGTGAATGACTGTGGTTCCTGTGAGGTCGTGGATGGTAGTGACCAGAGCCCAGGAGAGGTCTCAGGAGGGGAAGAGTCAGGGTCAGTAAGGAGAAGCTGGGAAAGGCCAAGGAGAGCTGGTGGGCTGCCTTTTGGGGGAGATAAGAGTCACAGAAGGGCTTAGGGTGCAATGAGTTCCAGATTTTGAAACTGAAATTGTTGAAAAGTTAAGCAAAACAGAGAGTCAGGTTGGAACAGTTTGTGAGTTTCGATAGGAAGTTGCTAGGTTTGGCTTGAGAGGTATGTGTAGCTGTTAGCGAATCTGGGTAGAAACGTCTGGTGTGCATTGGAATATTCAGGCATGGTAACTAGGCTAGAGGACAGGAAGAGAGAAAGGAATAGTGGTTGAGTGTTTGCTCATTCACATCTCATTTAAATCCCTCATGCTTGCAACATAGGAATTATCATCTCCATTTCATAGATGAGAAAATGCTCCGCAAGATTAAATCATTAACCCACACAGCTACTAAACAGCTGAGTCCAGATTTCAACACATGGCTCCCAATGCTAAGCTCTTCCAGTTTGCTACACAAACAAGTGTTGAAGGGGTAGAACTGAGTGGGGGAGATCACTAAAGAAAAAAGTATAGAGCTTTTCATATGGAAATATATATATAACTCTGTGTGTATGTGTGTGTATGTGTATGTGCGTCTATGTGTTTTGAGTGTTCATTACGATAGAACCCTGAAACTAAGAAAATAACCCCCCCCACACACACACTAAAAAAATATTTGTACAGTCATGGAGCTTACATTTTAGCAAGGGAGACGATCATTAGATTACAAAATATCCATTAATTTCAATTGGGATAAGTGTGGTTAAAAGAGAGTTAGAAGGAAGTAGTGTTTAATAAGGGGACCTGAGCCAGTCTTGCTGGTCAGGGAAAATTTCTCAGAAGAAGGGACATCCTTCAGATATACATTTCAATGGAGGGAAAGGGCAGAAAGCTATTCCAGGCAGGCAGAGGGAATATCTTGAGAAAATTCTGAGGTGGGAGAGAGGCCTGCAGGGCAGAGGTTCAGAATGGCTAGAGCACAGAGGAGGAAAATGGCAAGAGATGAGGCGCGAGCAGCAAGCAGGGTGCTTTCCTGCAGGGTCCTGAAGGACACTGTTTTGCAATGGTAATTCAGCCAATTAAAGAGTATGGGAAGGGAAGGGACATGTTTATTTAAATTTGTTTACTTAAAAGGCCTCTCCGGCTTGATGTGGAGAATAGATTAATAGGTAGTAAGGTATGCCGCATTATCTTTTCTAATTCTGCATTCCCTCCACAGTTGGAAGATCAGATCTTTTCTTTTTACCTTGTGACTTTGGACCCCTTCCCACTAGACTGGGGAGTAACTGTACACACCTGCTAGAGTTTATTTAGTCTTGGCAATGTGACGCGCATTGGTCAGAGGAATATTAGTGGCTGTGATGTGGCCCGAGGTGCTCAGTGTCCATGGTTTGTCTTGGCCTCTTGCCTCTGCATCAGTCATGAGACAGCACGCCCATGCTCCACTGATCCCAGGATGAGACACAGGCAGACCTAAGCTAAGACAGCCTCCCAGTCTCGACTGAGAAATACAAATGACTTGGTCTATAAGCCACTGAGATTTCATGGCAGGTTTTGCAAACACATACAGGAGGGTATCAGAATGAAAGCAAGGGGACGAATTAAGGGCGTAGGTAAGAGTTAATGGTAGATCAGACTAGGACAATGGCTGTGCAGAGATGATGGAAAGTACTGAATAGATTCCAGAGGTATTTAGGCTTTCAAGTTAGTAAAAGGGATGACCAACTGGATGCAGAGGTAATGGGAAAGAAAATGTAAAAGATGATATTTCAACCAAAGATGCTTGCCGTATTGTCTAACCTTATGATCCTAAAGATAATTGAATATGCCCCGAGCTTTCAAATGCTTTATGTTGTTTTACTTGTGACTATGAAGATCATTATTTTGGTGAAAATTTTCAATCATCAAGACTCTTCCTCCTAGGAGCCCATGGGGAAGGCTGCAGGTCGCTGGGCATTTACTATTCCTCTCAAGGAGGTAATCCCAGCACAGGTTTAGGAGGACCTGTGGCCAGGGGCTAGTCAGAGCACAAACCCTGACTTTTGTCATGATTGATCACCTAATGTCCTGTTAAGGCTTTGGGGTTGTCATGGGCATGCCAACTTTTACTCTTAAGAAGCCCTAAACCTATCACTTTTACAAGGCAGCACCCCCCTCCCTCCAATTTATTGTATTTTACTGCAAGATGCTTTTCAGGCTTTCTGCCTGAGGCACACTTTATGTCTGAACTTGGATCCACAGCTTTATAGCCTGCCCTTTCCCCACACAATTTCCCGATTAGTTCTGGGTAATTCTAATGGCTGGTTATTTTGTGTTGTGTTGTTTTTTCCAGAGAAGCAATAAAATATTTTCTGTCCATTAGTGAGCAGGAAGCAGCATGGATTTCATTAACATAGTGAGAAAATAAAGGTTGGCAGTTCAGTTGTTGGGAAAATGAGGTTGCAAACCCCACAAAGTCAAGAATCCAGGCAGAGTGTGACTCATTCTGTCTTTGAGCAGGCGGGGCTTGCCGTCTTCAAGGGTCCGCCAGCAGCAAGCTTGCTGTGGAGGTTAGGGAATCAGAACCATTTGTGAGTCATTCATCAGGGAATTTAGCCTGTTCGATCTGCTTTTCTTGGTTGTGCTTGCTGCATTTGTCTCTGTTAGATTGAACTTCAGCTTAGTTTGTCTGTCTTCTCCTTACCATGGGGCACAGCCATGATGAAAATTACTAAAAAACATAATGTAATATCATGCTAAAAAATAATGCAATATCAAATAATGCAATATCATCTTTTACATTTTATTGCCAGAATTAGGAAGATTAATTACAGTTAATTCTTAAATAAATGTTTTAATAAGTGAGTAAAGTTGAGATATATAATATCCCATTTTCCCTCCGTACATTCAACATTCCTTTGAGATTTTCAACGGAGCAGCTAATAAAGACTGACATATCAATGTGTATTTCTATCCTTTTCATTTCATAGTTCTGGAAGTCTAGGGGAAATATGGCCCAATAAAGGGGAAGAATATGACAAAGATCATTGTTGGAAGTGGTCTAAAAATTCTACCAGCCATATCCAGAAAAAAGCTCCTTCTTTTAGGTAAAACCAAATACAAAACAAATACTTTTCCCCCCTCTTTCAATTATCAAAGACACAGGAGATTTGGAACCAGCCAACTTTGTTTTTTTCTAGTTCTGCCTCTGCCAATATTTATTATATGGCCTTGGGCTAGTCATGTAATACTTCTGAGCTGCAGAATTCTCTTGTGGAAACTGAGAATATTTTCTTGGTTGACCTCCATGAAGACCTTGTTAGACAAAAGTTTATGTTCTCCATTCTATGGGTTGGGAGTTGACACTAGTCTGGATCTGTTATTTTACAATGATATTTTTGTTGGTGTAGACACCTTTCAGAATTCACTCATCATTCTTTGACCTGATAATGATTTATTTTGACTGTATTGATTACCCTAGGTGCCATTCATTTTTCATGAGGAAGAAAAAAGAGCATCCTTTGTCTCCAATCTATTTAATATTTTTTCAAGGTATTTCTCATCTTTTTAATCTCACAAATCTAAATCTAGCAAAGGCAAGTGTTAAGTACAAACACAAGAAATAAAATGAAATGCAAAGACAAAATCAAGCACACAAACCAACGAAAAGTGAAGCAAAATATTAGAGGCCAAAAAACTCCAAAGCAAGATTTAAACTATCCAGAGGGATCTAGCAAGGAACTCTGGTTTAAATTACCTACAAAATGACATCAGGTGAATATGACCTAACTGGCTTTGTAAAAAGCATTTAATTTCCTGGTTATGTTGGCATTTGCAGTAAGATTTCTTTGCTTTAGCAGTTGACTTTCATTACTTGAGCATCTCCTCCACAGGCTGCTTCCACTTGATTCGTTTCTGAAGATGCCTTGCCTGTAATGGGCGCCTCAAAGGACATTTCAGACAGAACTGAAGATGACTTTTGAGCAACCCCCACCTGGAATGTGTTACTATTCACCCATTCCTGGGAAGGGGTCCAGAATATACCATCCCAAATTATGCCACTTTGGCAGATTTGATGATCTTGAGCTAAAGGCAACTGTGAAATAGCAAAAACAGAAAGAGCTTTCTGCCCTCTCCCATCTGTCTTAAAGGACAGCATAAATCTCCACACACCCCCCCCCACCACCTCACACGAGGATGATGGGAGAGGAGCCTATCACTGGAGATGAAGAGCTGGCACTGAGACTGGTCTGTGTGATGAACCTTTTGGGATTAGGCCTCCTATGTATTTTCTAGTCACTTCCCACAGCTTATCAGCCCTGGCAGCCCCAACCTCTTTCTTTTCTAGTCGTGTCTCCAGTCTTCATTGCCCTTTGTTAAAATGGTATATAAGCCCATGAGTCTAACAGCTCCTTTGGGTTTTCACTTCTTTTCTGTAGTCTCCATGCACACAAAATTTTAAATATTGATAAAATTTGTATGCCTTTTCTGTTAGACCATCAGACTGTTTCTGTCAGACTGTTAGTCTGTCTTTTGTTAATTTAACTCACAGGCCACAGCCGCTGAACTTGAGGGAAGAAGAGGTTCTTTTTCCCCCCTATATACCTGAAACCCACTTATCTTCCAGGAGAAGGCCAGGAGATACTGTGCCAGCAAATCCTCACTGAAAAAGGAAGAAGAGTGAACCCTCACAGTTGTAATGGCAAAGGAGGTCAGGAAGGTGGGGTACCCTTATCTCAGATGGGATTTGGCTGGCAGAGAATCATTAATAGTTCTTCATGGTTGCAAAGTGTCAGAACCTTTGGAACTTCATTCTTGTTAAGATATACATTTGACTTTCTGACTCTTTCCTTCTAGTCAGGTGTTTCGTATTTGTAGCCTGAGAATGTTTTCTGTGAATTGTCCTAGATCCCTTTGAAATAACTCTCTGTTTTACCTATGAAGGCTTAGCCTTATTTACTGCCAGCCTTTCAAATATAAAGCTAAGTTTTTAAAGAAAAATAAATGTGTTTAAAGGCAGGAAGTCTACAACATGATGCATGTTACTTGGAAATGTTCAATACTTTTGCCACATAATGTTTTATGACTTTCAAGGGACAGAAACCAGAATTCTATGTGGCTTGGGTGGATTTTTGTGCACAGTAATCTCTAATGTATCAAACTTAGAGAAATTGATGTTAATTTATCTAGCGCATACTTCTGGAGGATCGTCAGCATTTAATGGCCATCATTACAGTTGTATTCTTAATTCTGCTTCCTTTACTTATTTTTCTATTTTTTTTTAAATTTTTTTATTTGAGTGAGAGAGAGAGCATGAGTGAGGGAGAGGGGCGTAGAGATGGAAGGAAAGAGAGAGAGAGAGAGAGAGAGAGAGAGAGAGAGAATGAATGAGAGAATCCCAAGCAGACTCCATGCTCAGCATGGAGCCTGGCACAGGGCTCTATCCCATGACCCTTGCTTGGATCATAAGCCAAGCCAAAATCAAGAGTTGGATGCTCAACTGACTGAGCCATCCAGGCACCCCCATTCATTTATTAAAAAACCCTACTTAACCTACAAGATGACAGACACCGTGCCAGTTCTGAGGACACAAAGAGGAACATACTAGAGTGCTCGTCTCATTTGGACTACTTCAGTTGGCATATATGGAGGCTTTTGTTGAAAATTAGGTCAAGTACTTATGAAATCTTAATTTTTACTACTTAAATTACATAAATGGTTTGCACACAAATGGCCCCAGAAAATTTTGGCTTACTAGTAGAAATAATCCAAACTATTTTTATTTACTAGAGTGGCTTACCATTAAAGACTATCCTAATAAAGAACAACAACGAATATATATATTTTCCTAAATACAGTTAATAATTATTTTTAGTTTTTCACATACATGCTTAATTTCTTGGTCACAAGGAATCTGCTCACATCTTTGAAATTAAAAAAAAAAAATAGATTGTGTGCATGTGTTGAGTGTGGCATCCTCATGTACAGTCCAAAGTGGCTGCCAGTTCTGTCTTCTAGAGGCCAAAATTTATATCTGACTTCGAATTGCTTATTCTTATTTTGTACTGGAATAGAAATAAGAACAGATTCTGCACAATTATAATTTTCCCACAATTTAATACATTATTTTAAACAGAAATTAAAAATAATTTCCGGGGCACCTGAGTGACTCAGTTCGTTAAACATCTGACTCTTGATATTGGCTGCAGTCATGATCTCACAGCCTTTGGGATCGAGTCCTGCATTGGGCTCCACACTGAGCATAGAGCCTACTTGGGAGTTTTCTCTCTCTCTCTCTCTCTCTCTCTCTCTCTGTAGCTCTGCCAACCCCCCAAGCCTCTCTCTCTCAAAATAAATGAATAGACTTTTTTTAATTAAAAATAATTTATATCCTATACATCTGTCTCCTAAGTTATCCATATTTCTAGGTGACTTTAGGGCTCTGGATTGACCATACACATAATATTAAATCTTAGTGTTTACATCTTTTTAAAGCTTCAGGATATGCTTAAAGGGAATTTCTAACAACCTAAACATTGAGGTTAGCTACATATCCAAAGGTCATCTGAAAGGATGAATTTTTTCACACAGGTTTTTCATGTTTCTTCCCTTCCTCTCATGTATGTTTGTTCTGTCAAGTGTGTCCTCATTACTTGAAAGAGAAATTTCCCTAAAAAGAAAAATGTTTTATTCTTTACTTACTACTCAGTTCACACCAAACTTGACCAGGGACATAGGTTTGGAGATTCTTGCTTTCATTCAGAGCTAAAAATAGGTACTTTTCAGATTTTTCCCTACTATGTGATTCTCACACATCTATGAGAATCCCTGGTGTCATGAGAGAAAACAGTTAAGGGTTGGTTTATTGAATTGCTAATTCATACCAGGTAAAAGGAGGAGGGAGGTGGGTGATGCTGAGGGTAAAGCAAAGTCATATCCTTCTGAAGCAGGAGGGAAGCCTTCCTGCCCCTCAGAGACTAAAGTAATTTTGGCTTAGCCCCAGCTCAGTGTCTGAAAATTCAGAGCAATTATCACCATGTCAGTAACTTCTGACATATTTTTTCCTTGTCATTTCCTCTGGACTTTTTCCACTAGTGTTATAAGACATAGTACATTGGAAAAGTTGGGGTAGAATAAGGTCAACAGATCAGAAGGTGATTGCTATTGAAAGTAGTTACAGTTTCCAAGAGGAGGAGTCATGCCAAGCTTTGGGGGGCCACACGGGGTAGCATGAGGGTCAGCATGAGACAGAGGTGGCAGAGGGAATGTGAGCAAGAGCCTTTACTGTGATTTCTGTGAGAAGGACCAGGCAAGGCAGGGTAAGCAGGCTTGGAACTGGCAAGATGAACAATTTCATCAGGCTCTGGGGCATAGGAGTGGTCTCTCATTGTCTGGGGTGGTTGAAGCAGGTGGATAGTGGCCCAGAGTGTGAGGCCAATGAAGGAGGGGGTTGGAGGTGTGGGCTTTGCATTGCTTGGTTTGCATTTGAAGAGCTTGCTCCTAAGTGAGTGGCTTACTATCCCTAGGACTTGGCCAACTCTGAGAGGGTCAGCAAAACCCCAGATGTTAAAGCATCAGAATACATGGTTAAAAAGACATATGGTAATACAACTCATTCTAACTTTCTATCTTGGTTCTTCCTCTTATAGACCTAGACTGAAAGTACAGGCTCTTCATCAGGGTCCACAAAAGTTCTAATCACAGTAAGAATTTTATTAGCTTAGTCTTGGAGTGTTATAGGAAAGTTATAAGAAGTTATAAACACCTGTGGGCTTTATCTCTTTTTCTGCCTTTGTCTAGCTTCTTATTCCCTGTCTGATGCAATTTCCCCTCCTTGCCTCTGGCAGGAAAATTCTTACATTTAGTGCCTCCAAGGTCTTAGCTTCTACTCAACCAGGAGTTTCAAATGATTTTCTGAGCATTGGTGGATCTCTTCTTCTTATGATAAGGCCTTCTGTCAACTGCTACGAAAATAAAAATTCCCTATCTCATACTGATACCATCATAAACATATATAACCATCAAACTGATAAGCTGCTAGAGAGAACTGAAAATAACCAAAGCAAAAAGTGATTTTAAATTAACCATAAAGTTGAAGCGAATGTGGAGAATGTGGCACTGTTGAATCCTAAGTGACAGTTTTGGCAGAAGCATTGATAAACATACCAAGACTTTGCTCCCTGAGGCAGGATGTGATCTGCAAGCTTGTGTAGAAGGAATTTATTATATATGCTTATATTATTACAATGCAGTTTGTGTTATCACTTTGGGGGAACAAGGATGGTTTGCTACAAAGCATAAGAAAGGGCTCCTGGGTATACAAAGCATTGGCCTCTGAGGGATGAAGCTGTCTTTATGACTCTATACCACACATGTCCTTGGTTCTTCTGTGAATATGACTTAGGAGCATCTTTAAATATCTCCTCTCACAGGACATGCGTGATGGTTAATTTTACGTGTTAACCAGGTTGGACTGTGGGATATCCAGATATCTGGTAAAACATTATTCGTGGGGATGTCTGTGAGGGTGTTTCTAGAAGAGATAGCATTTGACTTAATGAACTGGATAGAGATCACTTTCACCTTGTGAGTAGGCATTGATGCACTCCACTGAGGGCCTGAAGGAAACAAAAAGGAAGAGGAAGGGCAAATGTGTTCTCTGTTTGAGTTGGGACATTCATCCTCTCCTGCCTCGGACATTGGTGCTCCTGGTTCTTGGCCCTTTGGACTTCTACTGAATTACACCCCCAGCTTTCCTGGTTCCTTATTGGTTGTTTCTCTGGAAAACTAATGCAACAAGAGTAACTGGGACCAAGGATTCCTGGTACATGAAATAAAAGCTGTGTAATTTGTTTGCTGTGTTCCCTTGGATCTTTCTGGGGCATACAATCTTCTCATCTACAAAATGAGAATAATGTCTGCATCATATTATTGTGCAAATTAATCCAAAGGATGTGTTTTAACATTTATCCTTGAGTTTAGTACTGCTGGTGGCTACCATTCTCTGGTTAAATTGATCTCAAGTACAATTGAAATCTAAATCTCAGCGTAATAAGCACTTTTATTTGCCTGAAACTAATTGGCATGATATTTGTTACAATATTCAGATGTTCTCAAAAAGAAATTGGACAGAAATTTACTTTTTAAATATGTATTCACCCATGTTCTTATCAGCTACAAACCTCTTGAGCTGAACTGGAGGGGTAATCAAGTCATATGGTGTGAGATACTCCCCTTGTATGGGGCCTGGGCTGCCAACTGTAGCTTTAGCTTTGTCATCAACAGGTAAATGGTGCTTCCAGAAGCCAGAGAGAGAGAATGCAGAATGGGAGCATGAAGAGCTCTCGATGAAGAGCTGCCAGAGATTTTTTGCTGATTTGCATCCAGAGAAATCAGGAATTCACTGCTCAGGTACCTTGATTTTTCCATAGCTACTTCCTCCTTATTTCCAAGTAATTATTAAACAGGTCTTTAGCTCCCACTATGCATGGTTCAAACCAAGTAAAGAAAGGCCTGTCGTAGGACAGCTTCTGCTTTTCAACCCTTTCCTATCTTTTAAACCAAAGTTTAGGATTACTCAAAAATATGATATCATAATAAAAGGAGTAGCTAATAGTATCCTTCTGTACTTTTCCGTAGGTGTTCTGCATTATAAATTTAAGTTATATTTAATGGGTAAAATTATCAGTGTATTTGTGGCTAATCACTGAAGTCAGGGTGTGGGACAGACTGGAAACCAGAGGATTAAACAGCCCCCATAACCCATATTCTGTTAGTTCTGAGAGACTGAGTATCTAAAGGGACAATGGCCAGACCATATATAAATATAGAACTTTGCCCAACAACCAGCAACAACCTGCTCAGGAAACCAACCCCTCATCTACAATAAACAAGCCAGGAAGACAGCCAGCTATAACTCAGACTTGAAGGAAGCCAGATTTCTATCTCTAGTGACAATTCAAGAAGGTAAATAATGAGCTCTGTAGCAATTGGCCCCAAATAGCCAGAACTTGATTAATAACTGACACCTTCCCTGTTTTTTCCCATGTCCAGTTTATGACCAACAAGAGAAAGCCAAATGTGTATTCCTAACCAATCACAGAGCACTTCTAGTTAGACCACCTGCAGCTTCCTTGTGCCAACAGCTTCCAATCGGGGTACACTTGAAGCCCTCCTTTTTTCTTAACCTGGAAATTTCCAACTCCTCTGCCTGCCTTTGAGTCTATACCCAAACACCAGTAATAATGGCGACTCCCTTGCTACAGCAAGTTCAGAATAAATAGTCTTTGATTTCCTTATTTGGCTAGTGCTCGTTTATTTCCACAGTACTGAGAAGGATGAGAGGGCTGAGTGCAGATGGCTCCATACAAACCCTTCCCCGTGGGAAAACTTGGTGGCTGCCAAGACTGGGCAATGGCGTCTGTCTTCTAGGTGGACAGCCCTGTGGGTTTGTGTGTGAGTAGGTGAACGTAAAGACACGAGTGTATGTAAGCAATCAGACTTCACCTCTTAGCAATGAACCTCAGAGAATGGGTATAGAAATGGCAAAAACAGAGCAGTGCAGCTCCCCCAAAGGTGTCTGAGAGGACTAGGTGGATAGCCAATAGCAAAGAACCATAAAATATAGACCGAGCAGTACTTTCAACTGTCCAATGTGCTGCAGTGAAATTTCAAAAAATTATTGACTTTGGCAATTTTATAACAATATTTTTCTAACTTTTAAACTGCTTTTGACATAGCCTTGAAATTCATTTAAAAGGATTTTTTCCCCTACCTTAAACACATCAAAGTAGGGCTTTAGGCAAAGAACTAACTCGGAGTTTTACTCCTATGAAAGTCAATTTGGGAAAGGTAAACTCACAAAGTCAAAGTGAAGTTACCAGAAGCATCATCAGAAGAAACAAAGCCCAATTAAAGCTACTAACAACATAGCATTTTTACTGTTTCACTTACCAAAAATAACTGTAGACATGACACAGTTGTGATTAAGACCTTCTAACTGTAGAATGGATCTTCCTCACCTCACTGGTTTTCAGTGCTAATGGAGCTTCATTTACTTTATCGTTCTTTATTTGTGTACTCTTGGTTACAGAGGTCATCACTGCAATGCTGAGAGTTCCTCCCTGGGTTTTTAAGAATCTGGTGGCTTCTATTTACCCACTTAGGGTGGTAGTTCTTAACTGTGGTAGCTCATTAGAACCATCCTATATCAGGCCAATTAGATCATAACCTCTCAGTGTGTTTTTAAAAATACCTCTCCAGGTGATTCCAATATGCACAGAGTGTTGACAAACCACTTTCTTAGAAAGGGCAAGATTTTCTTGACAGTAAATGTCACCTTGAATTGTATTCACTTTGCCTGAGGGTTGTCAGAATTTAATAAAGTGACATTTACCTTGTCCATTTTATTCTATTTTTTTATTAAAAAAATTTTTTTAATGTTTATTTATTTTTGAGACAGAGAGAGACAGAGCATGAACAGGGGAGGGGCAGAGAGAGAGGGAGACACAGAATCTGAAACAGGCTTCAGGCTCCGAGCGGTCAGCACAGAGCCCGACATGGGGCTCGAACTCACGGACCGTGAGATCATGACCTGAGCCGAAGTCGGACGCTTAACCGACCGAGCCACCCAGGCGCCCCTACCTTGTCCATTTTAAAGAGATGGTAACACAGATGTTACAAACTGACTCCTTGGATCCTTGCCTGGTGTGTCCAGTGCTGCTGTCCCAGGATCTAAGGGCAGTGGTGGTCGGTGGTGGTAACCAGACTTGGAGTAACGGGACAACAGAAGGCACATTTATCTATTCCTTCTCTGTTGCTTCAGTTTTTCAGCATGGAAATGATTAGCTAGCTGGCATAGGAGGCAAAGTGGTGAGGAGTGATCACATGTCAGCTTGGTTGTGTGAACAGTCAGTTATGACACAGTGTGACATGCTGGCTCTGTTAGATAGTACAGTGTCTTGTCACCAGTGCCAGTGACCGCCCAGGGGACATGGGACCTACAGGTATGGAGGCACCTTTGCACTGATGAATGGAGAAAGCCTTGAAAAACTTACTTGGAGGCATGGAATCTGTGCCCCCCAGTCACAGATTTTAATGCAGAATTAACACCAGGCGACTCTGTATGAGGGATTTTGGTTTTTAGAATTCACAAGATCACAAACGAAGTACGAGCTCTTTCAGGACAGAGCAAATCAGAACTGTGTGATCAAACCCTTAAAACGCTCCCTACCTGGGCAATTAGAGGAGCATGGCAGGAGTGCTGGCCCCGTTGCCGGTCTGCTCCTGCGGCAGCGGAGGTCTGACCTCCCAGCTTCTGTTGACTGGATCTTTCCTCCAACAGATATGTCTGGGGACAACATTTGATGCCTCCTGACAGGTGCATAACTTAGAAAGGGCTCTGCATTCATGATTTACTTTGAACATGTTTTTGTAGAAATGACTGCTTTAGATTGTTTCTTCATTTCTCCTACCCTTTCAACTGTTAGAGCCACGTCCCCTGTTAATGGGTGTGGTTTTCTTTAGAATTTGGAGAGATAGAAATATTCTCATTGTTTTTGAGCTTCTTGTTGATCTATAATAAAAGAGGACAGAATAATATGCACCCTCACTCAGGTGAAATGAGTGCATCAAAGGTACCACTTTGGGCACAATCCCTTTCAGAGCTGGGCGAGGTGCGCTGGCGGGCTGGGTTGTGTCTGTATTGCTTCCCTTAACTGATGACTACTCTTTCAAGAGCACAAAGTTCATCTGTGAGTAAAATCACTCCAACATTACCACTGCTTCCACCATTCAGCAGATTTTCGATGACATTTGCAAGTAGAATCAGAAGCCATAAAGAATATTATAGTTAAAAATTTTTAATTAAAAAATTTTTAATAGACATTTTTAGAGCAGTTTTAGGTTCACAACAAGACTGAATGAAAGTACAAAGATTTCCCATATGCCTGTTGTCCCCCACACGCATAACTTCCCCATGATCAGTGTCCCCTACTAGACTAGTACATTTGTTGCAATTAATAAACATACCTTAACACATTATTATCACCCCAAGTCCAAGGTTTATATTGGGGTTTACTCTTGGTGTTGTACATTTTATGGGTCTGTAGAAATTTATAACGACACATATCCACTGTTAGAGTGTCATACAGAGTAGTTTCACTGCACTAAAAGTCCTCTGTGCTCTGCCTTCCCCTCCCCTTTCTCCTTTCCCTCCCCTTAAAATTTAATTAATATATTACTAAACAGTTCCAGAACTATGTTCATTTATTCAACACCTGTTGTGTGAATGCTTATCAAGTGCCACACACTGATCTAGGCACTGGAGATACAGCAATAAACAAGCAGCTCAAGACCCGTTGTCTCCCGAGTCTTATATTTTAGAGGGAGAGAAATAAATAACAAACAAGCACAAATTCAGAAAAGAATTAATGTTGTGGAGAAGACAGATGGGTGACATAATAGAGAGTGATTGGTGTGGGAAGAGTCAGGGATCCTCCATAATGGATGGTTGGGGAATCGCCTCTCTGAGATGGGAGCACTGAGCTGACATCTGAAATATGGGGAAGACTGGGCCATGCAGAAATTGGGGGAAGTGTTGCATAGAGCAAAGAACAAATTTAGGTTTTCCCCCAGATAGGAATAAGTTGGTAAATTTGAGAAATGGAAAGAAGGCCTTTGTGCCTGAGGCATAGTGAGTGAACTGAAGAGGAGCAGAAGGGAGGGGGCACCAGGGGGTGGGGGCAGAGAGGTAGGTGGGGCTGGACAGCACAAGGCTCCCTGGGTCACGGTAAGGCACTGATTTTTTTTTTCCCTAAGTGAAATGGGGAGGCTATGTAGGGTTTTAAAAAGGGGTATGAAAATTTTATGAAAATCACTGCAACTACTTTGTGCAAACTATGGAACATTGTGAACAGAGCAGTGAACCCACACTGAAAGCTGTAAGGTGGGTTAGGAGTCTACGGAGGATCTAGGGGAGGGGCAGGAGGTGACTTGTGTGAAGATGGATGCAGTAGAGATGGAGGGAAAGGAAGAAGAAGGTAGAATCCAGGGGCTTGATGGATCAGAAATGGGGTAAAGGAACAAGGACAATCAAAGGTCAAAGGTGACTGTGGTAGCAACATTTACAAGACAGAGAAGAATAAATAAGGAGCAAATATTTTTGTTTAGTTTTGTTGGTGGGGGTGCTTGGCGAAATCAGTAGTTGTGTGAGACCCTTTAAGTTTGGGAAGGCTACTAATGTGCTCATGTAGAATCGGCAGTTGAATGTTCAAATGTGGTGCTTAAGAGGGAGGATGGGGGTGAAGATGTAAATTTGGGAGTCATCAGGGAATAAACTGTATTTAATGTCAAGGGACTAGATGAGATAATCTAAGAGAAATGAGCAATAAGGTGGCGGGGGCGGTTTGAGGTCAAGAGAAGACTGATTTATTTACATTTACAGTAGTGCTACCAGAACATGTTCATTAAATGATGGTTACAGAGGTGAATTGGTCAATGTTAGTGTCAAATGGCAAAATCTGGAAGCCTGGTTGTAAAGTCTTCCCTACCACCTCATCCAGCAGACTTAATTATCCCCTTGTGTCTACTCTCATGGGGTTTGCTCAATAATATTTAAAATATTTTATTTTAATATTTTATTATGGTAGGTTATGTAAATATCTGTCTCCCAGGTGGATAGTGGGAACTCTTGGGAGAACAGGTGTCAACTATGTCAAGCCTTTTTTAGGCACAAAATGTGTGTGATCTCAGTTACACTTCACAATAGCCCTTTATGGAAGACATAACCTTCTCTAGTCTACAGATGAAAACTTCAGGCTCAAAGAGGCTGAACAGAGTAATTGACATAATCTGGGTTGGAAGCAGAGTTGAGATTCAAGTACAGACCTGCCTGACTCTCAACCACACGCTTTTCCTTGCTGCACTTCTTTTTCAATGTGTTCTGCCATGTATCCTGGTGCCTGCTTAGCCCAGCTACCCATCAGGCACACACTAACCTGAAATTCAACAATGGTGAGCACTGAAAACAAAGCTACAGTAAGAAACCTTAAAAACCTGCAATTCAATTGCTCTTTCATTCTCTTGTGTTTTAAAAAAAAATTTTTTTAATGTTTATTTTTGACACAGAGAGAGACAGAGCATGAGAGGGGGAGGGGCACAGAGAGAGGGAGACACAGAATCCAGAGCAGGCTCCAGGCTCTGAGCTGTCAGCACAGAGCCCGATGCGGGGCTCGAACTCACAGACTGTGAGATCATGACCCGAGCTGAAGTCTGACGCTCAACCGACTGAGCCACCCAGGCGCCCCTCGTTCTCTTGTTTTTAATAATATAGTCCATTTGTTGAGTTAGGGGGAATATTCCAGATTGTTCAAACCCACACAAGTCCTTCTATTGGAGTCCCGCTGCATGTCTTAATCAGGAGAAAGACAAAAAGATGGGAGTTGGTGCTGGGGATCAGTTGAGTTGTTCGCAGCCGCTGAAGCTCCACTTGGGAACCGGCTGGGGAGAAGGAGCAGTGGAAGGAGGAGAATGTTTGGCTAAGTAAGTGAACATGGTTTGCTGCAATTAGGCAACTACACAGAGTCAGAGGATGTAGTTCTTTTTTTTTTAAATATCAAAATGAATATTTCCTTTTGTTCGGGAGCTTTCCTTCTCAGGAGTCTATTGTCAAATTTGTCACATTGTGATGATAACCTCAAGCAATTTGTTTGCAAAAAAGTTGCAAGATTTCTTTTGGGGATCTTTGGTATTTGTCACAGTCTTCAAGTAGACTTGCTTGTTAGTTTCACCTAAATTTGAGGTAGCAAAACAGTTTGACCGGTTGCCAGAGTGGTAGCTGCTGGCACTAGAGTCAAATATTTACTCTAACTGAATGAAACCAACGTACTACGCCTGATCTGTGCTATGTTAGCCCACTGCACTCACTTGTGTTCTGTTCTAATACACCTGAAGTCAGCTGGCCTGAGCGGGGATCTTGCAGGTCCTGACCCTGTCACACTACCATGGGATTCACACACTTCAGTGTTTACCAGGTGCCTGCTCTGTGTTGCTGACATATTTCTACATACTTTGGGAGCTACAAAAGAATTACTGTCCTTAGGAATTTTCATGTAATTGGGATCTCAGGATTTGAACAGGTGTTTAAACCACCACAGTGGTGGGATTCAGTGTAGAGCCCCGATCATTTATTCAAAAAGCCCATATTGTTTACCGGTTATGTACCCAGACATTGAGTTAAGAACTTCAGAAAGTTTAACTAAGAAAACAGTGTTCTGCCCTCAACGAGCTCAGATGTAAAAGAAAAGCAGACAAATTAAAAATGACTAATTTAGGGGTGCCTGGGTGGCTCAGTCGGTTAAGCATCCGACTTCAGCCTAGGTCATGATCTCACTGGTCCCATGTTTGAGCCCTGTGTTGGGCTCTGTGCTGACAGCTCAGAGCCTGGAGCCTGCTTCAGATTCTGTGTCTCCTCTCTCTGCTCCTCCCCCGCTCACGCTTTGTCTCACTCTGTTTCTCAAAAATAAATAAATGTAAAAAAAAAAACATAAAAATAAAGATGACTAATTTACAGTATGGAAAATAACTTGATGTAGAGAGGAACAGGATGCTTTGGGGACACATAGGTGGAAATCCTAAGCCCACTAAGGACCCCTGAGAAGGCTTTTTGGAAGAAGGCAAGATTGAGTTAACTGTAAAGAATGAGCAATAATTAGCCAGTTGAAGAAGGTGAGGGAATGGGGATGAGCATTCCTGGAAACAGAAGAGGATTTGCAATGGTAAAGAGGCGAGGAGTTGGTTGTAATTCCATATGGCTGGAGCACTAGGTGAACGTGGTGTGCTGGGCAGCAGTGAAATGTGAGTTGGAGGCAGGCAGGCACAAGATAAGCAGCTGCCTAGTTTTGCAAAGGAGTATGGATTTCACCCTGAAGGCAATATAAAGCCTCCACCGAGAGACTTTAAGCAGGTTTGCATTTAGGAAATAATACTCCAGAAGGAGTATAGATAATGGCTTTGAAAATAGACACAACCATAGCGAAGAGGCTGGGAAATTGCTGCAATAATCCAGTTTTGAAATTTTCAGGGTATAAATTTCAGCTTGTGGGAGTTGGACTGGAGAAAGAAGACAGTTTAAAATGTAGATGTAGGAGATGAAATCAGAGGTTGTTAATTATTTTAATGTTGCCGGTTAGGGAAGGAGTCTGATTAAGTCGTGATTTCTGCCTTAGCTGGAATGGATGAAAGACATGGTGGTCTGGGTCTGCTGGTGGAGGAGGCAGGGGAAGGGGAAAATAATGAGTGAAGCTTAGAGCATGTTATCTTTCCGGTACTTGTTCTGCATCCAACTGGAGATAGCCAATAGGTAGAGAGTGGAATGTACAGACAGGAAATCATCTCAAAATATGCAATATTTAGAGCCAGGGCAGTTAACGCAGAAAAGAAAAATTAATGCAGGCATTTCTTTGACAAGCTGATTACACTCATGGTCATACTCTAGACATTGTCATTTTAATACGTCTAACCCCTCCAAAACCTTAATTTCATCCATCCCACTCTCTGACCACTACTTCCCAAATTTATAACTCACTCCCTCTAGTGTACTAACTCCAACGATGTACCTACACCCACTGGGACCAACAATCCCCTGCTTACATCTTTTTCATCAAATAGTATTTCACCAATTTTTCACTATCCCCTACCCCTTCAATGCTCATGATCACTGCTTATGCACCTTAAATTTGTGGTCAATCATTTTAATCACTTTCTTTCTTCTTCTTGCTTCATTGCACTTACTTGACAAACAATAACCCTGATTAAGTCCAAACCTTTGCCTACTTTTAGTGCCCGTGACTGCAACTGATTGTGATTGGGAAAAAACACACAATCACACTGACTGGTCTCCTTTTTACATCCTTGACCTTGGATTTCAGGTGGGTCCTTCAAGTGCTACCTGACAATCAGATGATATATCCTTATCTCTTATTGTATAAAATGGCTATTTTATATCTTCTGTCATCTCTTCAAATCCTTGCCCCCTTCCCCAAACAACTCCTAATCCCTTCTTCACTCCCAGGAGATGAATTTACTTTCTATTTCACTGAAAAAATTAGATAATTGGATAATTTACATGAAAACATCTATAGAATCCCTCCATCACCTCTCTCTCCCCATCAGAATCTAGCACACATATTCTGCTTTCTTGTCCATTGCCATAAATAATGTCTGCACATTCATATTGGAAACCAGACGTTCCAAATATGTATGTACTAGATCCCATGTCCTCTCGCCTACTCGGGGACATCACTGTGGCAATCCTTCTCTATCTCATCAATTTTTCACTCTCTGCTCAACCATTCTCATTAACACACAAACTGAAATGTTCTCCATTGGAAAATAACCTTCTCTCTCACCATCATTTTTGCTCCTCTTAGCTGCCAAATTCCAACTCCCCTTCTCGTGTTCATTCTTACTCATCCTCCAATCAGGCCTTCATCTCCACCAAAACTGCTCTTGTCAAAGTGACCAGGGGCCTCCGTGGAACCCACTTCAGCTCTCATTATCCCTTTTTGTAGCACTTGACATAGCTGATGACTCCCTGCTCTTTGTTATTTCCTTTGGATTTCAGCATCGCAGCCTTCTTTGCTTTTCTCCTCCATTGCTGGTTACTCCTTCTAAATTGTCTTTGCTGATCTCTTCCTTCTTAATATTTGACTGCCTTAGGTCTCAGTTTTTGGTCCTTTTTATTTCCCATCATAACTCATTTTCTTAGTCATATCATCCTGTTACATAACTTTAAATACTGGGTATATATGCTAATGACTCCTAAATTTAGAACTTCTGTCTAGACTGTTCTCCTGAATTCCCCCCTGCTTGCTTAATATTTCCACTTAGTTGTGTAGTAGACATGTCAATCTTTCCAGGTCCCAAAGTGACCTTCCAACCATCTCTGCCACCTTGACATTGTCTACCCACAGTTTTCCTCATCTCAGGTGATGGCAACTCCATTCTTCCAGATGTTCAGGCCAACAATCTTGAGTTGTCCTTAACTCTTTTTTGTCTCTCATATCCTATATCCAGTCCACTAGGAAATACTGTTGGACATAACTTTCAGACATAAATAGGAACTGACCACTTTTCACATATCACCATTTGCATCCTGTGTAGACCACTGCCATCTCTTGTGTGGATAACTGCAATAGCCTCCTGATAGGTCTTCTGCTTCTACTCCTGCCTCTTTACATCTATGCTGAAAATACCAGCCAAGTGATCGTTTGAAAATGTAAGCCATATAGCATACCTTCTAGGCTCAAAACCCTACAATGGCTGCTTATCTCACTCAAAGTAAAAGCACTTATAATAATCTAAAAATCCCTGCAGGACTTGTTCCCTTGTTGTTCCTTGAACATTTCTAACATGCTCATGCCTCAAGACCTCTGCACTTGCCTTCCTTCTGCTTTACTTGTTATATACATGGCCAACTCCTCATGTCTGTCAAGTCTTTGATTAACCATTACCTTCTCAATGAAATCTACCTTAACTACCATAGTTAGGCTTACCAGCTGCCCTCCCACCCCCTTGGCCCTTCTGATCCCCTTTACCTTGTTCTACTTTTTATGTCACCCTTTTAATTTTAATATGTTATATAATTTACTTATTTATTATGTTCATAGCTTGTTGCCTAATGTAAATTCACAGAGATTTTTGTGTTATTTTATTTTTCTAATTTTTTTTAAAGTATTTTTTTAGAGTTTATTTTGAGAGAGAGAGAGAGAGAGAGAGAGAGAGAGAGAGAGAGCATGCACATGCATGCAAGTTGGGGAGGGGCAGAAAGAGGGAGAGAGAGAATCCCAGGCAGGCCCCACACTATAAGCGCAGAACCCAGTGCAGGTCTGGAACTCAGGAATCATGAGATCATGACCTGAACCTAAGGTGCACGCTTAACCGACTGAGCCACCCGGGTGCCCCTCTTTTTCCAAGTTTTTACTTAAATTCCAATTCATTACACTATAATATTAGTTTCACGTGTAGAATTTAGTGATTTATCACTTACATACAATACCCAGTGTTCATCAAAACAAGCACCCTCCTTAATACCCATCACCCATTTAGCCCATCCCCCTGCCCACCTCTCCTCCAGCAACCCTGTTTGTTCTCCATAGTTAAGAATCTATTTTATGGTTTGCCTCTCTCTCCCTCTTTATTTTTCCTATCCCCTATGTTCATCTGTTTTGTTTCTTAAATTCCACCCATGAGTGAAATCATATGGTATTTGTCTTTCTCTGACTGACTTATTTCACCTGGCATAATACTCTCTAGCTCCATCCACATCTTTGCAAATGTGTGTGTATACCACATCTTTATTCATTCATCTGTTGATGATCATTTTGGGCTCTTTCCAAAATTTGCTATTGTTGATAATGCTGCTATAAACATTGGAGTGCATGTATCCCTTTGAAATCAGTATTTTTGTATTCTTTGGGTAAATACCTAGTAGTGCAATTCCTGGATCATAGGATAATTCTATTTTTAATTTTTTGAGGAACCTCCACACTGTTTTCCAGGGTGGCTGCACCAGTTTGCACTCCCACAAACAGTGTAAAAGGGTTCCCCTTTCTCCACATCTTCTCCAAAGCCTGTTGTTTCCTGTGTTGTGAATTTTAGCCATTTTTACTCATGTGAGGCAATATCTCATTGTAGTTTCAATTTGTATTCCCCTCATGATAAGTGATGTTGAGCATTGTTTCATGTGTCTTAGCCATCTGTATGTCTTCTTTGAAAAATGACTATTCATGTCTTCTGCCCATTTTTAACTGGATCATTTATTTTTTGGGTGTTGAGTTTTATAAGTTCTTCATAGATTTTGTATACTAATCCTTTATGTCATTTACAAATATCTTCTTCCATTCCATAGGCTGACTTTTAGTTTTATTGATTGTTTCCTTCACTGTGCAGAAGCTTTTTATATTGATTAAGTACCAATAGTTTATTTTGTTTTTGTTTCCATGACCTCGGGAGATGTATCTAGTAAGAAGTTGCAATAGCTGATGTCAAAGAGGTTACTGCCTGTGTTCTCTAGAGTTTTTATGGTTTGCTATCTCACATTTAGGTCTTTCATCCATTTTGAATTCATTTTTGTGTATGGTATCAGAAAGTATACCAGTTTTATTCTTTTGAATGTTGTTGTTCAGTTTTCCCAGTACAATTTGTTGAAAAGACTGTCTTTTTCTGTTCATTGGATATTCTTTCCTGCTTTGCAGAAGATTAGTTGACCATATAGTTTGATAGATTGCATTAAATGTGTGGATTGCTTTGGATAGGATAGACATTTTAAGAGTATTTGCTCTTCCAATCCATGAGCATGGAATATTTTTCAGTTTCTTTCTGTAATGTTTAATTTCTTTCATCAGTGTTTTATATTTTTCAGAGTACAGACTACCTCTTTGGTCACATTTATTCCTAGGTTATCTTAGGGGTTTTGGTGCAATTGTAAATGGGATCCTTGATTTTTCTTTCCGATGCTTTATTATTGGTGTATAGAAATGCAACAGATTTGGTACATTGATTTTGTATCCTGTGACTTCACTGAATTCGTGTATCAATTCTAGCAATTTTTTCATGGAATCTTTGGGTTTTCAATATAGAGTAGAGTATCATGTCATTTACAAATAGTGAAAGTTTGGCTTCTTCCTCACCAATTTGGATGACTTTTTATTTCTTTTTGATCACTGAGGCTAGGACTTCCCATACTATATTAAATAACAGAGGTGAGAGTTGACATCCCTGTCTTTTTCCTGACCATAAAGGAAAAGCTCTCAGTTTTTCCCTATTGAAGATAATATTAGCTGTGGGTTTTTCATATATGTCCATTATTATTAAGCTGAGGTATGTTTCCTCTAAACCTACTTTGTTGAGGGTTTTTATCATGAAAGGATGTTGTACATTTCAGTTGCTTTTTCTGCATCTATTGAGAGGATCATATGGCTCTTATCCTTTCTTTCATTAATGTGGTGGATCACGTTGATTGATTTGTGAATATTGAACCACATTTGCAGCCCAGGAATAAATCCTATTCCATCATGGTGAATGATTCTTTTAATGTAATGTTAGATTCAATTTGCTATGATTTTGTTGAGGATTTTTGCATCCATGTTCATCAGGGATTTTGGCCTGTAGTTCTCTTTTTTTTAGTGGAGTCTTTGTCTGGTTTTGGAATCAGGGTAATGCTGACCTCATGGAATGAGTTTGGAAGTTTTCCTTCCATTTATATTTTTTTGGAATAGTTTGAGAAGAATAGGTATTAACTTGTCTTTAAATGTTTAGTAGAATTGTCCTGTGAAGCCATCTGGCCCTGGACTTTTGTTTCTTGGGAGATTTTTGACTACTGATTCAATTCGTTTGATGGTTATCAGTCTGTTCAAGTTTCCTATTTCTTTATGTATTAGTTTTGATAGTTTATATGTTTCAAGGAATTTATCCATTTCTTCCAGATTGTCCAATTTGTTGACATATAATTTTTCATAATATTCTCTTATAATTGTTTGTATTTCTTTGGTGTTGGTTGTCATTTCTCTTCTCTCATTTGTGATTTTGCTTATTTGGGTCCTTTTCTTTTTTCTTTTCCATGAGTCTTTCTAGGGGGTTATCAATTTTATTAATTTTTTTCAAAGAACTAACTCCTGGTTTCATAGATTTGTTCTACTAGTTTGTTGTTGTTGTTTGTTTGTTTAGTTTCTATATCATTTATTTCCACTCTAATCTTTATTATTTCCCTTCTTCTGCTGGCCCTATGTTTCATTTGTTGTTGTTGTCGTTGTTGCTGTTTTTTTTCTAGTTCTTTTAGGTATAAGGTTAGATTGTTTATTTGAGATTTTTCTTGCTTGTTGAGATAGACCTGTATTGCTATACATTTCACTCTTATGAATTTCACTCTTTTGCTGCATCCCAAATTTTGTACTGCTGTGTTTTCATTTTCATTTGTTTCCATGTATTTTTTTATTTCTTCTTTAATTTCCTGGTCGACTCATTAATTCTTTATTAGCATGTTCTTTAACCTCCATGTATTTGTGGTCTTTCCAAATTTTTTCTTGTGGTTGACTTCAAACTTCATGGCACTGTGGTCAGAAAAGATGCATGGTATGATCTCAACCTTTTTGTATTGGTTGAGGTCTGATTTGTGACCTAATATGTGATCTCTTCTGGAGAATGTTCCATGTGCACTTGAAAAGAATGGGTATTTTGTTGCTTTAGGATGAAAATTTCTGAATATATCTGTTAAGTCTATCTGGTCCAGTGTATCATTCAAAGCCATTGTTTCCTTGTTGATTTTCTGTTTAGATGATCTGTCCATTGCTCTGAGTGGGGTGTTAAAGTCCCCTACTATTATTGTATTATCATCAATGAGTTCCTTTGCGGTTCTTATTAATTGATTTATATATTTGGGTGCTCTCAAGTTGAGAGCATAAATATTTATAATTGTTAGATTTTCTTGTTGGATAGTCCCCTTTATGATGATATAGTGTCTTTCTTCATCTCTTGTTATAGTCTTTGGTTTGTAATCTAGTTTGTCTGATGTAAGTATTGCTACTCTGGCTTTCTTTTGATGTTTATTTGCCTGATAAATGCTTCTCCATCTCCTTACTTTCAATCTGCAGGGGTCTTTAGGTCTAAAATGAGTCTCTTGTAGACAGCATATTGATGGGTATTTTATTTTATTTTTTAACATTTATTTACTTTTATTTTTATTTTTTCAACGTTTATTTATTTCTGGGACAGAGAGAGACAGAGCATGAATGGGGGAGGGGCAGAGAGAGAGGGAGACACAGAATCGGAAACAGGCTCCAGGCTCTGAGCCATCAGCCCAGAGCCTGACGCGGGGCTCGAACTCCCGGACCGCGAGACCGTGACCCAGCTGACGTCGGACGCTTAACCGACTGCGCCACCCAGGCGCCCCAACATTGATTTACTTTTAAGAGATAGAGCATGAATGGGGGAGGAGCATAGAGAGAGTGAGACACAGAATCTGAAGCAGGCTCCAGACTCTGAACTGTCTCACAGAGCTGGATGTAGGGCTCAAACCTACAAACCATGAGATCATGACCTGAGCTGAAGTCAGCCACTTAACTGACTAAGCCACGAAGGTGCCCCAATGGGTCTTGTTTTTTTGTCCATTTTGACAACCTGTGTCTTTTGATTGGAGCATTTAGTCCATTTGCATTCTGAGTAATTATTGATAGATAGTATTTAATGCGATTTTATTATTTGTTTTGTTGTTTCTGGACATTTTCTCTGTTCCTTTCTAATCTTTGTCACTTTTGGTCTTTCCTTCTGTGGGTTTTTTTTAATTGCCTTATTTCAAGAACTTAGAAGAGTGCCTAACACAATGCAGAGCTTTCATAAGTATTTGTGGAAATAAACAATATTGAATGAGAAAGCCCTTTACCTAGAAAAAAATGTACATATACAAAATAATTTATATTAATTTCAGGAGACTCCCTTACTACCATATGAGGCTGTCTACTGATCCTGGGATAAGTGCCCAGGTAGAATTTAAGAATAGTGAAAAACAATGGGCACATAAGCATTTTAAGAATGGCTGAAAAAAAGGAATACAGGGAGGAGATAGATGGAGGGTTAGAGATGCAAGTATGAGACCAATTCTAAGATGCCACAGAGGGGGAAGTGGGGCTTTGTGAACAGTGTCAGCTGCAACAGAGGAAACAAATGAGGAGAATGCTGATGGTGACTGTTGAGTGTTGGGATTAAGAGGCAATCACCTAGTAAGGTAGAGAATAATAGGCAGAAAAGTGAATAGAAAAGAGAGAGCAAGGAGTAGTGCAAAGAAAGTGCAAGGAGTATCTCAAGACAGCTGATTAGGAGGAAGAGGAATTAGGAAAACACAGTTGAAAAAGCTGCCTTGTTGTAAGGATGGGCAAGATGTTTATATGCTGAAGGGAAAGAACTTTAAACAGTCAATGGGGGATGTGGAATTCAGAGTGGGAGAGATCCGTGTAGTTTGGGGAAGGAAAGTAATCTTAAGGAATGGGTAGGATTTGGCTGTGTGAGGATTCAGTCTCAAAATATGAGGCAAAAAGTTTGTATTATACTGGATGACATTATGCCCACAGTAGTTAGAGTTAGTACTGTAATCCCACTCTGCAATTTACTAGATATGTGATATTGGGGATGATTCTGGGTCTAAATTTCCTCACCTGTAGAATGTAATTGCAAAAGATTCTTCCTTATACAGATATTATGAGGTTTGAACGAGATGGTTTCATTACCTGGATGTCAACCCAAAACCTACCTGCCCCTCAAGATCTAGGGCAAATTGGTTTAAATCTTTGCTGGTTTACAATATTCAAAGGTCTGAAGCCTTTCTCCAAATCCCTTTGACCCCCTCAGATCTTACATTATGGGGTCACTTGGTTCCCCTCTTCTGTGTGCTCCTTAGCAGCTTCTACTGATGCTGTACTTGTTCTAATAAGGACCTTTCTTCTTTCTGTGGCATCCTTAAAAAAACCTTAAAAAAATTGTAAAATACAATTTAAAAGCCACCATCAAAAAATCCTTCAATGATTCTTATGGAAAATTGGTAGGGAGAAGAGTGAAGTAGAGGGGAGATCATATCAGCAATATCAACAACCCTGGAAGGAACATTCAGCAGCACCCTTCCTGTACCGTTTCTCTGTGGTATTTCACATTCTCCAAGTCCTGAGTTTCTTTTCATGCTGCTGCTGCTCCCTCTTGTCTCTTCTCTCTCCTGTTCACTTTCAGAAGTCAAATCTCCATGGTTGATTATACAGGGGAGTTTTCTCTCTTCTTAAGTCTGGAAAACACTAAAAAATAGAGCCCTAGTAGGGGCTTACCCCCCTAATCACTTATTAAGATCCCTCCAGAGGAAAGCAATTATTTTCAGAGGAATTTAGGAGCCAACTATTTAAATAATAAAATTTTCTTCATGCTGCAACATTTGTAATGTGCTTGGGTGAGCAAATCTAGCTATTATTGTCATAAGGAAAGTGAGCATTTAATCCTCATCCAAGGCTGGGCTCTGGCAGAAGAGTATGGAAGATTTGGAGCACTTCTTGATTCCATTTTTTCTGTGTTTGGACACTCCATCCTTAATGTTCTCCAAGGCGCCAGCCCTGCCTTTCCAGCTGCCAACTCAGTCACTACTTCTGAATATCTGTTTGGCATCTCACAGTTTACCATTTATGTTTCAACAGAGTGGGCCATTCTCTATGTTTTTTGTGTCTGAGTTCTGATTGTTACTCTGAGGTCCTAGCACAGGCTAACATGGTGGTTGATGGCAGGGGGCAAAATGAGAAGAGGAATGATTAATTTCTCCCACCTCAGGATAAACATGTGCTATTCATAATGTCTTCTAGTCAAAGATGACTGTAGTCAATTCTAGTCACAGAAAGTGATTAGTAGACTTACTATGTCATAACCTTTATTTCTGTGAGTTTCACACAATCTGGAGCTGATCCCTGGGTAAATGCCATTCTGATTCCATTAAGGTTAAATTTCAAACAGACAGTAAAGGGCAAAGCAAGAACTGAAAGTAATTACAGAGAAGAGTGCACATCTGCTCTACCAGAGTGTCCATCTTTCTGCTGATGCTGAAATGGATTAGTCTTTTCTCAGAATTGGCTGGGCAGCTTGAATGGTAGGATGTTATTAAATGACAAGATGAGTCCATTTTGGAATGAAGTCTAAAAATCAAGGTGCCCAAAATAAATCAGACCAATAACAAAGTACATTTCTCCACTTCTCTGGAATCAGCTAAAGTTCTCTTGCTGAGAACACAAAACAATGACCTTTATCCTACCCAAAAACTTCTAAGGTAAGTAACTGGGATATTGGAAAAATGATATATGATTCATTATACGTACAACAGTAACTGCATTCACCTTCATATTAGGTCATTCTCTAGTAGTAAAGTTGTGATTTTAATACAATGTACAAAGTCTGTCAAGCCTTCAAAGAAGCATTGAGTTAGTGTTATGGTTTATGGGCTTTGTATGTACATGATGATAATAGTAGGCAAATCTTTTAAGTGGCTTATCAATTGGAGTGGCCTCAGGGACTTCCCTGTAGGTTGCTAACATGGCTTTTTCTATAAATTGAATATTCTGAGTTTTATTTTTGTATGTCATAGATCCACATGTAGAAATATAATCATGGTAGTGTAGCACATGATATTGTTAGAGACATCACCTAATGAGTTTATGATAATCCACCATAATCCTAGAAGACCCATATTTCTGTCCAAATAGGACATGGGATTTTTTAATATGCATCTTTAAGTGCCTGCCTGACTCCCGGGGATAATACACTATCCACTTAGTGTTTCATTGTCTCCCTTCCACAGATGCCGCTGAAGTGAGCATATTAAAGATATTGCCTACCAATCATATAAATTAGGTAGTCTTTTTTACAATGACAGAAATAATTTATATCTATTGCCATTTAAAGAGTTCTTACATTAGTGCCTTTTGAAGCTCTTCTGCTTGTGATAATGGGTTATACAAAAATTATAAAGTCTTTGGAAATGTCACTTCTGGGCAGCTCTGTTTGTAATAACAGGAGATATTCCTTGGAGAGTCCCGAGCACAAGGTTCCTTTAAATACGTGTACATTGCCACTTGCCTGAGGCAACCCTTTTGTGTCCCCACCTGGGAGACCAAGGCTATCAGAAGCTCAGACCTTTGGAAGGAAATTCGATTGCCTATTTTTTCTTATCTGGCCACATAGTTCCCTATTAGAGCACCACAGAGGCTCTATACATATATATTTACTTTTTGCAGGTGAAAGAATGTCTGGGCATACATGAGATATACTTAAGCTAGGCCCGTGGTATCATAGTCCTGTCGTGCTGGCACAAATTTCAAGTGGCATTAATCTCTTTGATGCTTTCTATTATCCTGTCCTCTTACTGGCTTATGATCCCTTATGATCTTAGGGATCTCTATTGTTTTCTGACCACCCCTACTCCTCCTTAATTTTATCACTAGGCATTGACTGGGCTCTTAGCTTCTCTTAGCTTATAGGTCCTCAGAAAGGCAGGGACAGTTTCTAGTTGGGTCTCTGAAATATTCTACTTGGTTACAGGTTTGGTTCCTCTCTTGGAAATTCTTTCACCTTCCCCAGGACTCTGCCTAGAGAATAGTAGCTACACTTACAGTCGTCACCTGATTGGGTTTATGATACTTCACCATCAATATCAAAAAGCCATTCATATGTTCAGTCTGGAATCACCACCCCTGCACCTTGTGAGACGTTGATGGTGGCAATAATCACTGCAGTTGTCCCAGGAATATGGTAACATTTGATTGGCTATCCCATTAGGCAAAGACAGTTATAACTGGGCTCTGTAAATCTCTGCTCTGACTAGCTCCAAATAGCATTGGATCTTTAGGTGTTTGAGTGTCAGCTCAAGGCCAATGCTCAATAATCCTCAAAAAATATTGGTATATCCCCTCCCCATTATACATAGTCACTGCGGTAAATGAATGCAGGTTCCTTTGGGAAAGCTAGGAGGAGGAGCTATGTACTGTATAAACATGTGGCAGTGTCTTTGGTTCCTTCCTCAAGGGAACCTGGCTCTAGTGTGAGAATTCAGTGAAAGGCTAGAAATTGTGGGGCCTCAATCTCATGTCTGTTTATGGTACCTCAAGTATTTGGTGTATACAGACTGAGTAATATTTTGGTAGGCTGCCCATCCGTTTCAGTCCCAGACACCATGATCAGTTATAATCACTACCAGCTATGGCTGCGGATCCCTCATTACTGCCTCAGTCCTGCTGCCCCTTCAGTACCCATGCCCTCTTTGTCTCTGGATATAAGTGGCATCTGCACTATAAGATCGTATCATCCACACTGATATTAGGGAACTCCTCTCAGTGGCAACCTGTTCCTCTGTCATCTCCGGTTGTCAGAAGAGAGCCAGTGCAGAGCTTTACAAATATATAGTGCTCCCAGCAATGTATTCCTTAATGCCTTGGAGAAGGCAGTGACCTTTGGGCCATCCTAAGTGACATGGTTAGAAATGCATAAGTGTTCCCCATTATAAATTTACCCTAACCTGTTCGTCACCTAAGCTTCCAAATTACTCTATAATCAGAATTTCTCAACCTGGGCATGACTGATATGTTAGATCAAATAATTCTTTATTGTGAGGGGCTTCCATATGCATTGTAGGATATTTAACAACATCCCTGGCCTCTACCCAATAGAGGTCAGTAGCTCCTCCCTTCTATTTATGACAATCAAAAATGTCTCTAGACGTTGACAAATGTCCCATGAGGAGGATCTAGGGGAGCAAAATTTTCCCTGGTTGAGAAATACTGCTCCATATTATTGAAGAAAATTGTGGTTGAGTCCAGGTTTCAGACAAAGAGAACCATTACAGCAAATTGTTAAAAATATCTGGCTGTTAAAGTTAACACACCGAATCCACATTTTTTAGTAAATGTATGTATATCAATAAATGTGACATGGTACAATATTATGTTTGTTCTTGCCTAGCCTACTACCCTTAGAGTTAATTCCTATCATATTCCCCATATTTTTCCTGATATAGGTAGATAGAATCTTTCAATTATTTTTGCTTATAACCTGTTTCTCCTTAGTTGAGACTTATGATTAAGGCCTTGGGATTTTCTGATATCTGACTCTAGTGATGGAATCCAGAGGAAATCTGGAGGGCTATGGGTAGGTTCTGAGAAACACCATAATCCTCTTGTAAGGAAACTGCCTCTGGTGATGTGGAAGAGATACTGTCTTCTCACCAAATAGCCCCCCACGCTCCACCATATTTTATAGTTTCCTTGCAATGATGGGTTCTTAGTTCTGGTAAATGTGCTACGAACAAAAGTTTTATAGGAGGTCATTGAGAGGACATGACCTCTGGTTGGCCCATGAACTGGACCTGGGCAATCATATGCTCCTCATCTCCTCCCCTGTCATTGGGGTGTACCCTCGGCCTACTGTTCCACAGTGGGAGCTGCCCAAGGACACAGCCTTAAGATAGTAAGGTATTGTTGGGACCATCTGGACAGCATATATAACCAAACCCAGTTAAGGCCTCTATATAAACTTTTGAGATTCTCGTGGGTGGGTGTGGAGATCTACTCATCTTGTGGCCACCCAAGACAAGCCTCATATATAAGTTCCTTTGCTTATTAAACCTGCCACCTACCAATATGAAGTGGTCTGACTCTTCCTTTGGCCTTTCCTTGCCTTCCTTGTAAGGAGCCGGTTTTAGATTTCCCAAGGTTGTCAACTAACAAGGAGTAATATGTGATGCTTTTAGGTTGACGGTCTTTGAGAGCTTGTTTGGGACTCTCCCTTTGTCTCTTCTCCACCAATAGCTACCATGTCCTCTGCCAGACTAGTTGCAAGTTGATTGAACTTCAACCAGTCTGGGTCCATGAGCATCTATGTGGAACAAAGTCCCTACCTATCTGCACTGGACATATAATATGAGAGAGAAATGCACTCTTGTTATGTTAAGGCAGTGAGGTCTTATGGTTGTTATTACTACATCATAGCCTATCCTATTCTTATTAATCAAGTGAGGTCATTAGAGAGTTTTTAATTATGGGAATGGCAGCCTCATCAGATAGGGGAGAGGGCCAACTTCTGGTGACAAAGGAGGTTTAGTAGGTATTTTCTTCCTGGAAACCATGGTTGATAATTCAACTAAGTACTTTGCCACTTGCATGCCATGAACAATCAATATTCATATTTCTGCTGGCAATGAAGTCATTACTGCCTTCAAATCTAACTAAGTTAGATAGAAAATCGTAGGTACCTAAACTTGATGGTCTGCTTCCTGGAATCCCTACTACTACCAAATACTTTTGGCCAGGAAAAGCAACCTTCATATGAGGAATCTTGTGGGCAAGGAATTCTGGGGAAAATAAATGGTTTCCAGACTTCCGAAATTTTCTAGATCATAGATGATATTGACTTGCCAAAAGAAATCCAGCCTTTACCAAGTATTTCTCTGTAAATTCTGTGCTAAGCTTCTTGTGACTACCTGTTGTTTACTTTTCTGCATCTATTAATGTGGGAATCATCGTTAAAATCTTATTGGCTATGAAAAAGTTTAGATATTAAATGCTTAAATGCTTGCTGTACGTGATAAAAATGATTGATACAGAGTATGTCTTATAATTAAGATTGTAGCCATCTTGTGTTAGTTCTCCTCAAGGATAACAGACTTGCCTTGTTGGACTCCAAGTTTAGAGTGTAGTGAAGATTGCCTGGAATATAATATGTTCACTAAAACTTATTGAATGACTGAAAAAAATGTGCATTTCAGCATCTTAAAAAACATGTACTGAGAGGCTACTATAAGCCAGCTCTGGGCTACAATTTAGGAAATAAAGAAGACCCTAAGGAATTACAGAAAGATAGTAGGGGGGAAAGTTATAAATACAAATTTTGAATGCATTGTATACAAGGAGCTATCAGACCACAGAAGAAGCCCAACGTATCTGATCAGAGTCTTGAAATACTGGCAGGAATATTTTGGGTCAAGTGGGGTGGGAAAAGAGAATATTGCTCTAGGAAGAGGAGATTGCCTGATGCCCTAGAGAAACGATATGCAGCTCAGAGTTCTTGGAGAATAATGTTGGAAGGTGAAAATGGCAAGGACCCAGGCTGAAGATGCAGGTAGAGGCTGTTCTCACATATAGTAGCTCAGTGCCCTGGTCCATGCCTCCCAACTATATTTCACTGTATAACCCTCTTTCTCAGCCCCATAATAAAATCTAACCTAGAACTCTAATTAAATAAACCAAATAAAAGTAAAATGTTACAGTATATTTTAAATGTTGGACATTTATATAATACAAAGGACTGGGAGAATGTATTTTTATGAAATAGAAACTATGATATGAGTAATTGTGTATAAGATATTTGTGCATGTTTATTACAGTTTAAAATATTTTAAATATATGTATGTATGCATGTGTGTATTCAGATCAATGAAAATTTACTACTACCAAATAATAGGGGTTTCAAAAATGTTACTCTTGATGGTACACAACTATTAAAAAGATTTCTTTCTAATCAAGAAAAGGCCTAACTAGTCAGCTTGCATTTTAGAGAGAAGAAGTCTATCAGCAGTGTGGAAGGGAGATTTAAGACGGAAAACAGAGGAGACTGTGACCAAGGCATCTGATGCTCGCTAGATGCCCATGAGTGCCCCTTGCTTCTTGGCCTCCCCTTTATTTAGGTTAGGACCATGTGGCCGTGACCAGTTTGGGTCAACTTTGTCACTTCCAGGCTGAATCAGAGAAAAATGAGTGTGGTTTCTCTATCCTGCCCCTTCCTTTTCTACAAGGCAGTAGTGGATAGCACTCTTGGACGATGTTCTAACAGGTTGGAAGCAGCCTGAACTGTTGTCATGACACAATGGACAGCTACAATAGAAAACCAGCTTTCTCCCACTGGCCCTTGTGCGAGAGAGAAATAAACCTTTAATCCGTTATGCCACTAAGATTTCAGACTTCGTTTCTTACCCAGTATAGCCTAGAACCAACTGACTCATAAGATAATGAGGGATGCAAAGCAGTGATGAAAAATTGGAAAAAAAATGATTATAGGATTGGCAGCAATTTGTAATTGACTTAATTGAGGGATTAGGGAAAAGGAGGCATGTAAATGGCTGTCAACGTTAGGCTTGAGCAACTATGCATGAGCATATAATAAAAATACAGAAATAGAATATGGTGTTAATTGAGATTATATTTGTATTTCATTTGTGAAAGTACTTTTCTCAGTTCCAGCTGCATAGTAACTCAACAGATAAGCTTTTTCTTCTATTCTTATAATCTGCAGCATCATTTTATGTGCCCTATAAGATATTTAGCAAAGGTCTTATTTTCTTAAATCTTTTATAAATTATTATTATAAAGCTAATAATTGTTCTGTGTTGAAAACCGAAACATAATGAACACAGAGAAAAAGTCATTTCAGTACCAATCCCACCTATCAAGTTTCTGTATCCACAAACTCAACAATTTCACCCACCTGGCATTTCTTGACTGCTTAAGGGTATGATAGCTCACAGACTTCCCAGTGCTTGTGGCAAGCACTCTGAACCCTACTTGCTTATTTCTGATTTGCTTCCTCTCATCCTGTTTCACAAAACCAGAAACTGGAGAGTGGGTCAGTTTGAAATGAGAACAGAAATGGGCTGGTTAGTGAGGACCCCGGATCTAATCCCCACACATTGCCAGTAGAGGGTTTGTACAACCCAGTTACCACCCCTGTTGACCTATTTCCAACCATGCCTTTTTTGTTTTTCATATCCTTGAGATCATATTATATATTCAATTTGGAAACGAATTTTTACGAAATTTCTCAGCCTACATACTTTCCATTGCTATTGCATTTTTAGTTAATACACTTTATTGATGGCTGTATCCCATTTTATCTAGTGAACGTATAATAATTCACCTTGCCTTTCCTGTACTTTTAAACTTCTAAGGTTGTTTCCCGTTTGCTGTTTTTGTTTTATTTATTTATTTATTTATTTAATTTTTACTACTGTTAGTCATGATGTAGTGAACACCTTTGTGTCTAAAGCTTTGTTGTATACCTAAGACTGTTTTGGGTGAAGAAATGCCAGGAGTGGAATTCCTGGATCAAGGGATAAGGTTGCTGGGTAAATATGGCAAATTCTTTCTGAAAGTTATCTGATAATATATATATGCCAGAATCAGTGACTAGAATCCCCTTTTCATACCACAAAGATTTCATGAAAAAGCAAAAATAAACATTACATATCATGCTCTGCTAAAGCACAAATCAGGTCATGTTGCTGGTGTTAAAAGGCATTTCACTATCCTACTGTGAAGTCCTCTGCCACTGGGGCTGGCTCACTTTTCATCAGTCTTCATGACAGAAGTTTGCACATTGTAAGTAATAACACCACCGGTAGGAAGCTTATTTCGTGGCAGGGGTCAAAGCCAACCTACTCCTCCTTCAGTGCCCTTTCCAGGGGGCGTGTGTGTATGCAATTCTTTCTCACTTATCTTCAGCCCACTAGGGATTTATACTAGATTTTTGAAAGTGACTCTGTCTTTAGAAGCATATGATAATTTTAAATGTTTAAAAATAAAGTAGAATCATCAAATTGTAATCACTTTGTCATTCATTCATTTGTTTCAACCATACATATCAATGGAGGAAGGGACTCAATCATAATAATTTTTGTGATTTTTATTAAGGAGATGATCACATTGCTTAATGTTTCAATCACAGATATGGTCCTACAATGATACCTGTTGAATCCCATTCTTTTAATTCATACATTAGTTTCAGACAGAGATATAATATACAACTGAGATTTTTTTTTTTAATGAAGGAAAGGATTAATTTTTTCTGCTTTACACATAGTCATGGAGACAACTGGTAAAATATAAATAAAGTCTGAAGATTTGGTAATAGCAACTGATTAATATCCTGTTAATATCCAGATTTTGGTAATTATAGTGGTTACATAAAGGGTAAAGAGGCATCATGGTTGCAACTTACTCTTACATGGCTTAGCAAAACAATAATTTGTACATATATCCATATTTGTATGTGTATGTATATATGTACATGTATACAGGGACAGGTGAAGCACATATACTAAAATGTGAACAGTTAGGGAAACTGGGTGCAGGATATACAGGAGTTTTTGTACTATGCTTGCAAATTTTTTATAAATCTAAAATTATTTTTTTTTAAATTTTTTTTTCAACGTTTATTTATTTTTGGGACAGAGAGAGACAGAGCATGAACGGGGGAGGGGCAGAGAGAGAGGGAGACACAGAATCGGAAGCAGGCTCCAGGCTCTGGGCCATCATCAGCCCAGAGCCCGACGCGGGGCTCGAACTCACGGACCGCGAGATCGTGACCTGGCTGAAGTCGGACGCTTAACCGACTGCGCCACCCAGGCGCCCCCTAAAATTATTTCAAAATAAAAATTAGAAAAAAAATCAGTAGATCAGGAAAAAAACTTTTCCCACACTAAATTTTTCCTCTACCTGTCCTTTGTACAATTTTAATACTAGCATTTATTTAATTTTATTTAATATTTTAAAATTTTAATTTTATATCATAATGATATATGATAGTCTGCAGTAAGGGGTTTTATGTATAAATTATGTGGTATCATGATTATGGGTGCATCACTAAAAACATTCAGATGGGATATGGCAAGGCTAAAGCTACAATTAATTGTCCTTTCATTTAGAATCAGTGCTCTGCAAAATATTTGTGCATTCAAAGCCATTTTATTGCATATTTCTAATGAATATTACCACAAATCTGCATTAAAATGATTGTTCAATTCAATGTAATGCTTATTCAGTGAAAACCTGAAGATCCTCAAGATGTTCATTTTCTTATTGATTTGCACATTCAGTGTGTGTCAGACATATATATTAATAGTCAGAGTTTATGTTGGGTTCATTGACTTTTATTAAGCACTTCCAATTTGCTAAGTGCTACATACATGATAGGAGACAGTCACTGTTTATTTTCAAGGTGCTTTCCTAAGACTGAATAATAAAGACAGCTTGAGCAAGGCGGGCACTGTGCCAGGCTTTAATAAGGCTTCCACCCCTCTCCTCCTTCTTCCAGATGGGGAGGTGGGGGCCGATGACGCGTGCTGCTTGGGGATGTAGGAAGAGAGAGCAGGTGAGCGCGTGTGCACCTCCTCCCCGTAAGCAGCTTCTTCAGCTGTCATCTCTTCTTTAGGAAAGTCATTTATTTAGGGCTGTGCAGTCCTTTAGAGGACACTTCTCTGCAGCTCACCTCGGGATGACTTTGCAAAAGCAAGGAACTCTGGAAATGTTGCCGGCTGAGCATGGCCTCTGCCAGAGCTGTGTGGCAGATGGCATCTATGAGAGGCAAGAGGTTTGGCTGTGCTCAGTCTGGCTGGCAACGCTGGATGGCAAGGAGATGCTCAGACATCAGAGAAATTCCCATTTCCCTCTCCTGGCCATCTTAATCTAGCCTGGCACTTACCTACTCCAAATAGTTTCCCCTGAATAATCTCAATACACAGCTGCTTTTCCTTTTACTCACCCTCAAAGGTTCAGCTGTGGGCTTTATCCCACTTTTAAAGTATTACCTTTAATAATAGGTAACATCAGGCTTTTGTTGCCTTGCTTAAAAGGGTGTCTCTGTCCCTGCTCAATCAGGTCATAAAATCTCCTTCTTTTTTCAGAGTCCAGGGACAAGAGTTCAGTGGTTCAGGGTTCAATTCCAGACTCTTTCTTCTCTATTCCAGCTCTAAGACTTTGGACAAGTATTTAAGCTCTTCCAGCCTCAGCCTCCACATCTGTAACATAAAAATAATAAGTTGTTGTTACAATTGCTACTTCTACCTCTACCTGTCCTCTTTAGGACCTTGTGCTTGGGATTCTGGATTTGACAGGAGTAAACTAAATAGACTAACTCAACAGTTGGGAGATTTCACCAACCTTATTATACGTCTCAGAAGGTAGGTGATAGGTAGTGACACGTATAGGCTCACACAGAGAATAAAATGTTCATAAGCATTGTGTAGATATATTCCTACCTAATAGAACAAATCCTTTTAATATGCGTTTCTCCTCCACTCTTTTCCACTATTTAATAAGAGGCATCCTGTAAATAATTGTAGCCAAATGGGAAATTACTCCTCCAGAGTTTCTGGAGTAAAGTTCAACTTTGTGCTTTAGGACAGATGGGTCTACAGTTACCTCAATTTTATGTATCAGTACGACTGGAGGCAATGGTGATGAGTTCCACCAGATGGCCACAATATACTACAGACAGGAAAGATTCTGGAAATAAAATAATTAGGACAACAAAAAGGACAAGAGTAATGAAAATGTGTGGCTGTTCACACATTCAAGGCTGTTCAACCTTCAAGGCCAAGGCCACACAGGTTGTGTGTTATACAACCTTCTTTGGTTCCCCAGGGAATATTGCCAGATCCATAATTTGTACACAAAGGAAAGTTTCAGAGGTTTTTTTTTCTGTTAATCAGGCTTGTTCCAAATTCACTTGGATATTAAGAATTTTGTAATTCTTATTATGACTCAGTAATAACAGGAGTATGAATCTTCATATCATTAAACTCTTCAACATCTGCTTATAAAAGTTAAATGACAAACACTGTAGAGCCTGTGTTCAGAAGATGTTAGCTGTTATTATTATTACAAATGCCAAATGCATCAATGAATCCTGCTACACGTGAAATATGGCTCCTCTGAGTGCTTGATGAACCTAGTCAAATTACTATAGCATTTTTACTTCCACAGTTACTGATAAATTGATTCTAACCTAAATAACATTTACCACAAACCAAACTTGTGCCAGCCCCACTCATCAAGGGCTAACATACCAACGTTGGGCTACATAGAATCTGGTAGAACCATGTGATGATTCTATTTAGTGAGTGCTTTAATTAAAGCCAGCACACTCTGATTTCTTCTTTCTATTTCCCTTCTGTTGATGTTTACAAAGAAGTGGGGCAGTGGATATGGGCACTTTCTCAGTTTCCCAGCCTGATTAGAGTTGAGGACATTGCTAGAAGGGAGAAGGCAAGTGAAGACAAACTGTGTGAGTGAGTACCTTTTGAGTACAGATTTCCACATCTACTACCCTTGACTCCATTGTAGTTTTAAGTCATTTTATCTCATGCCAGATTGAGATTTATAAACTGTTTATCCTTGGAAGGTAAGAATCTGAGCCTGTAGGACCCAGGGGAGGGCTTCAGAAATATCTATCATGTAAGGTGGGGATCTGAGGAGTCAGGTGTCTACATGAGTGAATTTGAAGCAGCATCCACAGGAACTACCAACAAAACCCCTTACTCTTTTCACTGCCCTCTTGTCTACTGACTAGCCTGGTAAATACTACTGCACCATCCAGGGATTGACCAAGGACAGGGGTTGGTCAGTAGCCTTCCTCCAGTAGCCCACCCTTGCTGGCGGGTGACTCTGTTCCATAGGTCTGAGTACAGTTACCTGATGTTCAGGTAGATCATTAGCCAACCTCACTGCCTAGATTGTGTAGCTAGAGGCATAACTTCGAAGCAGTTTCCTCTCTACAGTTTTCTCAACCTTACTTGGGCTTTAACATCAAAATGCAAGCCATATAAAATCAAACAGAGTGGGATTTACATGTTCTGGAACAAGACTGTTGCTCCTGTTTTATTTTCTTCACTCAAAGGGCTTTGATGAGGGATGTTTTGATGACTGTTTCTCTGAACAGTTGGAACATTCATATAAATGATTGTTCTCCAGCTTTAAAGGAAATTCTGTCATACCAGCTCACAAGTTCTTTTTACCCAGCTCTAATTACATAAATTGTTATATAAACAGATGTCTGTTACACTAAAGTCTACTTCACTTGGGAACTCAAATTTTTCTGAGTTCATATGCCAGTGGGCTAAAAGAAGCATCTTTTGATGTTACCAAGGAACATTTTATGCCATTAGGATGTGAGCAGAAAAGCAGTCATCAATCAGGCTCCTTTGCCTTCATGCTCCAAGGAACAGAGAGAAAAGACCCAGAAGAGAGAGCACTCTACAACTCTTGGCTTGATCCCTAACGGAACTCTTTATCTTGGTTAAATTAATTCCATTTCCCAAAGTACACACTTTTGTCAGTGTATCCTGTATAACCATGATAAAGACAACAATATATAAAAGACTTCCCTCTGCAGTTTTATTGATCTTCGCAAGAAAGTCATGAAATAGATAAAGGTGGAACTATGGTCTTCCATTAGTCAAAGACTCAAATCTCAAAGCCATGGTGCTAACATCAATTCATTCATTCATTCATTTGTGAAACAGATTTCTGATTGTCTACTATGCACTAGGCATTGTTTGTGCTTCTCCAGAATAAGGACCACAAAGAGACAGGAACGAGCCTTGCCCTCAAAGATCTTGTATCTAGCTGAAGAGACAGACATTAATCAGTTTAAAACAAAAAGTTGATAATTATAAGCCATGATAAGCTTATGAGTTGAGAATATAGGAATTGTAAGAGTATGTAGGAAAAGTACTGAGAAGGATCCCTTTAAGAAATGAATTTTGTGGGGCGCCTGGGTGGCGCAGTCGGTTAAGCGTCCGACTTCAGCCAGGTCACGATCTCGCGGTCCGTGAGTTCGAGCCCCGCGTCGGGCTCTGGGCTGATGGCTCGGAGCCTGGAGCCTGCTTCCGATTCTGTGTCTCCCTCTCTCACTGCCCCTCCCCAGTTCATGCTCTGTTTCTCTCTGTCCCAAAAATAAATAAAAACGTTGAAAAAAAAAAAAAAGAAATGAATTTTGGGGCACCTAGGTGGCTCAGTCGGCTGAGCGTCTGACTTCAGCTTAGGTCATGATCTCATGGTTTGTGAGTTTGAGCCCTGCGTCGGGCTCTGTGCTGACAGCTCAGAGCCTGGAGCCTGCTTCGGATTCTGTGTCTCGCTCCCTCTCTGTCCCTCCCCTGCTCATGCTCTGTCTCTCTCTGTCTCAAAAATGAATAAAACATTAAAAAAATTTAAAAAAAGAAATGAATTTTGAGTCAAGTGTGAATAATGTATAAGGTTTGCCTAGGGCAAAGCAGGTCAAGGGAACACATGAGCTAGGGGAAAACACGTTATGCTTTGTGATCCTCAAAAAGACCAACTTGGCAGAACTTTGCCAGAGAGGAGTCAGGAGGTGAGCTAGGAAAGGAGTCAGAGGAAAGGTGTCAGATTGAGAAAAGCCTTCCATGACATGTTCAGGCTTTTTCCTCATCCTAAAAGCAATGTGATAACAGAATCTATATCTATATCTATATCTATATCTATATCTATATCTATATCTATATTTATCTATATTTTTTTCAAAAAGACATATAATCAGGCTTTTATTTTTAAAATAAGTCGGGGTATAATGATCTATAGTCTGATCAGCAGGAGGGATCAAAAGTGGATGAGAGTGATCAGCGAGCAGGCGTTCTGTAGTCAGTTGCCTGTGGAAGGGAAGACTAGAGTTTCAACTAGATCTGGGTTGTGGAAATAGAGAGAAGTTTACAGATTTTTATGGATATTTAGAAGATAATGTTTAGAGGCGAATATCCTTAGCATCTCCCACCTCGAGAACCTGGGTAGAGTCCTCTTTGGGGATGCTCCCCACCCTAATCTGCTCAAGCTGGAGGTCTTTATCTTTATCTCTGGGGCCACCCATCAGTAACGCTCTATTTGGAGCCCCAAGCACTGGTTGTGGCTGCTGCCTGGGTCCACACACTAGTAGACGCATAAAAACTCAGAGCCGAGACTCACAACATGACATTTCTTGGCTTCTTATCCCCAAACCTATCAACTTTTCTGCACCTTGTCCCACCCTTTCCTGTAATCTCAGGGGCAGAAACATCCTTTTCTTTGCTGAAGGTTGACCTGGGCTTCTGTGCTCTGGGTCTGTTCCCTCGTCCTCTGCTCCTGGACCAGCATGTCACTCCTTGCCTTAGACCAACTTCTGTGTGCATTGTCGTCTCTGCCCACCTCCTTCTCAGAGGTCAGGAATTCACTCACTTCTCTTCCTGAAGTGTCCCCTGGATGCTGCCCTGTGCCGATGCTCCAGCCAGTGAAGGCCAAGAGACCATCCTTTCTGTCTCCACTCTCTCGCCTCACAACTCATTCCCACTCAGTTTTCTGCCACCTCACTAATGGTCTCATGGATCCCCAATCTGCTTTGTAAATCATCAGAACATGCCTTTGAATAATTCCTCAGCATTTAATGTTATTAACTATGTCCCCCTTTTAAAACTCCTTTTAGGGTTTCCACGACACTATTCTCTGCTGGTTGCCTGTTTTCTTTCTGATCATTCCTTCCTAGGCGTCTCCAGTTTTCCTACTGTGACTTCATTACTGGCCCAAGGTTATATCCCAGGGAACCTCCCTTTCCCATGCTGTAACATGTGCTGCTTCATTGGTTTTAAGTATCACACGCATGTGAATACTCGCAAAAGGAAATTTCTGGCCTATACCTCAGTCCTCAATGCTAGTATTTTCTTTTAATGTGAAGCACACACCTATACTTGAACACCAAAAAGCCGAAGCCAAACAAACAAAAAAACAAACCCCTCAAATTCTTATGCCATATATTTAAGCTGTTAATTATAAGAAGTGAACTGTCTCACTCCACTGGACATATTCTTTTTTTTTTTTTCTTCACTTGAGAACATCTATGGTTATTTATTTATTTTTTTTCCAATATATGAAATTTATTGTCAAATTGGTTTCCATACAACACCCAGTGCTCATCCCAAAAGGTGCCCTCCTCAATACCCATCACCCACCCCTCCCTCCCTCCCCCCCCCCCCCCCATCAACCCTCAGTTTGTTCTGTTTTTAAGAGTCTCTTATGCTTTGGCTCTCTCCCACTCTAACCTCTTTTTTTTTTTTTTTTCCTTCCCCTCCTCCATGGGTTTCTGTTAAGTTTCTCAGGATCCACATAAGAGTGAAAACATGGTATCTGTCTTTCTCTGTATGGATTATTTCACTTAGCATCACACTCTCCAGTTCCATCCACTGGACATATTCAAGCTGAGTATAGACAACCATGGCTTGGGGATATTGTTAGAGAAAGGCCAAATATTGAAAAGGGGGAGGGGGTTGAATGAAACCTTCTTTAAGGACTCAAGCAACCTGGGATATAATGATTCAAATAACATTTACATGGACATGGCAAATGCAATACATTTGGCATTCACATATTTAATTTTATTAATCCTCTGACATTTTTGTTATTTCAGTATTATGTCTGTATTTTTTTATGTGAACAAAAAGAAGACAATTTGTGTATAATCACATAGCAGAATATAGATGGCAGAGCTGAGGTTTGGAGATTTTATTTATCTCCTGACTCCAAACCCCATACCTTTCGCATGATAACAGATGGTTATTTGATATGTGTAAGTGTTACTTCTTCAACAGGATTGTTATCTTTTTGAGAATGAGGAACGGAGATATTTATTATTGTAATCCCTTAGAATAACTCATCACTGTCATAGGTGCGGGGATAGATTTAGATTTCATGAGGATTGAAGCTTGTAAAAAGTTTGGGGTGTGCTTTTAGAAAAAATGTACAAAATTATGAAGATACTTTCTGTGACTTTGGCAGGGGCCCATACACTTTCAGGGTCCCTGAAACTTAAACCTCATTAGTCCAATTACATGAATTGCAGAACTTAACACTTGTTACCTGAACACAATGATCTGTATTCTAAATCATTACAGAAAGCAGCAGAAAAGCCCATTTACTCTTCACAATTACTCTAACCATTTTTAGGTATTTCTGATCAGTGATGTGATACTTTGGATGGTTTCCAAAGGAATCAGCCTATTTGTCTAAAAGCTGAAGCCCATCAGGAGTATGTGAAACTGACATTCAGCACAGGAGATTTATTTGTTAATATTTGCATGCCTTCATAAGGGGTATTCTTCTCAGTAGAAAAATGTGTTTGTTAGTGTGACTTCTTAATGCTTCTTATCCATCTCAGACAGGCCTAGAAACCCACACAGAACTGTTGTCACTCTTAAGATAATTTCTATGAGACAAGAAAGACTCCAATGAGCAGAGGTCATCACTAGATGTGAGAGATACTTTGAAAACAAATGAAAGGCTCCTGGGTGCCTCAGTCAGTTAAGCGTCTGACTTCGGCTCAGGTCATGATCTTGGGGTTCATGAGTTCGAGCCCCATGTGGGGCTCTGTGCTGACGGCTCAAAGCCTGGAGCCTGCTTCAGATCTATGTCTCCCTCTATCTCTGCCCCTCCCCTGCTTGTGCTCTGTCTCTTTCTCTCTCAAAAATAAATAAAACATTAAAAAAAATTTAAAAAGAAAACAAACGAAAGGTTGAGAGGTTTGATCACAGTAATGGCTTGGAAGCATGAAAGATAAATCAGGTAAAAAGCAAGGAAGTTATTAAGAAGCTAGTGGTTTCAAGACTATTGAAATTTGTGCTCAGGCACCCTTATTTACCATTAAAACTTGATCTTGACTAATATAGAACTGTTCACTTTTCTCTGGAGTTCTGATCCAAAGTCACCCTGAAACATAGCAACAGATTTTATGCCTGGATGATTTACTTCCGTAACAGTGTGAGGCCTTTTTAGTCATTACTTTTAGGTAAGAGGATGAATGAAATAATATCACCTGTTATATTTCAGTCTGCAGGGAAATAGTGGATTGGTCATTTTCTTGCTCCTTAAATTCCTACTTCAAATACAGGAGCCTGATGGGAGGCCTGGGGGACTCTGTCATTTAAGCATACAGTCTTGGCTTGCGTCATGATCCCACAGATATGAGATTAAGCCCCACTTTAGGCTATGCTTCGGGCTCTGCACTGACATTGCTGAGCCTGCTTAGGATTCTTTTCCCCTCTCTCTCTGCCCCTCCCCTGCTTGAGCACACACACGTCTCTCTCTCTCTCTCTCTGTCTCTCTCAAAATAAATTTAAAAAACCGAAAAGGCTGAAAAAACCCTTACTTAAGCTTCTGTCCTTATTTTAAGAAGAAAGAGAACAAGTTAGCTATCTTTGCTCAAGAATGGTATAGAAACGTTCTTTCAGTGGTAGCCAGATGAAGATTGAGTGAGTGTTTGTTGAGAGTGGACTGTACTGAGGAGTTTGAACTTGAACTAACTAGACACTTATTTATGCGCTACAGAAAGGGTTCAAACACTAGTGTGCATTGGTGGTTTTGGGGTAAGCATAGCTGCCTTCCAAACCCCAGAGAGTAGGTTTAACTGGATTATCTTGAAAGCAACTTTCAACTCTAGGAGATAGGTTTAAATACTGACTATTCCATGTTAAGAGACACAGCTTTGATTTTAAAAAGAAGAGAAGAAAGAAACTTTGATGAGCTTTTGTTTTTCCATTTGCTCTTCTAATTGACATTTACCATTGGGCCACTATGGCCCACACTATACCCACACATAGCAGGTAAACTGATGAGGATTATGTTAGCTTAGAAGACAATAGTCTTAAGACAGGTGCCAAGATGACACACAGTTTTATTTTGAATAGAGCTGTTCATACATTGCCAAGTAACATATTCAGACATTGATTTTCACACTTGCCCTTGGAGCAGTTCTTTAAACCACAGAAAAAGAAGAAAGAATAGCTATAATTTAGGATATAAATAATCAGTGCAATGAGACAAAGAGTATGGATAGTGACAAATGAAGACAAGAAAGCTGACCATAGATATTAATGCTTATCTAAACAAAAAGATTCCTAAAACAAAATGGGCGCTTCTTGTATTTTCTGTCATCAGGCTTCAGTAAATTTCTGGAATGTCACTGCTTTTCTGCACAAAGCCTTTTCTCCAAGTGCATGCGAGGTTTTCACGCACTGTGCTTACTAATGGGCCAGAGTGCTTTATTTTGTCCAAGTAAAGATTATATAGAGTACTTTTTCCATTTCACACTAGCAACAATTACTTTGTTTAAGCAAATAGGAAAAAAAATAAATAGAGGCTATCTTCTTTGATAGTGTGGACCAGGATCAAATATATTGCCTGATAATAGCCTTTATTGTTATCTCATGCTGTAATGAAAAGTAGATCAAACAAATAAAGTGAGTTCCATTTCAAAAATTATTATATATTCCTCACATTAAGAACATTCATTATATTCAACTTGAATGAGACATTTTAATCCCATTGCAAATGATTATATTTTTCCAACATGATTTCTTTTAAGCCTAAAAATTAAAGCTGGGAAAATTGCTGAATGATGTAGTATTAACTAATGATATTATTTATTACAATTACCTAGCTAATAGTGCTACTTAAAATCACAGTATATCTGAAGTTATCATTTGCAAATCCCATAGTGCTCTGTTATCTGAGAAAAAATGTGAATGTGCACACGAAAGATGCAGGAACTCTTGTCAGTGGGATTTTCATGCTTCCCCAAAGAGAATGAGAAACATGTTTATCACTTCTTATAGTGCCTTTCCTCACAGGGAGTATACATTTTTCTCTTGAGTCGGGCATGAGATTTGCTATTTGGCATTTGTTTGATGGCCTTGGTGAATGCTTATGGTTGGGTCTGTATTTATTTATTCATCCAAATATGTTGCTTATGGTCTGATTACATTACCCATGAAGAAACTAAAGCATCAGAGTGATTTCTATTTAGAGACTATATACATACATTTTCTGTTAGTCAAAATCATAAATCTTAATGTTTAACAATGACATTGTGTATATTATCATGACTGTGTCATAAATGATCCCCTAACTTAGCAATTTAGGGTTACCATAAGAAATTATCTCATAGCTTCTGTGTGTCATGAATTCAGGAGTGGCCTGGTTGGGTAGTTCTGGCTCAGGGTCTCTCAGGAGCTGTCATCAGATCTGGCTTGGGCAGCAATCATCTGAAGGTTTGACTGGGGCAGGAGGATTTGTTATTAAGGTGCTCCATTACAGTGAACTGTAACAATTAGGTTACTGAATGAATGTCCCTGATGGGTAGGACCCAGCATTTGGTAAGCCCAAGGGCGGCTATGTGGTATGCTTTTTCTGAAACAACACCCTGTTTTATCTTTGAATTAATGTGATATTTAGAAATCAATAATTTTAGACATACTCTGAAGAGTCTCCAACTTAAAAAACAAATAAATGAAAAAATAGCTGCTGTCTGGATAAAACAGGCCTTTTAATTAATTTCTGGTCTCAAAGTAAGAAGTAAAGGAAACCTTTTAGGGCATTCTTCACCACTACCCAAAGGACATGAAGGATCACTGAACAAGAAGCAATCACAGATAGCAAGGTTGCTCTGAGGGCAAATGATTATGCTAACTCTATCATCTATTGGGTGACTAAATCTCTGACAATTACAAGACAGAAAAGCTGACACTGGGAATTCTTCATTAGTCTGTACAACTTTAAGGGGCTAGGTTGGTCCCTGAACACAAATTCCTTTAACTTCTAGTAGAGGCAAAAGTAAATTTTCTCTGGCCCATGCTCAGTATTAGAAACAACAAAGAAATGTAATTACGAATATAGACATTTAAAACACAGTAAGTGATTATTATGAGTGACTGAAGGCTGATAGTTTTGAAAATTTATGAAATGGATAAATTTCATAAATATTAGAATCTTTCCAGAACTTACTCAAGAAGGATGTCTAAATTGTCTTATCACCATTAAGTGAATTGAGTCAGTGGATTAAAACATTTCCAACAAAGAAAATACTAGGACTCAATAGTTTTGCAGGCGAGTATTACCTTAAATCTTAACATTATGGTTGGTCTATAAGGTCAGTATAACTTTGATATCAGACTTGGCTCTTATACTTCTGTTATTGCCACAAAAGAGTCTTCACCAGTTAGCCAGCTAGTTTAGGGAGGATGAGACACGTATGGGACAGACCAGACTGCATCCCTAGCTTGGAGTCAAGTACACTTTCACCTTGCCTAGGTCATTTTTACTATAGCCTACCCACAGATACACGAATGAATATAAATAATTATTGCTTTAAGCCACAGAGTTTTGGGTGGTTTGTTATGCAGCATTATTTTTCAGTAGCTACCTTATTCACTGTAGAAAAAGCATTAAATAAAATTTGACAACTATTTATGTAAGACTATTAATAAACTAGGAATCAAAGAGAATTTCCCTCTCTGTATAAACTTTATCACCAATAAAACTGTAGTAAATATTATGAAAATTTGGAGATTCATAATCCCCATGCACTACAAATTTGATTTCTAAGAAATACTCTAGAGAAACTCTTAAACATATTCACCAAGAGGAATATGCAGTTCTACTTGTAGTATTATTATTAATATTGCACAAAACCAGAAACAACCCAAAATGTCCACAAAATGAAAATAAATTACTGCATATTAGGACAATAGAATATTAAACAGCAGTACACATGAATGCGTTATAATAATATGCAACAACACAAATAAATCTTACCCACATAATACTGAGAATAGCAAAATGTTCAGGACTGCATACATCATGAATTAATTTGTATAAATCTCAAAAAATAGAAGCTCTTAAGTTGAGTATGACTTCATAGTAGTTATTTTGCTATTATGATTACAATTAGTATCTGTTGCATATATCTATTTGTATCTATCAATATGATATAAAGTATGATAACATGAAAAAATGTAACAGAGGCCTATGTCAGAATGACATTATTATAATAATTTCAGTTGGTCAGTCAATCAAAATTTATCAGAGACACCATGTTTTAGCCTTGGTGGCTTTTATGAGGAGCTGACAATGTGCAAAGATGGGAGTGATTTGAAGTATTGCTGATTATGCGCAGTATTATATTTTGTGGTTATTTTTGCAGCTATAGAAATGCAAATGTCCCCTGAATAAAACAGGTGACAGGAAATTTGAAGCTTTGGAATATTATGTCTTATTTATTTGTGAATGGCCATTATGCGGTCAGGATGAATATGATAGTATCTATTCTCAACACTACTATTCAACATTTTATAAAGACTGAATATAAACAGGACACACATGCTCATATGTATGCATTAGTTAGGGAAGGATAAAACTGTCATTTGTACACAATGTAATCATCTACCTAGAAAATCCAAGAGAATCAATTGAAAAAAACTATTAAAATTAAGAAGGTACTTGTATGCAAAATTTAGTACATAATAACTTTTCTATATAGGCCAATAACCAATTAGAACATATCATGGGAAAACATCCCAAATCACAATAGCAACAGAAGCCAAAACAACGACAACAGCAAAAAAGACAAAACAAAAAGCAAAAAACAAAAAACAAAAAACGACAGCCCTTAAAGAAGATTATAAAAAACAATGTAACACTTTCTGAAAGATACGTAAGCCAACCTAAATAAATGCAGGGACATAACATGTTCCCGGAAGAGAATGTATAACACTTAAACAATATTAGTTCTTCCCAAATTAATCTGTAAATTTAAATCTGCAATCCCATATAAAATCCTAAAAGAACTACTTGTGGAGCTTGACAGGTTTAGTTTCAAGTACAATTGAAGATGAAAATATAATGGCCAAAATATGTAAAACTATAGCAGCTAAACCCATGTAATTGTTCAGGAATAGACAGCTTGATTGCCTAGAAAAGGGTAGTGTGAGATCAGATCCAGTTGCCTAGGGAAATTTCATCTGTGACAAAGGCAATGTCATGTGTTACCTTGTGGGAAATTGGTAGGGTAGGAATAGGTTACTTAATAAAAAGTCATGGGACAATTAGATGAAAAAACAACAACAACAACAACAACAAAAAAACAATTAAATTTTTCCTTATCTCACACCCTCGCAAAATTGTTTGGAAATGTATCAGGTCATTATACATAAATAACCAATACAAAATTATGTTGAGAAAACAAAGAGAATATTCATTTGTAATTTAGGATCTGAAAGGGTTTCCTGAGAAAGGCTCCAAATTTGGAAATCATAAAGAAGGAAGTTGTCATATTTGCCTACATAAACATTATAAAAGTTAAAATGGCAGAAGTCACAATAATTACAAGACAAGTAACAAATATCTTTTCTAGAGAAATAACTCCCATTTGCCCAGAAATGGGAATATAAGGATTTGACAGCAAAGAAAGACTGGAATCAACCTATACATCCATCAGTCCTAGAGGAGTTGACCTCTGGGATCTCTGCATTGTGGCATAATCACATAGTTCTATGTGCAGCAACCTGGAAGAATCTCCAGTACATTTTAGGAAACAGGAAAAGTAAATTGCTGATATTAAGCATAAAATTATGTCATTTAGGCAGATTGTTTAAAAATGAAGTTACGTGTAGATATATATGTATATAAAAATGCATACACGTATAGGTATACCTTACATATTGCATAGAAAGTCATCTGAGAGAACTGACAACCTACAGTTAACTTTGGTGACCCACGGAGAGGGGAGTGAGATCCAAGTGTGTGGCCAGGAAGTGACACTGGATTATCTATTCTTCCAGTGAAATACTTCTGTGCTGAAACTGTTCTTTTTTTTTTCTTCAAAATATGTTTTCTTATATAATTAAAAACAAACCAAAAAAAAGATATAAAAAAAGAGAACTGAAAATAAAAGTAAAAGAATATGATATGTTAATATCTGGAGAGAAAATTTGGTATTGAATCAACCACAGCTCAAGTAATCGTACTACTTACATTTGCCTGTTTGCTGTGTATTTGAAGCAAAAGCAAGAATCTTTTTACTGAGATTTAAAAACAAGTGTTCAACAAGTCATTGATGGTGGTTAAGTTGATGGGCCTTGCAATTTCTTGTGCTGGATTTCAGGGAGATGGGTTAACATTATGTACATGCTTGTGGGGGAGTGAGTGAGGAATATAGCCTTTTGACACACAAACTTACTGAGTTCTGGCTGTATTGATGTCATTCCACTGCAATAAAAATTCCAAAAGACATCTGTGGGGTTATAGCCGAGTTGAATACCAAGCTATATTTTAACTTATGAGTAACATTCATTGCTTTGAATCGGTTACTAAAGGTAGGTGTGTAATAAAATATTCTATATAGAATGTTTATGGGTGAGTAAGCTAGTAACACCTAATCTTTGAGAGTTGATGAAAGTTAGGAACTTCTCCTTGGAAAAAAATGCTCAAATGTAAACTTTCTTCCACAATGTCTCTTCAGTAAATTTCTCACTTGACCTCATACAAAGAGGGAATGACATATTTGCTGCACAGGGTTTAATGCCCCACTTCCCCAGACCCCAACACTTGCAATCCTATAAAATATCCTTGGGTAAATTCAAGTACAATACACAGCATGGCATATTCTCCTTTCTCTTGAATGTTCCTGGAACTATTCAAAATGCAAGACAAGAACTCTTGAAGCATATCTATATTTTATTAAATGGAATTAAATACAAATGAAATAATAAAACAATGTAAGTTTGTTTGTTGGTATTTTAATAACACGTACTAGGTACATACTAATGCCAAGCACTCTTCTAAGAGAAAATGAGAAGTTAAAGGACTTGCCCATGGTCTCACAGCTGGTGGCAGTGCTGGGATTTGAACCAAGGCAGTCTGGCTCCCAAGCTTATGCTTTTGAGAACTAAGATATATGGACCGTCAAGTCCCATCTTCTTTATACACCCATGTTCTGGCTTTAATGTGATGGGAGGTCTTCCTATGTAGGTTTGCTATGGCTGAGTTTCCAGTTGTCCCTGAAGACTCTCCTTCAAGACTCTCCCTCTGAAATGCCTGCCCCAACTCCTTAAGGACTTGATGTGCTTACTCATAGCCAGAGCTCACTGTCACCCAAACTCAAATAGTTTGCTGGGAATAAGAGAAACCAATTTATTTTTGTTTGCCCTGTGTTCTCTGTTTCAGAGATCTTGCTTATCTCTCCTTTTCTCTCCTCCAGAAAGTTACTTCTAGTCTCCTCAGGAGACCTTTTCTCTTCAGACTATTAACAGACTCTTTTTCCTGTGACACCTCACACAACATATGGCATTGGGTTTTCTGTTTATTGCTCAATCATTACTGTAAATGTACATATGAATGGAGCCTAATCCAGTGCAGAAGGAGAACAGGTTATCTTCTTTAATCTGGTCATCTTTATTTCATTCACTGCTTTTCTCCTAGGCTGTGGCACTTTCTTATACACAAGTGTGGCATTGCCTTTTACAATTGCTCCCTGAATGTGAAAACCTCCCAGCTGCCTCCTATTCATATGCATTCTCCAATCCTGACTGTATTGACTGCAATGCATTCAACGCAAAGTAAAGCCCATCATCCCCTTCAATTAAACCCAGATGACTAAACTTTCTACACAAAAGTGGAGTCACTGCTTATAATTTTTGCTCAACTTCTCAAATTAGTCAGGAGTATTTCTTTGGGATAGAAATATTTTCCAGTCTTCTAAGTAGACTTAGATCCCACTTTAAAAGAAAGAGCTTATAGCTGATAAGGGTTGGGAATAGAAATCTAAGTAGACTTAGATCCCACTTTAAAAGAAAGAACTTATAGCTGATAAGGGTTGGGAACAGAAATGGGATTTAAATACACACTCAAGGCTGGTGGATGAAGGCATTGGTGAGAAAGGGGGGCATTTGGCAAAGTGTTTGATCCTTTAGAAAAAAGGTCACTGAATGAAGAATAAAAACTGGTAATTACCAGTTTTACATTAATATTTCATGTTGATATGAAATATTAAATGTTGGACATTTGCTATGCCAAATCTACACAAAGTTAGAGGTATTCTTGAGAGAATGTGTCTGGATTTGACTCTTAAAAGCTAAAGCTATAACTGATTCCATTGGTGACTTGCTAAAAAGATAGTTGCTTCTGTTACATGGATAAACATTTTTAAAAACACATTTTGTGCAGTCTTCCCCTAGGACACAAGTGTCATATGCTAAAACCCCAATCAGGTAAGGAGTGGGTAATCAATTGCAGGCTGCTCTCAAATGCTCACCTACCCATCCAGTCTCCCCATCACCCCCAAGTCCTTATCTTCTAGCTGATACCTGAAGGAAGGAAGGACAAAAGAAAGAGTAAGAAAGGAAGGGAGAAGTGGGTTAACTCTATTTTGAGGATTTTCTGTGCACCAGCCCAATGTGAGCTGGTTTCTCTATATATGCTAATTTATCCACCCCACCCAGTTTAATATGCTGTAAAACCAGCATTTCCAATGTAAGGGACCTAGGTCCTGATCTCTTTCATCTAATTTTATAGATGAGGAGACTATGGGGATGTAAAGTATACAAAATCTATAAAAGACTTCTCAAACTCAACACTGAAAAAACAAATAACCCAGTGAAGAAATGGGCAAAAGACATGCATAGACACTTTTCCAAAGATATCCAAATGGCTAACAGACACATGAAAAGATGCTCAATATTACTCATCATTAGGAAAATATAAATCAACACCACAATGAGATACCACCTCACACCTGTCAGGATAGCTAAAATTAACAACTCAGGAAACAACAGATGTTGGCAAGGATGTGGAGAAAGGGGAACACTTTTGCACTGCTGGTGGGAATGCAAACTGGTATAGTCACTCTGGAAAACAGTATGGAGGGTCCTCAAAAAATTAGAAATAGAGCTACCCTATGACTCAGCAATTGCACTACTAGGTATTTATCCAAAAGATACAAAAATGCTGATTCGAAGGGAGCACATGCACCCCGATGTTTATAGCAACACTATCAACAATTGGCAAATTATGATAAGAGGCCAAATGTCCATTGGCTGAGGAATTGATAAAGAAAGAAGATGTGGGGTGTGTGTGTGTGTGTGTGTGTGTGTGTGTGTGTGTGTGTATGCATATATAAAATGGAATTTACTCAACAGTCAAAAAGAATGAAATCTTGCCATTTGCAGCAATGTGGATGGAACTAGAGTGTATTATGCTAAGTGAAATAACTCAGTGAGATAAATATTATATGATTTCACTCATATGTGGAATTTAAGAAACAAAACAGATGGACATAGGGAAAAGGATGGAAAAATAAGATAAAAAACAGAGATGGAGGCAAACCATAAGAAAATCTTAAACACAGAGAACAAATTGAGGGTTGCTGGAGGAGTGTTGGGTCAGTGGATGGGCTAGATGGGTGATGGGCATTAAGGATGGCACTTGTTGGGGTGAACACAGGGTGTTATATGTAGTGATGAATCACTAAATTCTACTCCTGAAACCATTATTACATTATATGTTAACTAACTTGGATTTAAATAAAATTAAAAAAAAAAAAACTAATAATACAGTTAAAAAAAAAACTGCCCAAAACTATACAGTCGGTTTGTGACAATATCAGGAAAAGCTACAAATCTCTCAACTACCGGTTTAAGGTTTTCCTGCCATTCCTAGTAATCTTTGAATAGGACTCATAAACTTAACATATTCAGTCAAAATTTAAGACCCTATAAGATTCTAAAAATGCTTCAATCCAGCCAATATCATATCAACTCTTTCTTAGCTAAAGACAATGGTGATCAGTCCCTACCTATCTCTTCTGAGAGGAGCAGGAGGAACTGGTATTTTCTGTATAGTTGATCTGGACTTTAAAAATTTATAATTATGACTATTTTTAATAACAAGGAAGGATGTTAAAGATGGTAAACTTAAGATATGAAAACATATGTTTATTTTTAGCTCACTATTGGCTACCTAAGTTTAATTAAATCACTAATCTGTACCTTGGTTTCCTGATTTGTTAAATGAGGGGGTTGGAAGAGACAACTGTTAAAGACTTTTCTACCTGCAGCAGGGCTTGTGAGTTAGGGAAACCATTTCCAACCCATGTACATTACAATGGATGAGATAGATTTTCTTCCCCAGGTCCTTTTTCTAAATGAATGACCTGTGATACATTGGTAATGTTGCAAGAGCAGATAGGAAGGCAGAGGTATAGTAGAAGAGACAAAGTGGGAAGGTGACCATTATTTATAAAATAATAGTTAAGGGCATGGATAATTGGGGGAGGACCCAGAGATATTACTGTCAATTTATTTAACTACTGTGATCTGCACACTTCTCAATTTCAGTATCTTTTATGAGTTTTTGAAAAAATCACATTAACACCTTTTGAAATGGAGTTGATTAGAAAGTTACTACTTGAGCAAAGTTAGATGAATAAATATTGAAGTACATTAAACAAACCATCTCTCTCTACATATCAGAGATTTTAAAGCATGGTTCTCAAAGCCTGAGTGTAACTGGCTAGTCAGATCCATTCTGGGCATTGTCCTCAGCTATTGATAAGACTCCTTCCTTGACCAAACTTTAGTCAGACTCCTCTGAGCCGTCTTCTCAACTGTGTTTCAACCTTGCCTTGCTTCTAGCAAGAATCCTATTAGGCCACTTTAGCAAGACTCCCTCACCGTGTCTCTTCTCAGTGATTTTTCCATCCGTCAACCCCCCTCACTCTGTCCCTTAGTTGTAAATCCCCACTCATCGTTATTGTATTCAGAGTTGAGTTCACCCTTTCTTGTTGCAATGGTGTTGACCCCTATTACAGTAGTATTGGATGAAGATTTCTGTACCATTTTAACAAGTAATGAATAATTTTCTATGACGTGATTCTATGTGGAAGAACTCTGGAAACAATGTCCCCTTCCTGGCCCAAGGACCTGCCTGCATGGTGGAACATGTATAGGAGCAATTACCTATAAGACACATAGGAGATCTCCTCAAAGATTATGAAAAATGTTTGTTTGGGGACCCTGAACTTTGGTGCTGTGCACTTGAAAATTTAGTAGCCCCTTGATTTCTTTAAAAAAAAAAAATCTTTGGCACATTAGTTTAGCTAATGTAATTAAAGCAGGGGAATATATGCCACTGTGTAATGAACTGTCAATGAAGGAATTGGCTGCTACAAGGTTATTGGGAGAGGATGTCTATGGAACTTTCACCCATGAATGTATATGGGTGTTCCAACTAGGCAGGACTGGCTGATAAATTTGTCCTGTGAAATTGGATGGATCTTGTTTCCTGTCTTCCCCAACCTTACCCCCACTTTTCAACAGTGTGCCTTCCCTGCACTGATAAACTAGGTGTTCAGCTATAGGGAAATGTTTCAAACTGCCATTGTGATTGGTATGAGGCAAGACAATCTAAGAAGAAATGTTCTCATGCCTAGAAAGAAAAATTCATCCCCAGAGAAGAAGCAGTCTTGCTTGGTAAATCCAGCATAGGGACAAACCAATATATTCCTTCTGGGCCTGTGAGCACCTGGAGAGAAGAATGGCTATGGATGAAAATAGATTCAGCTTTTTTTAAAGTTTGGCATTATAATGAGGAGCAAAATAACTTTGGCCTTCCTGTAACTGAGCTGAACACAGAGAGAAAGGTCATTTTCCCCTTCAACTCCTCTAGAGCATTTTTTATTTCATAAGGAGAATTGGCATGGACTGGCTTTGGGCAATGGTGGCTGATTATCAGTAACAAGTGACTGATGATAGACCAAGCGGTAGAACAATGGAAATTCCCAGAGATACTTTAAGAACAGGAGCTCCAAAAAAGTCTGGACTTCACACATGGGTTAGTGAGCACTAGAACTCTCTGGGCTTTAGTATGAATATTAATGAAATTGTAATTGCATTCATAGGCTTGGAATATTATAGTAAAGGCATCACTGATTCAAGTTACACAGATTTTGTGAGTATTGTATAACAAGTTTCTTATGTTATTTATTCTACTCAGTATTACATTTATGTTGAATAGACTTTAATAATTCTTTACATTCAGGCAATCTGTCTTGTCACATATCACAAATAAGCAAGTCTGATTGTGTGAATCACACATTTCTGGCTGCTCAGAAGAAAAATGACCTCACATTTGAGAGTCAGCAAAGGGGAGTTCCATGCCCTGCCATCTGACTGTATCTCCATAAATCACCTCATTACTCTGGCCCCAGCTTCTGATTGGCCTCTTAGGATGTTCACCACTGTTCTATGTTTACAATAAAAAATTAAGCACATGGTTTAGGTGATATAAATGGAGAAGGAAGGTACTAGTGGCCGTTATGTTTTTGGCACATGTAGTAGAGACAGAATTTCCTCATTTGAATCCTAATTTTGCCGCTTATGGTAGTAAAATGGGTCAAATTATTTAATTTTTTGCTTCTGTCATCTGTAAAACAGGAATAAACATTACATTTAACTCATCTTGTGGTGAGCATTAAATGAGCTAATGAATACTAAGCTCTGATAAACCTCAATGCATAATAAACAAACGTGTTTGAGCTTTGAAACTTTTCTCATAGAGTCAATTTGAATGTTTCCATCTTATAAGGTTGTCTTAAAATCTTTTGGTACCATTTAGAAAGTGATTCAAAATAAAGATGCCTAAAATATATACATTGAAAATTTCAAGATGATCTATATTTGGAGAGATATGTGAATAAACATAATTTAGAATGCTACTTGACAGAGGAGTATAACTTAATAGGAACTTAGGCATCTATCTACTTGTACTTATTTCCTTTTCTTTTGTTCATAGACTTGTGTACCGTATTTTTATAAATAAAATGTAGTTCCCTTCCATTCTCATCCCCATTTTCTCTGTCTCCATTGTTATGTCCTCCTGTTGACACATAGTAAGCCCCCGGTTAGTTAAGAGAAGAAAACATATAATTGAAATGATCAACTAAAAGAATAGAGGTTTTGGGGTGGAAAGAGTGCACTATGGGTTTTTCATCAAATGGAAAATCCACTTCATTTGGAAAGGTGTTGTTTTCTTTCTTTCTCTCCACCCTCCTCCTTTATTCCTTCCCCTTCTTCCCTTTCTTCCTCCCTTCTTCCCCTTCCCCATTGCAAATGGTCCAACTATAGGTTAGTTTGTTTGCAGGCAGTCACACAATTGCTTATTCATCCAAAAGATTTACTTAGCACACACTACAAGTTGAGCACTGAGAATAATATTTTCGGGTTAGGGTAACCACCGTGAGCTGGCAACTGTTCCTTCCCACCTCCCTTCCCTGAACTCCCAAGGATTGATTTTATGTAATATATTTTTTTTCCTAAATTATCTGAGACAAAGTTACTCCAGAGAAGTAACATTATGCTCTTCTGGGTCATTAATTGTATTGATGTTGGGATAAATTTCAGGGAGAGAGCCTGTTGGGACAAGAAAATGGCATGGATAGTTTTAGAGACAACACTTCAAAAGTAAGGGACTTTGGAGAACTAAAGAATAAATATAAGATTATGGTCTTTTGGTTACTTGTTACAATATACAAAACGCTTGGGAGTCCTGAGTACCTACTCCCTGAAGCCAAAGTTCAATAAAAGCTCTGTATCATTGCAACTGTGAATAGGCAAAGGGGAGGAGTTTCACATACACATCATAGACAGGTGTTTGTCTTGCACAGCACCAGGAAATCTCCCATATCCCCAAATGGTTTCCTGTTCCCGGCATGTACACACTCAGTCCTATTGGAAAGTATACTTTACTATTAAAGATCCACTAAAGATGTGCAATGCTTCTGTGGAAATACTTTTAACTTTTTTTTAATGTTTATTTATTTTTGAGAGAGAGAGAGAGAGAGAGAGAGAGAGAGAGAGAGAGAGAACGAGCAGGGGAAGGGCAGAGAAAGAGGGAGACACAGAATCTGAAGCAGGCTCCAGGCTCTGAGCTGTCAGCACAGATCCTGATGTGGGGCTTGAACTCACAAACTGTGAGATCGTGACCTGAGCCAAAGTCGGATGCTTAACAGACTGAGCCACCCAGGCACCCCTGTAGACGTACTTTTAAACCCAAACCCTCCTTGGAAGCATACAATTATTTTTATAAATAAAGATTTGGAGGTCATCTCTTGGGAACTAGGAAAGAGCATCTGAAATTCAGAAAGAGGCAGGCAGTTTTACAGCACACAGTAAGAAAAAAAGCTGAAAGTCCCCTGGAGATGCCCTGGTTACCAGGTCACAAGTAAGGAGAAGGAGCACAGTGCTATAGAGTCCAAAGTCTGCCTGTTAGGGGCCAATGGGCAGAGATCAGATAGGCTCACGGTTGCACCAAGTAGTTCTCTAGCCAGTGGCTGATGCCTGGATTTGAAGAGTGGGACCCTCAATCTTGAGGGTCATTAGGGCAGGACTGTGAACACAGCTTGGGTGTTAATGAAAGGAGCAGACTGGAGAAGAACCAAGGGCAGGCCTGACACAGAAAGCTGATTAAGAAGAAGGTTTCAAATGAGAAAGCAGTAAGGAGAGTTGTAAAGAAGTCTTCTGGTCTGTGGTTTTCTATACCAACCTTTGGTCTCAGAAATCCTTTACATGCCTAAAAATTACTGGCAATCTCAAAAGCAGTAAATTGTCTGTAGCAGCATATTTTCAATTGAGAATATAAAGAAAATCTGGTCACACAGAGGTCTGTATTTGTAAGTGAAGAGAGTATTATAAAAACCTTTTCAATACGCTACCAGAACTCAAGAAGTGGTAATTCCTTACAACTCAGTTGCGGTGCAGATTCTGAAACCATATCCATGATGTTACCTTAAAATCCATTGGTCTATCTTGTACCTAAAATAGATGTTGTACTCATGCATGATTTTGTGATATGCATTGGTCATTTAAAAATTGTTAGCGCCGCAAGTAATGTAGCCTTTTCTGTATTGACGGTTCTCATTATACAATGTTAAAACGTGTTAAGATTGCCATTGATTTCATTAGAGATGTTTCTGTATTTCAGATGCTAACAAGCTGATGGTGGCAGGTACACATTTTCTAAAATTCTAAATTTTGTTTGAAAGCTTGAATTTTATCATTGACCACAAACGCTATCAGTTTTGTGTGAAGTGACAGGCTTGCTTGGTCGATTGCCGAGAAAATAGCTGCCAAACGCCCAATTCTGAAGAAGCATAGACTATTCCTCTGTAATTCTTTGTGGTCAAAATGGTATTCCTCAGGATGTTAGCTCCTGGAGGAGATGGTGTCGCAGGAACGGGATTTTCCTAACTGCCTGATGTTTTTCAAAAATGGGCCAAGTATAGAAACGGCAGTCTCGAAGACATTGGGAAATGATCTCCGAGAGAGAGATGGAAAACACATGATGTGTCTCTGTAATTGTTCCAGTTTACAGCCTTGGAAAGTTTCCAGGTCATGGTGTGTGTGTGTGTGTGTGTTGGCGGGGGGGGGGGGGGATCAGATTGCCCAAGTGGAGGAGGTGGAGCTGACAGGTGGGGCAGAACAGGGCAGCTAGCGTTAATGGGATAAGGTACAGGAAAGGAGACAACTGGCAGAGAAACCTGGAGGTGTGCAGAGAGCTCTCTACTGCTTAGTAATCAGCATATGCTTGTAACAAAGCATGTCCGAGGTCAGAAAGAATCACTCACAGGATTAGAGGTTGACAGTGCTATGATCCTCCTTGTGTGTGTCTTTTGGTGAATATACATATACATTTCTGCTGGGCAAATGCCTAGGAGTGAAACTAGATTGATGGGGTATGTGTTTATTCACCACTAGGAGATGTATCAACTTTGACTCCCACAGTGGTGCCAGTTTTCCTACATCCTAATGCTTCTGTTGTCTATTGTTTTTATTTTGGTCATTCTCGTGGGTGTAAAATATCATCTCATTCAATTTTAATTTGCATTTCCCCAATTACAATGGAATCAAGTTCCTTTTTATATGTTCATTGGCTTTGTTCATATAGCCACTATGGTATAGCTAATCATTAAAATAACTTCGTAATAAAAATCCATTTCTTGTCTTATTGAGTTAACAGAGCTTTGTTTTTTCCCCTTCTCTAGAAATAATGTACTCAGATATCAAAGCCTAGAGGAAATTCTTTGTCAGAGTTGTTTGACCACCTCGGGAACAGTCCACTGAAAATCTGAAATTTAGGAAAAATACTATTTAGTAAGTAGCTTTGGAAAAGCTTCATTGATTGCACTGGCCGGAAATATTTTACCAAATTGAATAAGTCTGCTCAAGTTTTAATTAGCAGGTGGGTGATAAGATCTCGAAATGAACTGAATAGCAAAGCCTTCCCCCTCATGGCCTTGTGGGGAAAGCTTGCTATTTTCAACCTTGATGTTAGACCAACTCACCTCACAGAGTAAGAAGCTTGGGGATGTGGGGCAGAGGGTGTTGTCATGTGATCCTGGTAAATTTTTTCTCCACACAATTAGAACAAATTGACAGATCTCTGTCAACTTTAGAAATAACTTGGCTATGTAAATAAAAATAAGACTACATTGAAGGGGGCATCTGGTGGTATAAAAATAGACTGCACATGGCCCAGTGAAAATTAGCTATCATGAAAGGGTTTGCTAATTATTTTTTCTTTGGTGCTGTCATTCCTGAAATACCTCTACCACCTGAGGCCGTATGCTTAGCTTTTCTCAAATCACTTGACTTAAGTGCTTAAAAAAATTGTAGTGGGTTTTTAAATATGCCGGAAGCATAATCCCGATTAACATAAAGAATCTATAAGTCACAGTAGCCCTGACAAAGGTACTAATGGGCATCATTAGACTTTCTACAGTGCCCCCTAGGTGAGAGCAAAGCCTGTGAAGCCTCCCACGTAAAACAAAGTATCACAACATAAATAGACATGAACTAGCTCCCTGACCCAGTGCTTCTGCCTGGGACATTTTGTACGATTCATTTTGATGAGACCCACAGTTTTTCATTACACTGCTAATGCCACTCACAATAATTCATGATTGCAACAACTAAGGGAATGTTTTAGAAAAAAAAAAATGGAAGAGACTCTTTGTCTTAATTATGTCTCCGCAGTGAAAATACAATTGGGTGAATCATCTGTTAAGTTTTGCATTTTTAGCTGTTTAAGTAAATAAAATAAGCAGTGATTCAAAGAGCAGGTATCTTAAATACTGTTGGTGATAAGGAATTTGGCTTCTAGTCTAGCTATAGATTTTGGTTACTTGTGCACCATTGTAGTTTTAGGGAAACAAAACCAACAATATTTAGAAGACGTTACTAAACCTGAAGATTGGGCATCATGCTAATAGATCCGTTTGCATTGATACTTCCTTCTTCCCACTGATTGCACAAGTTAAATATATTATTTCTATTCTGCAGATAAGGTAACTGGGGCTTAAAACATTTGCATCCCTTTTCTTTTTCCTTTTTAATACTCTGACTCCTTAGAAGTTTCTTTGCTAGTCTCTTTTTTCTCCCCTGCCCTTCTGGGCAGTGTCTCAACTCCTGTTGTCTTTTCTCCCCTACAGTCTCCAGGAAAATTTGACTTACATTATGGTTTCCTATAGGTTTGGGTAATGATACAGAAACTGTTAAATACACCACTAATCCAGTGTGGAAGCCAATGAGAGACAAAGGATCTTAAGCATTTTGCGTATTTCAAATAACTTTTTAAGTTAAAAATGAAATGGAAAACAGTGACCGCACAGTGTTTACTTCAGTTAATGAATTATGTGGAATCACTACTCTCTGTGCCCCTTGAGAGAAAAAAAATCCTATATCTTATACCTACTTATGAGGAATTAGACAACCATTGACATAGAGCAGGCACTTGGTAAGTATTCAAGAAGTAAAATAATACTAATATGATTTTATTTTATTTTTTTATTTATTAAAAAAATTTTTTTAATGTTTATTTATTTTTGAGGGATAGACAGAGCATGAGAAGGGGAGGGGCAGAGAGAGAGAGGTAGACACAGAATCCGAAGCAGGCTCCAGGCGCTGAGCTGTCAGCACAGAGCCAGATGCGGGGCTCGAACCCATGAGCTGTGAGATTGTGAAGTCGGATGCTTAACCAACTGAGCCACCTAGGTGCCCCACTAATATGATTTTAATTCCAATATTCCATCAAGTATGAGAAGTCCTGTCAGTTTAATGCAAGTCTTTTCAGAATTATTAAAAAGTAGGTGTGAGTACAACTTCTTGCCAACCAACAATAGCACACATTTATATGGAATGTTTACATAGCACTTTCTTCTTTAGTCTAATCCTTAATATATTTGGGATAATCACTCCCCTGAGTCATTTTGGGCATCAAGAGTTATGCCTAAAATCATGGTGATACGATTATGATCTTGGACTTTCAGACACGTTAGTATGAATATTCTGATGATTTCAAGGTTTATTAAAAAGTTATTATTGCAAGACATTTTGAAGTTCCCTGTATTTTATGAGAATAAAAGTTCAGTATTTATCCTTGTAGACAGTGTTGAGCCATTGATATTCTTAAACATTTTTTTTTTATTTTTTTATTTAAAAAAAATTTTTTTTTCAACGTTTATTTATTTTTGGGACAGAGAGAGACAGAGCATGAACGGGGGAGGGGCAGAGAGAGAGGGAGACACAGAATCAGAAACAGGCTCCAGGCTCTGAGCCATCAGCTCAGAGCCTGACGCAGGGCTTGAACTCACGGACTGCGAGATCGTGACCTGGCTGAAGTCGGACGCTTAACCGACTGCGCCACCCAGGCGCCCCAGATATTCTTAAACATTTTTAAAACCTTGAAATACGATAAGATTTGTGTTTGAGAAAAACACTGAAAGCATATGTAAGGGAAACATATATAATGAAGGGAAGGAAAACTAGAGGTAGGGCATTAATTTATAGAACCAGGTAAGAGATAATGACACCCCAAACTGATAGAGCAAGGATGAAGAAGAAAGGGCATATCGGAAAGACATTAAAAATATGGAATTAACAAAATTGGTAGCTAATGGGATGTGCAGAGCTGGGGAGCAGAAGTTTAAAATATATTGATCAAAGGGGATAAACAGAAGCCCTGAAACTAAGTTCCCAGGTGTGTCTGGGTGAAAGAATCATTAGGAGAGCAACAAGCTTGTTGATCTCTTTCCTTCCTTCAAATATACCTCCTGAGTGCCTTTTTTACGCCAGCCATTTTTCTAGGCTTTGGGACTTCACAGTGAATAAAACTCAGCTCCTCTCTCAAGGCACTACATTAAGGAGATATAGAATGAATACGCAAGTAAATGCAGCATACATAACATATTCTGGAGAAAAAAAATAAAAGCAGGATAAACTTTTACTTTGAATTGTGATGGAATAACGGGTATCAAACCGATATTCCCAAGAACACTTGTAAAAGCTAGCATAAAAAATAAATAAAGGAAAAAGACAGCAATTTGAAGACATCAGAGAATATCCAAGGTAACCAGGACTTCTGGAAAAAGATTCCAGAGGAAAAGGATGACACACAGATGTGAACCTGATATACTATGCACAATTTTTCCCTTGAGGAACACTTTTGAGGCATTTGCTGACTTCAAAGTTATGCATGTGTAGAACAGCTAAGAAACGAAGCTGAAGTAGTGACAAGAGGCTAAAAAAGCTAAAAGGAGTTTTTTGCAGTATCAGGAAAAAAAGTGAACCTGCAAGTAAGGAAGTGAGACTCTGGTCAACAACCTGGGACTAGGCCATAAAAATAAGATTCAGCAAGAATAAAGTACCATCAGTTGGATCCAGGAGGTCAACCGATATGTTATAGGGCTGCCAAAATAGCATTAAATACTCTTTGGAAGAAGATAGTGTTACCCAGTGGCTCTACAGCTTTTCATATATGATATCTGCCTTTTTCTTAACCTTAAAAAATTTTATTCCAATAGTTAACATACAGTGTTAGATTAGTTTCAGATGTATAATATAGCAGTTCAATTCCATACATCACTCTGTGCTCATTACAACGTAGTTCACTTCTTAACCCCCATCACCTGTTTTACCAATCCCACCCACCCACCTCCCCTCTGGTAACCATCGGTTTGTTCTCGATAGTTAAGAGTCTGTTTCTTGGTTTCTTTCTCTCTCTTTTCCCTTTAATCATTTGTTTTGTTTCTGAAATTCCACATATAAGTGAAATCATATGGTATATGTATTTCCCTGACCAATTTCACTTAGCATTATACTCTCTAGCCCTACCCATGTTGGTGCAAATTGGCAAGATTTCATTCTTTCTTATGGCTGAATATTACTCCATTGTATATATGTACCACCTGTTCTTTATTCATCTATTGATGAATGCTTGGGCTGCTTCTGTAATTTGGCTGTTATAAATAATGCTGCTATAAACATAGGGATGGATATTTCCCCTTGATCTAATGTTTTTATATTCTTTGGGTAAATGCCCAGTGTGGTGATTAGTGGATCTTAGGGTAGTTCTATTTTTAACTTTTTGAGGAACCTCCATACTGTTTTCCACAGTGGCTGCACCAATTTGCATTCTCACCAGCAGTGCATGAGGGTTCCTTTTTCTCCGCATCCTCACCAACACTTGTTGTTTCTTGTGTTGTTGATTTTAGACACTCTAACAGGGGTGAGGTAATATCTCATTGTGGTTTTGATTTGCATTTCCCTTATGATTAGTGATGTTGAACATCTTTTCATGTGTCTGTTGGCCATCTGGATGTCTTCCTTGGAAATATGTCTGTTCATGTCTTCTGCCCATTTTTTAGTTGGATTATTTGTTTTTGGGTGTTGTATTGTATCAGTTCTGTATATATTTTGGATACTTACCCTTTATTGGATATGTCATTTGAAAATATCTTCTCCCATTCAGTAGGTTGCCCATTAGTTTTTTTCACTTTTTCCTTCACTGTGCAGAAGCTTTTTATCTTGATGAGGTCCCAATGGCTTATTTTTGCTTTTATTTCCTTGACTCAGGAGACATATCTAGAAAAATGTTGTTATGGCCAATGTCAGAGACATTACTGCTTCTGGTGTCTCCTAGGATTTTGGTGGTTTCCTTGTCTCACATTTAGGTCTTTCATCCATTTTGAATTTATTTCTGTGTATGGTGTAACAAAGTGGTCCATTTTCATTCTTTTGTATGTAGCTGACCAATTTTCCCAACACCGTTTGTTGAAGAGACTATCTTTTCTCCATTGGATATTCTTTCCTGATTAATTGACCATATGATTTTGGGTTTATTTCTGGGTTTTCTATTTTGTTCCATTGATCTATGTGTCTATTTTTGTGCCAGTGCCATACTGTTTGATTATTACAGCTTTGTAGTATGACTTGAAGTCTGAAATTGTGGTGCCTCCAGCTTTGCTTTTCTTTTTCAAAATTGCTTGGCAATTTCGGATTTTTTGTGGTTTCTTATACACTTTAGCATTTTTTGCTTTAGTTCATGAAAAATGCTGTTGGTATTTTGATAGGAATTACATTAAATCTGTAGATCACTGGATAGTATGGATATTTTAAAAATACTTGTCTTCTAATCCATGAGCATGGAGTGTCTTTCCATTTCTTTTTTTTTTTTAATGTTTTTAAATGTTTTTATTTATTTTTGAAGGAGAGAGAGAGACAGAGCATGAGCGGAGGAGGAGAAGAGAGAGAGGGAGACATAGAATCCGAAGCAGGCTCCAGGCTCTAAGCTGTCAGCACAGAGCCCGATGTAGGGCTCGAACCCACAAACTGTGAGATCTGACCTGAGCCAAAGCCGGACGCTCAAATGACTGAGCCACCCAGGTGCCCCTTTTTCTTTAAAAAAATTTTTAATGTTTTTATTTATGTCTTTCCATTTCTTTATGTCGACTTCAATTCCTTTCATGAGTGTTTTATAGTTTTCAGATTATAGATCTTTCATCTCTTTGGTTAGGTTTATTCCTAGGTATTTTATTATTTTTGGTGCAATTTTAAATGGGATTTTTTTCTTAATTTTGCTTTCTGCTACTTCATTATTAGTGTAGAGAAATGTAAGAGAGATCTACACATTGCTTTTTTATCCTGTGACTTTACTGAATTAATTTATCAGTTCTAGTAGTTTTTTGGTGAAGTTTGTATGGTTTTCTATATAGAGTATCATGTCATCTGCAAATAGTGAAAGTTTTACTTATTCCTTACCAATTTGGATCCTTTTTATTTCTTTTTGTTGTCTAATTGCTGTGGCTAGGACTTCCAGTACCATGTTGAATCAAAGTGGTGAGAGTGGACATCTTGGTCTTGTCCCTGACCTTAGGGGGAAAGTTCTCATTTTTTTTCCCATTAAGTATGATGTTTGCTGTGGGTTTTTCATATATAGCCTTTATTATGTTGAAGTATGTCCCCTCTAAATGTACTTCATTGAGGGCTAATAGATTAGACAGAGTAGAAAAGATTAGCAAAGTGTAAAATAAATAGATTGGTAAGAAACATTCATATTCAAGAGCAGAAGGAAAAAATAGAAAATACAGAAAAGGGGCCAATGGAAAATGGCAGAAGGATCTAACCTGCATATATTTTGTGTCCCAGAAAAAGAGAAGAGTGAATAGAACAGAAAAAAAAAATTAAGGAGACATTGGTAGAAAATTTTCCAAAATGACAAAAGATATCAGGCCACATATTTAATTTAATTTAATATTTTCCAAGAAGAAATGCAATAAAAGAAATACCAAAGTGTGTTCTTCAAGTAGAATGGATATGATTCCAGTTGGAACCACACACAGAGAAAGAATGAAAAACATGAGAAACAGTATATATGTGGTTAAATGTGCAGGAACATTCACTGTTTAAAACAACAAAGACAATTATTATGGGGTTTAAAATACATGAATAATTAGATATATGTAAAAATATCTAGGCCCTAGGATAATCATTTTAAAAACAATTTAAATATACATAACCAACAAGTTAATAAGAAGATGGGGGTGGGGGAAAGTGGAATGATTAAAAAACGGATTAATTCAAAAGAAGACAAGAAAGGATAAAACAGGAAAAAAAAACAAAGTATAAGTTAGGAAAAGAAAATATGGGACAAATAAAAAATTATCATAAGTTTACCCCCAAATATCATAATTACATTACATAAAAATAAACTATTATAAATAAGTGAAAAATCTGTCAGACTAGGTTTAAAAAGACCAACTATATTCCTCTTATAAAGAACACCCTTTAAAAACCAAAAAAGATTGAAAGTAAAAACACAGAAATATACATTTCATGAACACAATGAACAAAAAAAGTTGATACATCAAAACAAAGTGCATCTCTTTGAATATAGCATAAAATTAGACTTTTTGTGTGAGCCAATCTAAAAATATTTCTCTTTAATGAATGGATTAAAGGCCATTTGCATTTAAATTAGGGATTCATCAAATGTGTTTTGTTTCAGCTAAGTCAAATAGCTTAAATTATATTTTCTGCATGCATTGCTGTAATTACTATATGTCTTACATCATATGCTCTGTTAATGCTTGTGTTTTTATATTTCTTTTGCTATTTAGAAAGACTTATATTCATGTCCTAATGGTTTTCTCTATATTAATACCTGTATATAATGACTTTAGTTTTTTTTCATGGTCGTTATTATTTGATTTATCAGCTTTATGTAATATCCTTGGACTTAAAAAAAATGTTTATTTATTTTGAGAGAGAGAATTAAAGTGCAGGTGTGCCAGCTGGGTAGGGGCAGAGAGAGACAGGAGGAGAGAAAGGGGGAATCCCAAGCAGGCTCTGCACTGTCAGCTCAGAGCTCAGTGCGGGGCTTGATCCCATGAAGTGTGAGATCATGACTTGAGCCAAATCAGGAGTAGGTGGCTTGACTGAATGAGCCACCCAAGGAGCCTTATTTAGTACCTCTGAGGCAATGAAATAATTCATAGTTCTTTCTACTTTTTCTTTCTCTTCTTCCTTTTTTTTTTTGTTCCATCATTTCTATGTTATCTGAGCATATAGCATTATTCCTCCAGCTTTAGCTAGATCTTACTTTAATATTACATTTACAATTAGGTATAATCAATACTTAACACAATTCTTTAGTTGAAATCTCCCAAGTTTTTTCATTAGATAAACTCATCCTTTAGTAGGTTTATCATACGGACCCATGAGCAAAATATCCTCTTGTATCTTTACATGCTTAAAACTATTTTTTTTTTATGTGCCTGACATTAAAGGAAAATTTGGCTGGATATAAAAACCTTAGCTCATACTTTTTTAAATGAATTCTTGAAAATGTTGTTCCATTTTTATTTTATTCACTGTCTAAATTCTAAATCCTCCTGATTACTTTCCTTGTAAGTAATTTGTTATTTTGCCTGGAGACCATGAGATTTACTTTTTTCTTTATAGTTTAATCATTTTACTGGGCTATACCTTGGAGTTGACCATTATGTATCACGTTTGCTAGATACACAGTGGGTTTTTTCAATATGGAGTTCTTTAATTTTATAAAAAGCTATATGCATGCATAATTTATATTAGTAGTATTAGTAGTAGTATCATTATTATTTCTGCCCCATTCTTTTGTTTTTCTTTTCCTAAGATCTGTAATCATGTGTCTGTTGGATCTTTATTGTCTAAATTCCAAAACTAACAATTTCACTCAAATCCATTTTTTTTATTTTCTAATTATTTCAATTTTCTTTAAAATATCTTATGTTCCTTACTGTGTTCTCAGTCAGCATGTAACTCAATCTTAATTTCAAGATCAATTTGTCTTCTTTTTCCCCCAATTGTGTTAGCCCCTGTTTGACATTGTCCTATTAATTGTCTATATCTACCCTTAGTTTTGGAGTTTTAGTTCATGGTATTTTTTCATATGTGCAACTACTTAGTAATATCATTTATTTGAATTAGTAAATTGTATGTGATAGTGTTGCATTACAGTTTATTCTTTTTCATCCCCACTAATTTTGATGTTTTTTTACACTCAAAGCTTTTCATTCTCATTTTCTGTTTTATTTTTAGTTATTTTGTATAGATGTTGAGAATTTTGTTTATTTGTTCATTATTAGCTGCACTGGGTTTTCCTGGACAAGAAATAAAAGGTCATTCTACACACTGAGAAAGCTGGGTTTGGACTGAAGCTTAATTGGTTCCTTAATTCAAGAGCCTTATTGTCTATGAAGCAAACATTCTTTAATAAAGGGTGCTTTAGGTAGAGTCTTTCTTCCTCTGAATCTTTGATAATATTTTGTTTCTCTAAAGCCCTTATTATCAGATGCTTCCTTCTTTCTTGTCACCACCAAGCCTCTGGGAAGCATTTTCATGACAAAGCTGTCAATCTCTCCCCAGAAACCGCCTTCCTAAGGGTGCTTCTGCTGGTCCAATGCACTAAGATGCTTTCTTTTTACTCCCTATTGTCAGTGCTCTGATCTGTTGGGTTCTAGATCTTTTCTTGGTATTCTCAAGACACAACCCTCCCCTTCTGGGGGTAAACCTTCATCACTATTATCTGTATTCTACCACAGCTAGTATCCTGGTGTATTATGTTCTGTTCTGCACTATCCTTGTCTGACCCTCTAACCTGGTTTGTAATCCAGATAATGCTTACTTACATGTAAATTAAAAATTTCCATATCCTCTGCTTGTCTGACCCTCTACCCTGGCTTGTAATCCAGATAATGCTTACTTACATGTAAATCAAAAATTTCTATATCCTCTGCTTCCTTGCTGCTGTCATAGAGTATAGGCAGTGCCATTTTGTTGTTGTTGTTGTTGTTGTTGTTGTTGTTGTTGTTGTTGATGATGATATAAATGCTTTTGGGGGAGTCTATGTGGCAGTATTTGAAGTTAGGTAGCCACAATGTGCCTATGGGAAATCAGAAGCTCTATTTTTCTTAAATTCTGATGTTTCAAATGAAGAAGACTGGTAACATACCTGGAAAAGCCTCAGATTGTATAAATCATTATTTTAGCGTTCATGTTTTATATGATAATTTTATATTTTGCTAAAAAAATTCTGTCCAAGGTTGAAACTGAATATTTTTTTAGCAATCCTTTGCGCCTAGATTTAGTTCCTTAGCGCCAGTTAATTTGGCAGTAATTTTGGTAGTTCATTTTTCATATTCATCTTTGATTGAAGACAAGCAAATTCACTGCTTTTAAAATATCTAATCTAAGATATCAGACAGATGGAGATGGGGAAAGAAGAAATTTCATTCCACTTATCTTCTGTTGTATATTATTACTAAGTTTTGCCTTGTATGCTATCTATGATTTTTTTTTTTTAATTTCTAGTTTCCCCATTGAAAGATGTTGATGCAGTTGTCTTTTATGACCTTTGGGGATTATCTGTTTCTTTTGTTTTCCCTGAAGTATCTTTCCAAATGATTTTTTAAATAAGCTCCATGCCCAACGTGGGGCTTGAACTCACGACCCTGAGATTTAAAGTTGCATACTCTACTGACTGAGGCAGCCAGGCATACTCCATCAAATTTTTTTTTTATTTATATATGAAATTTATTGTCAAATTGGTTTCCATACAACACCCAGTGCTCATCCCAAAAG
>NW_024412429.1:21293419-21303497 GCF_014898765.1 Herpailurus yagouaroundi
AGGGGCAGGCTTAGCTTGCTTCTCCTTAGGTGATCCACTTCAGGAGGGGCCCTGTGGCAGCAGGAGGGAGTCAGATCCGCTGCCGGAGGTTTGGCTCCGCAGAAGCGCAGAGTTGGGTGTTTGCACGGAGCGAGCAAGTTCCCTGGCAGGAACTGGTTCTCTTTGGGATTTTGGCTGGGGGATGGGCGGGGGAGATGGCGCTGGCGAGCGCCTTTGTTCCCCACCAAACTGAGCTCTGTCGTCCGGGGGCTCAGCAGCTCTCCTTCCCTTTGTCCTCCAGCCTTCCCGCTTTCTGAGCAGAGCTGTTAACTTAGGACCTCCCAGACGCTAAGTCGCGCTTGCTGTCGGAACACAGTCCGTCAGGCCCCTCCGCTTTTTGCAAGCCAGACTCAGGGGCTCTGCTTGGCCGGCGAGTCGCCCCTCCGCCCCGGCTCCCTCCCACCAGTCTGTGGAGCGCGCACCGCCTTGCCGCCCTTCCTACCCTCTTCCGTGGGCCTCTCGTCTGCGCTTGGCTCCGGCGACTCCGTTTTGCTAATCCTCTGGCGGTTTTCTGGGTTATTTAGGCAGGTGTAGGTGGAATCTAAGTGATCAGCAGGACGCGCGGTGAGCCCAGCGTCCACCTACGCTGCCATCTTCCCTCTCCCCTCCTCCCTCAAATATTTTTTAACCTGTGTAGAAGAATTCTACTAGTCACATGGAGAAGTTGTTAGGGGTATTTGACTTTCAATCAAATCAAAATATTACAATCATATATGCTTTTTACTTAAAAAACAAATCTCTTGACCAGCTCTCTTATAAAAAAGGGTTAAAAATACTTTCCTGTTTTACAAAAAACTCATCAGTAATATTTATAAGAGGCAATTCATTTTTTCTGCAATTATGTGCACATATCACTCCTTATAGTATATTAAAATCTTATATTTTCTTTTTTTTTTTTTACCATCTTAAAGATAGTTAAGGGGAATGAACAATTCTAAGTTCTGTGAATGTTTAAAAAATCTAAGATATTTGACCTAATAATTTTATTTTTCTTGGTGTATAACAATAAAATTAAAGTTTTAAATTCAGACTATTGTAATATTCTCTCTATATTTTGAGCAATATACACTAAGCATCTAGTATATATGCCACGACTTGTTCTAGTTGCATGGAGTATGGAACCGAATAATATAAATAAGGCCTTTGCTTTCAATAGGAAAAGAGATTAGACCAGCAAAGAAATGGATTGAGGGGCAGATCAAGATATATCAGACTATTGGGATGTCTAGGTGGCTCAGTCGGTTTAACGTCTGACTCTTGGTTTCAGCCCAGGTCGTGATCTCACGGTTTCATGAGTTTGAGCCTGCTGTCCGGCATCCTGGCGACAGTGCAGAGGCTGCTTGGGATTCTCTGTTTCCTTCTCCCTCTGCTCCTCCCTCACTTGTGCTGTCTCTGTCTCTCTCAAAATAAATAAATAAACTTAAAAAAGTATCTTTAAAAAAAGATATATCAGACTATGGTAAATGTTTTACTTAACAACCTAAAATAAGGTGTAGTGTGATAACTCATGGCTGACGTGGGGGAACAAGGTGGAAAGAAATGGAGATAAAATTAAATTTCCTTATAACCTGCGGCCCATTGACAAATACTTTGACAAAAATACTTCTTGTATAGGAAAGTTTCTTTGTCTTTACCTCCCCCAGTTCCAAAGTATATAGTCAACTGCTCCTCACAATCCCAAGTACAACTGTTTCTGCCCAGGGGTCCTGTCCCTGTGCTATAATAAAAATACCTTTTTGCATGGAAAACATCTCAAAAATTCTTTTTTGACTGCTGGTTCTGAACCCCAACACTTCAAACCATATCAATGGCTAGTTTAGATTGGATGAAGAACGTTTTAGGAAATAAAAACAGTTTAATGAAAGCAAAAAGATGGGACGTCTGGGTGGCCTAGTCAATTAAGCATCCAACTCTTGATTTCAGCTCAGGTCATCATCTCATGGGTCATGAAATTGAGCCCCACATCAGGCTCCGTGCTGATGGTGCAGGGCCTGCTTGGCATTCTCACTCTCCCTCTCTCTCTGCCACCCCACTCCACACATTCTCTCTCTGAAAATAAATAAATTAATTAAGCCAAACCAAACAAAACAGAACAATGACCAGTATTGACAGAAAAAGTCTGGGGATGAAGAAAGGTTTCTTTTGCTTTATCAAATTTTGGCTTTTTATTGAAACTATCAAATTACTGTGAGTTAGTATTTGCATAGATAATATTTGAGAATAATTTGAGAATCAAGTGATCTAAGATCATTCATGGAATGAGACCATTTCTCAATGGAAAGCCTAATGGAAAAACTCTGTTTTGATTATGAGTTCTGTCCTGAATAGAAACTGGAAATGTGATTTTAAGGATACTCTGCTCTCTTTGAAAGCAGTACTTCCCTAAGGATAACTTTTCAGCACTAACAGCTGGGTAACTCTCTAGTTTAATGAAAGGAAGTGCTGAAGCAAAGAAAATATGGTGTTTGCCTCTGCAGTCTTCCAAATCGTTCTTGAGGCTCTTAATGTGCAATGAGGATGAGGTATCAGTGTTGCGTGTGAATGTTAAGGTCTTCTGAAGTACCTTGTGTTCCTCACAGTGTTTACAAAACAACACGTAAAACCATCTGCCACAGCAAGAGAAGAAAACCCGTTTTCCTCAAATAAAGCCCAGATATGCACAATAAAATATGTATGTGAGAGTGTGCCTACCTTATAAATTATAATCAAGAAGAATTGTATAATTCTGTGTGATGTGGATAATTGTACTCTTTTTTAAAAATAAGGATGATTCTCCTACCATGAAGAACAGCCAATGTATATTGAAAGTGAGAGAGAGACCCATCTGGATATTCAGCTTAATTCAAAGTAATAGATTAACAGCTCAATGGGAAGGAAGGGCTCTGTTGTGCAAACAAGTGTGGATAAAAAGTGTTCAGGGTGAGGAAGACAGATGAAGAGCAAGTACTTGAGCATAAGACAGAGGGGTGTGGTGACTCAAAATCAGAGCAATAAATTGAAAACTGAGGAAGGATGAGAGAAGATGAAAGGATAAAGGAAATAATCATTAATTTAATATTTTTTTAGATATTGAAGAAAATGCAGATTTAAATATGTGTATTATAATTTTGAAGGCTGCAGGATAGAACAATGGGATTCAGATTCATACCATTTGGCTCTCCAAAGGATGTGAGATGAAACGGCAAAAAGCAAACAAAACTATCAATGCAAAAAGCCAGAGAGAAAGAAGACAAGAAAAGTAACAATAAGAAAACTCGATACACAGAAAGTACAAGATAAAATGGTAAAAAAATTATTTAAATATCCACATTTAAATAAATAATAAAATGTTATTTGGTTATTAAAATAAAATAAAATAATAAAAATAAAATAAAATAATATATCCTCTTAGATTGGGTACACTGAAGATTGATCCCTTTCCTGAATTAAGAAAACACACTCTGTCACAGAAGGGACACAGCTGGAGCCACACTTTTTGCCTCTTTGGCTCACTCCATTCTTTCCATTAGAATCATGGCAGTCTTCACCCTCTTCCCTTTGCATGGAATAGTCCATACTATCAATCAGGCCTTGAACTTATTTATTCCTGTGGGTTTATATATAGCTTTCTCCTTGGGCAGTACAATCTCATTAAAACACACTTAAAGTGAAATATCATTTAAAGTTGAGAATCCAGCATTGGAAAAAGAAATTTCCAGCAAACACTTAGAACAAGAAAGTAGATGTGGACATTTAATAAAATCAGGTAAATGAAAAATTCATAGCAAAGACCTGGAAGAGGACAAAGAGGCTTGTTTTGTAATTGAAAAAAATACAATCTGCTGAAAAGATTGTTTTGCCTATATTACTTCAGTAGTGTCCTAATTGTCCTTCATTCCTTCACCCTTACCTCTGTATACCCTATCTTTAATAGAAAAGTCAGATTTGAAAACATCATTCCTCTATTCAGCCCTTCACTGGCTCTCAAATTCACTGAGACCAGAAGCCAGTTCTTTACTAGAGCCTTAAACCTCCAACTCCTTCACCCCCATTACCTCCTGACAGTATTATCTCCTACACTCCCCTGTGACTTCACTCCAGCAGAGTGACCTTGCTGCTCTTCAGATGTGTCCCCAGCACCCTTCTGCCTATGGTCTTCCTACTAGCTGTTCCCTCTGCCTGTTAAGCTCTGTCCCTAGAAAAGTACACCACTAAATCCTCCCTTACTTTCCTCAGAATTTGCCACCCTATTTAACGTTGCTATCTTCCCTCCCTTTCAAGCTCCACATGCCTATTCCCTTTACCTTATCTCACAAATCACTCGTCTTTTAAAAACAATATTGTATTAGCTCTGGGAAAGCAAGCAAGGGTGTGGACATAATGCTAGCTCTGTAAGGTTGCCAGAGGCAGCAAGATGAAATTCATTTCAACAATGCTATGTCAGGAATACTGTGCTCGGTGGAAGAAAATTTCTTTGAACTCCAGTGAATGATTATACAAAGCAAAAATTGCCACCAAGTGTAAAGGAAAAAGTTGCTTCTCTTTTCAAAGTTTGATATTATTCAGAATGAAATACGTGTCTAAACACTTAAATTGAAGAAGAGAATCTTTTTGATAAGTAAGGTCATCTTTGAGTGTATTTTGAGAGTGGTCCAGGAATTTCTGGAAGAAGTAAACAGATATTAAATAAGATACAGTCTCTTTGAAGTCAATTAAGAAAATGGATGAAAGCAAGGGAATACAAATGTCATTAAAAATTGAAATGTCACATGTAAAATATTTAGAAGACTTTTTTTTTTTTTAAATCAAATTTCATTTTCATTTTTGGCCTCTCCGAGCCTTTCAGTTTAATGCTTAAGAAACTCCAGAGTCAAAATTGATGTTCAGAGTTTTACATTGGGTCCTTGCAAAAGAGAAAAATCTGTGTACACATGTATGTATGTTTTCCTTCTTAGGCGATATCAAAAATGCATGGTTGTATTTTTTTTTGCATTGTTTTTCCTTTCTATATTTAACACTTTGCTCTACTGTCTCATCTCTGCCAATGATATTAATCCATTCAAATATTTTAGAATAATGTGTTCTATCATGTTCATTGTAGAAATTAAGACATTTTTAGTGTGAATCTGGTTTTGAGAGATTGTACTGCCCAAGGAGAAAGCTATATATAAACCCACGGGAATAAATAAGTTCAAGGCCTGATTGATAGTATGGACTATTCCATGCAAAGGGAAGAGGGTGAAGACTGCCATGATTCTAATGGAAAGAACAGAGTGAAACAAAGAGGAAAAAAGAATGGCTCCAGCTCTGTCCCTTCTGTGAACTTCAGCCAATAGTGAATTGATTATTTCCTGAAAGAGTGCGGCTTACTGCTTGATGTCTAGAATATCAACCATAGAAGAATTCAGTGGAATCTTCTGGAGGTAGCCTGTGGTAAATATTTCTACATTCTTTACAAAGCTCATTCACAATTATTTTTCATTTTATTATTATTATTTTTTTTATTATTAAAAAATTGTTTTTAATATTTATTTCTTCTTGAGGCAGAGACAGAGCGTGAACAGGGGAGGGGCAGGGAGAGGCGGAGACACAGAATCCGAAACAGGCTCCAGGCTCTGAGCTGTCAGCACAGAGCCGGATGCGGGGCTCGAACCGGCGAACGTGAGATCATGACCTGGGCGGAAGTCAGACGCCCAACCCACTGAGCCACCAGGTGCCCCTTATTATTATTTTTTTTTAATTTTTTGAATTCCTACATGGTTTTTTATACACAACAGTTAAATTATCTAAGTTAATGGATTTTGGCTGAATAGAAAACATTCATCTTTAGAAGCCTCATGTAATTGATAGCATTTGACACTTAGTGGGGAGAGTGCTTAATAATGACACCTATATTAATTACGGTTTATTTAAGTGGAAAGACATATCTTTGAGTTTGGCAGACCAAAGATAGCATGAAGGAAACGCACAGTACTACCTTCCAGCTAGTGTCTGTGTATCTTCAGTAGAGAGGAAATACCCTTAGACGAAGCAAACAATCCCTGGAAATCTGGCCTTCCTTACAGTAAAGTATAAATGATGACAAGTGGCATTCTTTTTTTTTTTTTTTTAAATTTCTTTTTCAACGTTTTTTTATTTATTTTTGGGACAGAGAGAAACAGAGCATGAACGGGGGAGGGGCAGAGAGAGAGGGAGACACAGAATTGGAAACAGGCTCCAGGCTCTGAGCCATCAGCCCAGAGCCCGACGCGGGGCTCGAACTCACAGACTGCGAGATCGTGACCTGGCTGAAGTCGGACGCTTAACCGACTGCGCCACCCAGGCGCCCCGACAAGTGGCATTCTTGATTGGTATGGTTTCTTATTCTTTTCAATATCATTCCCAAATATCTGGCTGTTTTACAGGAATGGGTTGGTTTAGGTAAACAAAATATAGTTAATGTGGCAAACTCTCTCATAAATCTTTAAAATGCTCATCCCCACTGTGATTTTACTTCCATAAAATATTACAAAATTCAGACAATGACTTACATAGAAAGTTTTTAATTGAAATTTTACATATGCAAAAACAGACAGGCTTGTCTACATACTATACTGTACTATATGTAGCTATATAACTATCTATAGATTAGGTAGATAAATAGATAAAGTATAGAGATACATATATATCTATCATAGTATGTTACAATAATATCTACGATAATAGTAGACCTATATGGATCTATAAGTAGAGGGACTACACATAATTATTATACTTCTAAGAACACAGGTGCATATTGTGAATTATATATTCACACTGTGAGGGAGACTGTGTAATGATTTATATTCCTTCACTTCTGTGTGCTTTACTTATTTCTCTATAACTAACCTAATCTTTCTGAATAGACCATACCCTGCTAAGGCATTAGAGTATAAATAAATCTAAATTTTTCCAATTACTGCTATTTCTTTCTCTCCCAGTTTAAGTCATTTCTTTTAGTTTAAAACAAGCTGTCTTAGACACATATGTAGTCAATTCAAAGCTACACTCACCATCAGGCTGTATCTCTATTCTACTTCTTCATGCCTAGTATGATATTTGGAATTAAGATTAAGGGAAAATTTATTGTCCTGAAGGATTGGGACAGGGTGCAGACTTTTTTCTGGTTTTAGTTGCATGGTAGCTGGTGGTTGGTTGGTATTCACCAAAGTGTTGTAGGGCTGATCCTGTTATGGGTTTCTTACTAGAAGCTGCCCCTGTAGACCATGCCTGGTGTAATTTTTGTTGTGTTCACTCAGGCGGTGCTCTAGGGAGTGTAGCCATTTCACCTTGCCATTGACCCCATTGGTTCCCACTCATATCACGAACATCTGGTTTCTGTCAGAGAATCCTGTTTACTCTCCAGATCAATAATGTATTCTATAGTACTTAGCTATGGAATGATTTCTCCCATGTGATAGCAACCTCTAAATCTTTCTGGAAATGTCCTCAGCCATTTATTCCCCTCTAAATCCCCACTTGGGAGTCTGGAACAACATATAAGAACTATTGAGTTCTTCCTTGCCAAATGGTGACTAGGTGTTTGGTGATTGCTTCAGACTCAATAATCTGAAATCCTTCCAGTGCTACTACTATATTACCTGGTGCCATACTGGCAATATACTGGCCAGTTATACTGGTGAGCTCGTCATGACTGGTCATCTCCACACAAAGTTCTAAGCAGGAAGTGGTCACTTCCTTCCTGCTTACTGTTCTCTCTTTGGAATTTTTGTGCATATGGGAAGGTCAGGACCCAAATGTCGAATATTTGGGTCTTCTGACCCTACTTCTGACTCTTTTTCTACTGGGTCCAGAAAACATAGGCTTCCCCCCCCTTCCCTATGACAGGACACATCCCCATTAATATCTTGTAATTTCTTCACCCCTGATTGTGGTAAACTTAATGGTCAAGACTACCAAACCTGGGTAGAAAAGCCCTTTCTATTTTGTCAAAACCTTCGTGTTACAACTATTGTCATGATAGGGAGAGAGAAACCCAAATAAACAAAACATAAAATTTGATATCGAGAGCTGAGAAATTATTTTTTCTTCTAGTTGGAATGTATTCTCTCTCAGAGCAATGGAAACAGTATAATTTGGGGGGGAAATCAAGTGGTTAAGAAATGATTGTCTGGGGAAAACCATTATGGGATATGGAGAAAAGGGAGAAGTAATTTTAAAAAGAGGTAGAAGAAAGGATAAAAATAAAAGATGGGAAAGTCTGGAAGCATAAGTTATGGAAAAAGACCATACATATATTTATTATGCATTTTTCTTTTCTGAATTTTTCTTTAAGCTTATTAGTAAAATGGGCCATAACCAATAGTGGCTAATATGTACATAGAATTTATTACATGTGAAAATATGTGACAAATATGCCTTCTTATAAAATATAACCAGGGCCAATCATTTTGTAGGGTAAATGTGAGTTAGTCATTGTGTTGAATGCTTAATTGTTAAACTCCGATTAATTGTTAAAGATAACAGCACTCTTTTTGGTATTTCCTTGTTGATCACTCATGGTGCCAAAATTTTAGTTTAGGAAAAAAATTGGAGAAACAACTTAGTTGTAAAGCACATGATAAAGTAAGATAAGAATAACAACATTGTGTCATCATTGAACTGCATCTAAAACTGAGAAAGTCAATAGCGCATCTCAAAGAATGGTGGTAAAAGGCTGGCAATGGTGACGAAAGACATTTCTACCCCTACCTAGATGGTCTCACTTTCCTCGTGGCCAGTAGCTTCCTGAGGAAGGTAAATTGGCCCAAGTTTAAGTGACATGGAGTAGTTTGAATAATGTTTTTGCACCAAAAAATGACAGAAATATATGACATATCTATAAGGAGAAATTCTTTGACTTATGAAGAAAATTGGAAAATAGAGGAAAAAAGTATTCTAACTATGAAAGGTATTACAACTGGTACTTTCAGGTATTTTAAAGTAATCTCTAATTATATATATGTGGTAGATTAAATAGAATATATATATCTATAAAAGTATAGATTTAATTCATCTGTTAAAAATTGTAGATTAAATAGAATATCTATATCTCTCTCTCTATATATATATACATATATATGTTATTAAATCTATAGTTTTGTAGATTTTTTAAATCTTTGTAATTCTATCAGTTTTCACTTTATATAGTTTGGAGATATCATGGAATGGCTTTTTAAAAAATCATAGTGTAAGAGTGCCTGGCTGGCTCAGACTGAAAAGCATGTGACTTTTGATCTTGGGGCCATGAGTTTGAGCCCCACGTTGGTGATAGAATTTACCTTAAAAAAAAAAGAAAAAAAAATCATAGGGTACCATCCCCTATTGTTTCTTTCAGTAGTAATCTTATTTTGTTTAGTATTTGTCAGCTGTATCTTTTTCAGTTATCTTGCTTTAAACCTGTCTTTTTTGCTTTAGATATATTTTTCATAGATAGCACATATCTCTTTATTTTTAATCCAGAGCTGATATTATCTGCATTTAAAGCCTAATCCATCTATATTTGCTGTTATCACTAGCATGTTAGAACTTTATGCCATCTTATTTCAGTTTTCTGTTTACCCTTTGCTTTATTTCTGCTTTTTTCCCCCCTTACCTCCCAGTGAAATGTGAAAGCTTTTTACAAATTCTCTTTAATGGTTATCTTTGAATTTTTAAAAATAAACATTTCTCTAATTTTCCCCACAACCTCCTATAGAAATTAAAATTGCCCCGCAATGCTCTTTTCCCTTGGAGTCCTTAAGAAATTATACAAATGCATAAGCACAAAAGTAGAAAACTCCTCCATCACTTCCCCAAACTTGCACAACAGCAAAGAAAAATCCTTGTTATTCAATGCTGAGCAAAAAGCAAGACCTAAAATTTGAGTGCATCATGGGTGAAACTATGTAATATAATGTTCTCATGAAAAGCATCACACGTCTCATTTGGTCCTTCATTGTCCATTTACAGCATGTTATATATATAATATATATATATATATACACACACACACACACACACATATATATATATACACACACACACATATATATATATATAT
>NW_024412429.1:21303897-21356031 GCF_014898765.1 Herpailurus yagouaroundi
AAAAAAAAAGAAAAAAAATATATTCTGTATTTTATCCCCCATTGATGAAATAGTGAATGAAACTTGCAAAACAGACTGTTATAACCCTGAAGTAAGCCAGAGTGTTACCAAGCATCATGTCTCACAAAGATTTGCTTAGGTAAGATACAGTTAAATGGTATAATTATTATCATAAATTACATACTCCATTGTCCTCCTGCCAATGTAATTATTGTTGAAATAATTAGAAGTTTCCTAAGTGGATGTTCACTGCCAAGGTAAGGAACTAGTTAGATTCATGATTAGCTCTTAAATTTTAATTACCTCATTTCTTTGAACGAATGTTTCTTACCTGTTATATAAAAAGAACTTATAAAAGGTATACAAAAAGCAATGAAGAGGATGAAGTTATAATTATATGCATGCGTGCACCAGCCTCTGAAATTATCGATGCAGCAAGGATAAAACATAATTTTAAACGTTCCAGTAGGAACATATGGTGAACAGTTTGCAGAAATTGCAGAACATCATAAGCATATGGGTCTATTCCATATGATCTTAAGCAATTTTAGGGGCAGAGAATATCATATCAAAGAGTATGCTCTTTTAAGTGTCAAAATAGAGCAATATTAAACACTGTTGGCCTGAATACTATGGGGGTGGTATATATGTGTGTGAATGTGTAGAAGAGAAAGAGAATACAAAAATGACTGATGACTTAATTAAAATAAAGTATACTCATTATAACTATTTAATTGGACTCTTAGGAATTGATTGTGTCAAAACTGACTAGCAGCGACTATGGTTTTGATTTCAGTGTTCTTAACATTTCTCCATTGAAAGGAGCCAACAATGCAGAACGGACATGATAACTCTTATTAAAATATATTTAAAATTTTTATTTACGTATTTCTTCAGCATCTTAACTATTCACTGTTTAATTCATGTTTCATTTCAGCTCATTAGTGTGTGTTTGATTTATATGAACTATTTTTTTCTTTTTGTATCATTCACATTTGTTACACATTTCATTAATGAATAGCATATTATTCAGAAAGTTTTGTTACCATGTTCTTTTATATTAGTAGCATTCAGTTAAGCTTCTCAAAAATGTTTTCTTTTTGACACTGAATGTTAGTTATTGTATGAGCACATTGATGGTCTTAATATTTAATGCAGTGGAAATTTTCTAAACACAGAGTGTGTTAAAGAAACACCAAACGGGGTGCCTGGATGGCTGGGTTGGTTGAGTGTCTGACTTTTGATTTCAGCTCAAGTCATGATCTTAGGGTTGTAGGCTCAAGCCCCGTGTTGGGCTCCTTGCTGAATGTGGAGCCTGCTTAAGATTCTCTCTCTTCCTCTGCCCTTCCCCTGCTCGTGCATGTGCATGTGCACTCTCTCTCTCTCTTTCTAAGAAAAAGAAAGAAACCTCAAGGAATTTTTTCAAGATAAGCAGTTTTTTCAAAAAATTGAAGCCCTCTGTGCTGGGGAATTATAATATGAGGCATCTCATTGAGTCTTAACAAATATATTTGCTACAAGTTTTATCATTGTACTTCAAGCCACTCACATCAAAATCTTTCACAACTATTCCTCCAATTTTTGAGGTTTGATTCCTGTTTCTATTCCTAGGCCTCCATCTGTTTTGGCTTTAAATTTTCTTTCATAACCTGTCTAAACAGTTATATTTTTGGAGAAGTATTTCGTCAATTCAAAGCGTATTAGACCTAGAAGGCCCGTTGGAAATATCCTAGTCCAGTGGAGTATTTCCCACCCAGCACATCTGAGGGATAGAACACACTTCTGTTAGTAATGGAGGCTCATTGGACTGGAATTGCCAGTGGTAAGGCAATGCAAGCGAGTCGTGAGGCAAAGGAAGAGACTTTTGACAGAATTTGCACAGGCAATGAGTGTGTATGGTTTTTAAAAACCCACCCAAGAGATCTGGATATGCCCTCTCAGGTGAGAATCTCATTCTGAGCGTTAAGCAAGTTGGGAACAAACAAACTGCAGCTGTCTATAGCAGAACTAGAATTAGAGCCAAAGTTTTCTGTCTCTTAATCCAATGCCTTTTCTTCAATACCATCTTACCCTCATTCACTCAAGTGCCATGAAATTGAGATTGCTTTGCAAGAAATATAAACTGATTTGGTATAATTTATTTAATTCAGAAAGACATGTTTTGAAGTACATAGGATAGCTCAATGGAATTGAAAGGAAAATGGAACAAGAAGGATTCAGGGAAGGTCTGGGCATTTACCTCCAGAATGGTCATTATTTTACTGCCAGCATGAATTGAGTCAACAGTTCATGTGTCATCCTACTAATGAATCAGAGTCAGCCAACCTGGGGTCATTTGCCCATTCTTTGGCAGGAGTGGAGTGGTGTATCTTGATCAGGAGTCCTGCCAAATCTTTAGATGGGTTGATTTCCTACAGAAAAAATGAGGGTGTGATTACCCAAGGAAGGAAGAACTGGTAGTGGGCAGTAAGAATAACAGCTGTCCACTCCAGCTCCTTCTTGGAGAGGTCTTATTCCAGCCGAGCCTTTAAACCCTGTGTGTGTGACAGTCACACACACCTGGGTGCCTGTGCAGTGGTCACAGGCAGAGATTCTCTTCCTGAGCTTGTACCCTTCTCCCATTTGAATCTTCCTTCCCTTGAGCCTCCACTCAACAGATGGGACAAAGCACTCAAGTGGAGGAGGCATTCCTGGAAAGCTTTATGGAGAGGAATAAAATAAAAGTGAAACAAAGCTGAACAAGAAACATTCAGCATTGGAGGGAAAGAATTTGTGGGAATCCATGCCAGCTCCTTTCTGTTTTCTCACGTGGGGCATTTACTGAGGAGAAAGGAGGGTTGGAGCCAGTGTGCAGCAGATTAGAGGTGATTTCAAGGCTGCTGAATAGCCTGTAACACCCAGACGGAAGTTGGAAATGTGCAAGGGCCAGGCCAGGTGACCGACAATTGTCTCCCAGTGCTGCTCTTTTTCCCATGAGGCTAAGTGCACAGAACGGAAAATGGGGCCGTGCGGCAGGGCACCGAGTGGGACTAGTGAACTATCAAGGGTTGTGGTGTGAGTGCAGTTCACATTTTGATTGTGGGGTCCCAGGGGAAGGCAGCACCTGAAGTCGTTGAAGGGGACCGGAACATGGAACAGCTCAGTGGCTGGAAGCTGTCATGTCGAAGGGCCACCGTCATGGTGTGTGGGATGTAGGGTTGTAACCACAGGGAGGACTTTCAATGTGCAGGATTCAGGTGTGGAGTCTGGGTGCAGCTGATTTATGAGCGTGGCTGAGGTGAAATGGGTGCAAAGTGATAGGACAGGGGCAACGTCTCAACTCAGAAAAAAGTCACCCTCTTGGGTTTAAGAAATATCAGAGAAACATGAACATAAAACTGAGGGATGAGAATTGGTAAGTGATTGCCTTGAGTTGCCCTTAGAGTCACTTGATCTTAGCCAAAAGGCCGAGAAGCGATTGCCCTTAGAGTCAAATTATATCAGAGCCTCAGCTAGAAAATCCATCTTCTAGTTCTCCTCTGGGAAGGCTATTCTATCACCTGCATATATGAATGCACTATGCTATGAAAAACCCACCTACCGAACAGAATGTAGCCCCCGAGCCTGACTGACTTAGTACCTCATTTTTTAAAATTGAAGAAAAGTGACAGACCAAAGGCTTAGAATGCTGAAGGGTCAAGGCATTCGTGAGACTGACGATTTTTAGAGTCATGTTCCATGGCATGAGATGCAAAAGTGTGTTTTTCTATGTGAAGCACAGCAATACAGTTTTATAGACCACTCGAGGGTTTCATACTATTGAAAACCAGGATAGTAACACAAGCTTGAAACGCTAGGTAGGAGCCAGCTAAGGAGAAAGCCAAATTGAAATAAGTGAAGAGCAACTAAAACCTCTGGGAAATCTTATCTAAACTCCAGGCTGCGCACCCCCTCAGACAAGCTTCCTAAGCTTTGCTGGAAATGCCAACCCAGTGTTAACGTTGCCTCAGCCAACATGCAGCCTGCTTAGCCAGGAGAGCGATTTCAGCCTTTAGGGAAAGAGGCTCAATTCCTCAACAGAGGGAATTTTTGTGTCCTCTAAACATCCTATAGGAACTCTTCTAATATATTTTTATGTTATTGTTTCACCTTTCTTGTAAAAAATGCACTTAACTCTGGTGTTGGTTCACAGCGTGGGGAATTTCTTGGATGAAATCCAAAACTGGATCCGATACAAAGAGAGCAGTGGACCGCTCCAGATCTGTCGGGGGCAGGTTTTGTTAAACCTTAAGCAAGGGAACTTACACACAAGGCTTGTTCGGGTGGCAACAAAATGAGTAGATCTCCTCGCCTTTTCACCAGAAACTTAAAATTTGTGTAGTGGCCTTATATATAGTTGGTCTCAGCAACATCTTTTTCTTGAAAGTCTGTGTCCTTGCAGGCAGCTCTCACTGTGGGAGTGATAGGCAGAGGGTACATTCCAAGGACAGCGGCAGAAGTGAGGAGCCTCTGATCGCCTGAATCTGGTTCTCAGGTCAACTTGCGAACATGTCCTCTTAATGACCAGCTCTTACAATAACCAGCCCCTCTCTTTTGTAATGGGACCTGAGCTGTCAGCAAGGGGTTTATTAGCATGGAGGTGGCTTCTTTGCTGGCGACCTGGCTACATTGGAGGCAGAAACCATAGCAACAATATAGGCACATGTAAGAGAAGCAGATTAAAGTGATTCCCAAAATAACAATTTTTTCCACCAAGAGTCATTGATTTACTAAGTCCCCTAGGCTGGGGGTTGGATCACTCAGGGCATTTTTGTGATTTAATAAATATGTTTTTATGTGATTTAATAAATATGATGTATTAGCAGACTTATGAACATATAATTTTGGGGGGGTAATGGCACAGATGCTTCCTTGCAAAACAATAATAGTCTCTGAGGCCATCCTATTTTAAAGGATAGCAATTTTCATTAGAGGTATTTCAATGTTCAATAAGAAGAGGCTTTGCCAGTTATCACTTAAGGTTGTTGGCTGGATTTAGTAAGGATTTCTATATATATTATAATGTTTCCCAGGCCAATGGATGAGATAAACATGGCAGCTGAATAATTGTACCAGTGGACAACAGAACATGTCCACCTGGCCTTGTGGAAAGGGCGCTTGGAAGCTTTAGGAACTTGACTTAGTTCTGTATACCATGCATGTTGACCAGAGGAAGGAGCACTGTCAGGCATGAAGAGATGGACCAGGGTGGGACATGCCAGACCAGGACCCCAACCCTTTCCTCTCTTTCCATGGTGCATGTTGTATTCAGCTATAATTCATTTCAACAGGTTCAGCTTGCAACAAGACAACAGAATCCTAGTGGAGACCGAGTAGTTCCCCATCCCCCAGGGGAACGAAGTAACTCACCCATCCCAGTGGGACATCTTGTAAATTCCAGGAGACAGTGCCTTTCCCAGGTATGATGGGGTTTGGTGCTCTCAACAACATAGCACGTTGATCCATTGTGAGAGTTGGGACAATGGATATTTCCCACGACTTCCATGCCTTCCCAGCACTGAGTGTCTTGGCAGGGGTCTCCAGTTTGGCATATGGGGCAATAGGCCCTACTAGGTGATCATGTAAATGTATTAAAGCCTAGGACTTTGGTCCATCTGCCAAGGCGGTTTTACCTGTTAGTAATTTAATATATTGCTTTATTTATTTATTTGTTTGTTTATTTATTTTAAGTTTACTTGTTTATTTTGATAGACAGAATGAGTGGGGGAGGGACAGAGAAATGGAGAGAGAGAGAGAGAGAGAGAGAGAGAGAGTGAGAGAGAGTGTCCCAAGCAGGCTCTGGGCTGTCAGCTCAGAGCCCAACACAGGGCTTGAACCTGAGAACTGTAAGATCAGGACCTGAACTGAAATCGAGTTGTCTGCTTAACTGAGCTACCCAGGTGCCCCAAGATGCTGCAAATTTTTTTAACATGCTGCAGATTTTTAAACCCTCAGAAGCACATTTGCCACTGTGTTATGCTGAGGTTTTATTTATTATTATTGTGTATTAATTTTTACTTTCAATTTTGGTTGTTGCCATGAAATGTGCTGCCAGCGGAGAGCCTGATATGGGACTCAAACTTGCGAAACTGTGAGATCGTGACCTGAGCCCAAACCAAGAGTTGGACACTTAACGGACTGAGCCGCCCAGGCACCCCTATATTGCTTTATTTTAAAAAATATGTTGCTTTAATATTCTTTCTTATTTTCCATTAACCTGCTGCTTGCAGGTTATAGAGGAGATGGAACCTCCATTCAATGTCATGTTCTTTTGTTCAGTCTTGCACATCCTGACCTTGGAAATGTTACCCCGTCACTGTTTATTCCGTGAAGGTATCCATGGATGGTGCTCAGATTCTTTAATGTCCTAATAGTGGCAGCCTGACTTGCACAGCAACAGGGGAAAGCTTGAGTTAGGCCAGATGCACAGTCCACACAAGTAAAGGCATATTTAGAAACCTCTCTTGCAGAGAGGGGGTCAATATAGTTACCGGTTGGTAACTCTGGTTTGCAACTCCACTGGATGGCTCCAGACTCCTTCAGCTGTTGCCTTGGGCATGGTATGGAACACAAAGGGCATGCTATTACTGCCTTAACCAAGTCACTCTATTTTGAGGGCAATCAGGCACCTTTAACAATATTCCGTCTTATCCAGAAAGAGTGGTGGCCACTCTTTCTATAAATCCAATCTGCTATATCTGATGAAGGGTCAGTTTCTAGGGCTTATACCCCAGTTAGGGTATCACATTTCTGATTTCCAGGGAGTGGTGGTGCCTTATGAGCTGGGACATGGAAAACAATGAGGCTGCCTCAGGCTCTTGTACATGAACCCAAATGCCTTTTTATATATTTTGAGCTGACAAGGGCTTATATGTGACCACCCATCTTTTGGCTTCCCGTTGTCTGAGCTATAGGGCTAATGCCTTTAGCACAACTCAACTGTCAGTGCAAAGGGTTAATGGCCAGGGCTCACGAATGTCACCAACCTAACTGCTCTGAGTTCAGCCCACTGGCTGCTTTGAGTTTTTTCCTGTTTCCACCCAGATGGTGGTGAATAACAACTGTAGTTCATGTGGAGAGATCGCCTCAAATAGACCAATCTGTAAACCAGGCATCAGTGGGAATTTCCTGTGTTCCCTCTCTATAGGCCACAGGGGGCACCACAGGAATAGGAGCATTTAGAAGATCTGCGTACTCTATAGGGCTTAGCTGTATTCACAATTTTAGAGACAGTGGGGTGGTGGACAGGGTGCTCCTTTGCTGCAAATAGCATGCCACTTAGTTAGAGTGGGGGTTTGAGCCATGGCAGAGGTTGATCTGTGGAATGTAGTTTTTTGGTTTTTGTTGTTGTTGTTTTTAATTTTTAAAAAATGTTTACTTAATTTTTAAAAAATGTTTACTTACTTTTTGGGAAAGAAAGAGAGACAGAGCATGAGCAGGGGATGGGCAGAGAGAGAGGGAGACACAGAATCTGAAGCAGGCTCCAGACTCTGAGCTGTCAGCACAAAGCCTGATGTGGGGCTTGAACCCATGAACACTGAGATCATGACCTGAGCCAAAGTCTGATGCTTAACCAACTAAGCCACTCAGACACCCTGTGGAACATAGTTTCAATCCACCCCTTGGTAGAAAGAGAAGTTCTTACCATGATATGCTGTTCCTTTGTAAGAGGCTATACATGGAAAAGCACTGTGTACATTGTTAGAAGCTGTTGCTCTATGGGGGTATGTTGAGTTTCTGTTTCCTTCTAGAACTGAGACCAAAATTCCCAGGGTATTCTCTCCTTCTGTTGTCTCTGTCATAGTCCCCAACCTCTACCTTTCAGAGTCACAGATGCATATAACTCCCGCGGCAGCCCTGCTTGGGACATGCCCAGAGTTTTAGTCTGTTTCACTAGTATTTTTGCCTTTGCAGAGGTGGCTTGCTGCTGTGATATCCAGTCCCACACATGCCCTTTCTTTACCAGACAGTATAAGATATGGAGGCACTGTGCCAGGTAGGGAATAAAAGCCTTCCAAACGCCCAAATCCATATAAAGGCTTGCACCTCTTTCATGTTTTTAGGGGTCAGGTAGGCTTACACCTTATCAATTACAGCTTCTGGGACAGTGCACATCTTGCCTGACCAAACAACTTCTCAAAACTCCCAAGGCCTGGCCCTTGAATGTTCTGTGGGTTCACTGTCCAGTCTCATTCTCTCACAGATGTTCCAGCAAAGTCTGCAGTGTCTTATAGCAGAGGTAAGTGTTAACATTTTTAAAATTAATGTAATGGGCCCATTTTACTGACATGGGGGATACAGGACAGGTCTCCGGCTGCTATCTTGTGACATATCGTGGGGCTGTGTCAGTAACCTTGGGGACCTGTTGAAAGGTCCATTGTTGCCTCTCCCACATGAAGGCAAACTGATCTTATGCCTTAGTGGCCAGAAGTACATTGAAAAAGGAATTTGCTAAGTACAGCACAGCATGGTGCACTCTTAGGACCATGGCCAAGGTATCTAAGATGGTGGCAGTGTTGGGCACAGCCCTATGGATAGTGCATTACCTTGTTTAATTCTTGGTAGTTCACTTCATCTTCCATCTGGCTTTTTACTGACCATAATGGCTTGTTGAAGACACTATGGGCAAAGCATACAATATCCGCTGGATGTAGTTCTTGGTTAGTTTCTCCTACCCCCTTTAAACACCCTCAGACAATTTTTATTGTTTGACAGTTCTTTGCAGGGGTGGTATGCTTATTGGTTCCCAGCTGGCATTTCCCCTCAGCACAAGTTTGATTTTTCTACTCTGGAGATGGAATTCACCAACAGAGGTCTGCAGAGTTTGACCTTGTTGGCTATCAATGCCCAATATGTCTCTGGTATTGGAGAGATAAAATCCTCATGTTATTGGGAGTGGTGGGAAAAACACCCAATTTCCAGTGTCAAAAGGACCGTCTAGGACTGTTTTTCCTACATAACCATTGATGGTGCTGAGGGCGCCAGGAAACTTTTGAGGGTTGCCATGTATTAGAGTACATTTGGCTTGAGCATCTACCAGAGCCATCACGTTTTCTTCATCTGGAGGGCCAGTGAATAGTGAGATCAACATGAGACCTCTGATTGTTTCCAGGTGAAGGACAATGGACAAGGGTATGGGAAGCATCCACTCTTAATAGTACTGTGTCACTGAAGTTTCTGCTGGAGCAAGCAGGGCATCAGGGATGGTAGGAGCAGATGGGCAGGTCTGAGCTGTTGTTCAGATTTTTAAGGCTTTCCATGGACCAACCAACACAGTGTTGGGTTGTTGATCTGTTTGTTCAAGTGGGGTCCTCACAGCAATGAGGTCAAACCACATTTGTTTCCAGGTTGTCTTTACTGGCTTACTTTACAGCCTTGGGATAGTAATTTTGGCTTTTTGAGTTCTCTCTTTGTTTTGGGTCTTTCCCATTGCCCATACCTGTTTTTGGGATTTATCAGTTTCCTTTAGATCAGCAATGGATTGCCCAACATCATAAATAGCTTGTCCCAGGGGAACCTGGGTGGCTCAGTCATCAAGCATCTGACACTTGATTTCAGCTCAGATCATGATCTCACGGTTCTGAGATCAAGCCTTGCATCACGCTATGTGCTGGGTGTAGAGCCTGCTTAATATTCTCTTTATCTCTGCCCCTCCCCTGCTTGTACGTTCTCTTCTTCTCTCTCTCTCCTTCTCTGCCTCAAAAATAAGAATAAAAAAGAAATACCCTGCCCCATGGCTGGGCTCAGCATGGATATCAGCATCTCATACCAGGTGCTGGCTGGGGTAGAATGAAGAAACTTGGCTTTCATTCCTGCAGTAAATGTGGTCAGATCAGGACCTTCAAAGTCAAGGGTGTAGATTGCCTGTCTCATTCCCAAGTCTCTGAAAATTTGTTGTTACTCCTCGGTAGATTTCCAGGGACCCGCATGTTCCAAGGAGGTCCCCCTCGTTGTGCCTAACCTCCTTATGGGCTAGAATAATCCAATCTATAAGGGGATGAGAACCTTGAACCACCTGAGCACCATTCAGGCACTGTCAGAGGGCAGTGTATGTGGTGATGTTGCTCATTTTCCCTGCCTTCTGCCTGGTTAGAAAAATGCCACCCTCCTCCCCCATAGACTCAGTAACCATTCCTTGATATTTTCTCTGGCCTTTTGGGAATTTGGCAGCCATGTCGATAAGCTTAGCAGGAATATAGTCTCTTTTCATGAGCGTCCCCTGAATCTGGAGCTGCCATACAGCTGTTGCTGTGCTTTTGCTTTCTTTTGCAAGAAAGTGTCAGATGACATGGAGCATTTCATCTGCTTCACTGTCAATCACCACATCCTCCTCTTCACTCTCCTCACTTTCCCGGAGATTCCACCTTTTAGCAACCCAATCAGGCTTAGTCACAAGCGCTTGGAACTTAATCCGCAGCTTTGCAGAACAGTACATGAAGGTCTCCAACTGATTCTCCTGCTCTCTCATCTTGTCTGCCGGCCTGAAGCCAGCAGAATAGTGGACACCCACACATCTTTTTCTAACCTCAGCTCTTTCGCCAACTTGCTGACTCAAGCATTAGCCTCCGGTTGGACAGCAGTGTCCAGTGGAACTGCTCACCTAGAAGCCAGGCCACTCGGCAACCATGCATTTCCCTCATCCACAACAGTGTGCTCTGCAGTTCCTCAAAAAAGCGCTTTAGGTAGGCTGATGTTTTCAAGCCATCCCCATACTCCGGCAGTGCTCCACAAGCAGCCAACATATGGACCACTCTTTTCCCCATAAAGGTCAATGGTCAATTCAGGATTTCCTTGGCAGATGCTTCTTTCCCAAGGCCCGTTTCTTTGGTATCCTGGCTGACTCACCAATTGTTAGTTTGTAGCCTCAGGAGCTTCTTGGGTATAGTCTGAAACTAGCCCATGTGCAAAGATGGCAGAGAGAGACCTAAGAAAAAAGCAGTCCACTCCAAGTTGGTAGGTGGCAGGTTTAATAAGCAAGGGAACTTTCTTATGAGGCTTGTCTTTGGCAGCCCCAGGATGAGTAGATCTCCACACTCCTCGACCAGGATCTTAAAAGCTTATAAAGAGGCCTTAACTGGGTCCAGTCACATACACAGTCCAGATGGTCTTAACAACACCTTACTCTCAAGTTTGTGTCCTTGGACAGCTCCTGCTATGGGGACAGAGGACAGAGCGTACATTCCAAGGACAGGGGAGGGGGTGAGCAGCCTCCAATTGCCCGGAGCCAGCTCGTAAGTCAACTGGTGGTCATGACATCTTGATTACCTTCTCCAATATCTGGGAATAGAGTGACAATTTTAAAAAAGTGAAGAAATCAATTTATACTTCCTAGAACTCCTAAACATAAGTCACCTTCATACCGTTATTGGTGTGCCTATTTTGTAGCAAATCACCTATATTTTAATAACGAGAATAAAAGCACATCCTGTAATGCTCTAACTTGTAAGTAAAAGCATTCAAAACAGTTTTCCCTCAGGAAACATGCAACAACTTACTCTAAAATAGAAACACCCTTGTCTAAGCTAAAGACAGGCCGTGTGCAAACTCTTCCTGTAACGGCAACACTCAGCTGTCTGCGATCTCCCAACATTATCCTCATCTTTCGGGCTCTCTGCCATCCCTGTATTTATCCGCTGGGCTTTTAATTCCTGCAAGTCATTGGCACTCTTATTGCTCAATATGTTCTACTTCTGGGTAATAGAAGGAATTCATGAAAATCGGAGCTGTTTTTGTAATCCTTTCTAAAACAAAAGCTGCATAGTAGTGGTCAAGTTTTCAAGAGAAAAAGCAGCGAGGCAACTCCAAGTTAGAGGATTGGGCATCGTCTAGCAAAGTCCTGATAGTCACACTTGAATATTATCACAAATGTTGGAAAATTGCCTTAATTTTGTGCTCACATCAAGTCTCCATTAAGAACGGCACCAACTACAGACCTTCAGAATGATGGACTTCACTGAGGGTATTGTGTCCTAGGATCATGTTTCCATGTGGGAAGAAAACAGCAACTCAGGTCTCTAAGCGGGAGGTATGAGATTACTCCTTTTGTTGGCAATTATACTGATGGCCACCCTCCAGGGTGGAGAGTGGGACTTTAAGATCTACGGCTGGAAGTGGATAGTGATGGCACTTGCCTACAGGACACAGAGCAAAGTGGAACCAAAGTCTATGTTCTGGAGGAAGGCAGGCCTGAGAACTGAAGGACCCGGTCAAGTCTGAGGGAGAAGGTGGAGAGCAAGAATGAAACGAAATCAACAGCTTTACAGTTAGGGTCAGAGAAGCGTCACCTGGAGATTTACCTGAGCAGTGGAACTAAGCGGATATAGCTTTCTATGGAGAACAGAACTTGTGGGAGAAGGCAGTGATTATGGGCCCTGAGAGGTTCAGTCATAAACAGAACAGTCATAATCATCATGGGTGCATTTTTAGAATCAAATAAGATAATGCACACGGACTATTTTGTGAAGTGCCACACAAATGGGAGGTGTCGTTATTGTCATTAACATCATAATCATCATCACAAAGCCCTGAATACCTAATAAGTCTGTATGCTGGAAAAGAATGAAAAGAAATGATAGGAATCTGATTCTTTACCCAACAATTTAGATGCTAAATATCAGGCAGAGATAGAACTGGAAGTAAAAATGATTTAACTACTGTGTGCAAAATCTAAATTGAAAATGTATCTCATGTACAAGTTTAGGGAGGATTCATGGCGAAAGGCTAAGGCAGGTGCATGTTAGGCAGGACCTGACATGTCAAAAATTGTCAGAGTGAGGGGGTTCTGGGTGGCTCAGTCGGCTAAGCGTCTGACTCTTGGCCTTGGCTCAGGTCACGCTCTCACAGTTCGTGGGATTGAGCCCTGCATTGGGATTCTCTTTCTCTCTACCCCTCCTCTGCTCACGTACATGCGCTTTCTCTCTCTCTCTCTCTCTCTCTCTCTCTCTCTCTCTCTCTCTCAAAATAAATAAACAAAACTGTACCCTGAAACAAGCAGTCCTTCTGTGAACAATGTGGGAAGACCTCACAGATCAGGAGAGTTTTCCAAATTTCTTTAAGCTTTACAGAAGCCAACTCTAGGGTCTAAGTGAAAACCTGTACATTGTGAGATCACATATATTTACACGGTGAATATTCTTTATTCCTTTTGATGTGTTCTGTCCTGACCAATAAAAAGGAAACTCCTTGAGGGCAGACCTTAAATTTCTCTGATCTTGCATGCCTGGAAAATTGCTAAATACTCTGCAGGTATTTGATTGAGTGAGCATGTGATTATGGCTGAAGTGACAATGTAGTTAGAGCATGTCCCGGTTTTGACAAAGGAGAGAGCCTAAGTGGAGTGGGTGGGCCGAGGGAATAGGAAACAGAAGACAAACTAGGACACAGGGGGAAAAGATGAACGAAATGAGGACTTCGAAAATGGTTTAAAAAGTAATTGTGAAGAAATGTAGGAAGCCACTGTAGAACTTTCTAAAATGAGGCACTAAAGAAAAAAGAACAGGCTGAGAACAATGGCAGGGTGTTTGCAAAGGTGGGAGATCCAACAAGGAGCAATTATGGGATGGACTAGGCGTTGGGAGGAAAGTGTTGTCCAGAGGAACTTGACATCCAAATTGAACTTGCAGAGCAAAGTATAGAGAAGAGCAGGAGAGTGAAGGGTGGTATTCATGTATAAGGATGTTGAAGCAGGACTTTCTCTGCTTCAGTTGTCATCAAAGTCTGTAGGAGGAGGGAAAAACAGAGGTGCTAAGTATCCCTTTAGTATTTCAGAGTGTATGATGGTTGGTCCTCTATGCAGGAACTATACGGGGGGGGGGGGGGAAGGCAAGGAAAAAAATATCTAGGGACATTTGGGAGGTTGACATTACAAAGTGGCCAGACTGGTTTTGGAGAAGTTTCTTCAGAAGCAGCAGATTGAGTGCTGACATCCTTTGCCACACCATTCTTACCATGGTTTGTGAGGTCTAGAGACTGGTACCAGTCCTACATCTTGAAAGGCAAAAGCAAGATGGTGGCTGGCTGGCTGGCTGCTCAGGACAGCAGAGCTGAACAGTGGAGGGAGTTGGCCTGGAGTTATTTTGACCCAGGAGACTCAGCTGGAGGGCTGATGGGACTTAGGACCCAGACAGCACCAGTGCCATATTACGACAATACCCATCAGGCAAACCATTCCTGCTTTTACAGTCCTCCCTCCTTCTCAATCCACTTCTAGGGAGAAGGGAAAGGCTACCCAGAGAAGGGTGGGGAAGGAGGGGACAACAAGGAAGGGAAATAGAGGGCTGCCTAAACAACCCATCACCCCCATGCTTTTCCCGCTATAGACCCAAGAGAAGAAAATAAGTGGGTCAGTCCAGTAGTGAGAAGTTTTTCATCTGAATATAGGCCCCAAGGTCTTGTACCTATGGCCAACAGATAGAAGTTACAGGGGCAAACATTTTGTTTCATATGAGGAAGGTCATTTTTAAAAATGGAATATATTTGGCATATAACATATAAATTTAAGGTGTACAATGTGTTAATTTGACACATTTATATATTGTAGTTTGATTGTCACTGTAGCAAATTTCAACACCTCTATCATGTTACATAATTATCCTTTCTTTTTAGTGGATGGGATATTTATATTTTAGTCCTTTAGCAAGTTTGATGATTATAGTTCAATATTGTTGCCTATATTCATTATACTGCACATTAGATCTCTATGGCTTATTTACTACTTTATTTCCTTAAACATCATCAATCTTCTCCCTGTCCACCCCATACCTTGATAAACACTATTTTTGTTCTCTTTTTACAAGTTTGACTTTTTTAGATTCTACATGTAAGTGATTGATATCACACAGTACTTGTCTTTTTATGTCTGACTTATCTCACTTAGTATAATGTGCTCAAGGTCCATCTGTGTTGTCACATGTCAGGATATTGTCCTTCCTCATGGCTAAATAATATCATTGTGTGTGTGTGTGTGTGTGTGTGTACCACATCTTTTCATGAGGAGCTCCTCAGCATCATGTCAAGAACGTATTTCTAGAATGGTTGCAGGATCACAGAGTGCTTAAAGGGGCTAATACTGTGGAGATGGAGATACTGAAGAGATGATTCTAGCATGGGGCAGATGTTGGACCCCATGTCTTTGAGGCCTCTTTGATTTATTTACTATTAAGTTGCTATCAGTACAACTCCTAAGACTTTGTTCCTGCCTTCCTTCAAGTGTTGGATTTAACTGTATAGAGAATGGCGGTAATTTCAAACTCCATAGCTAAAATTTAAGTTCTTATTATATGAAGTTGTCATAAGCCTTTAATGGTCCCCATGAATGCTTTTGAAAATACTTTGGCTTGCACTTTGCTCTCGGCTGGGAATCATCCTCTGAGATACAGCCAGGCGGCTATGTCTTCACAAGATTTTCTCCTTGACTCCCAAGGTCTCTCTCTCCAGACATTCTGTTTTCAACAGCATCATTGCATTGAACGCCTCCAGTGTAGTGATCTTCAAAATGAGAATTGTTCATCCCTGATGATGTTCTTATGTGATTCCTCCTTCTTAGTCACTGTTGATTTCACCAACTTTAGTAAAATGGAAAAATGAGAAGATGTAAAAAGCAAACCCTGGCATTTGTCAGCATATTTGAATTACTGTAGAATCCTATCTGGGGGAAGCAACTGGTGGAGTGAAAGCAGGACTCAAAAATCCACCCGAAGGGAGCCAGGTGGCGGAGGACCCCAGATGCTTTGCCTTCCTTCTGTTGCCTTAGCAACAGTCACAAGGAAATCTCAGGGCCTATTGTGAAAACACATTTCCCTGCATCCTATAACTATGACAAGTACAACAGGATGCTCATTTATTTAACATGACAATTCTGACAGCAGTTATACGTTTCTCCCTACTGACACAGGCAATGGAGTGGATGAGAATGAACAAGAATCGAAACCTCAATCAACTTGTTGGAGTCCTTGGCAAATATATTGTGAGTTTTCATTATGTCTTGAGCACAGTTCTGGACTCCAGGAGAGAGGCACAATAGAAATCAGACCATGATACCCTATACTTTAAAAGGTTATGATGTAATTAAGGGCTCAAAGTCAAATAGAGTTCAAAAACAATGCTAAGTGTTATTGGGATTCAGTAAAAGGAAGCAATTAATTGAGTTTTAATCTACAGAACTGACATGCCACATATTCTACTTGGCCACTCTTTTCTTCTTTTCCTCATTGATATACTTGCATTTGATTCAACAAGCTTTTGTAAGATGCCTAGGACATTTCGTATCTATCTATTAAGGATACCTGTCAGGAAAGTGTGTGTAGTATGTGTACTTTGTTTTGCAACTATGTACTAATTCAAAATTATGTTTGTTCTATGTATAATCTAAGTAATATATGTATGCCAGCATTGCCAAGGTGAGGATAAATTTTTTTATTAGACCAACACTATACCCGTGAAGGTGTTTTTAGAGGTTGTATCCTTTCCTTGTTCTACCTCTACTGTCTCAGGCCAGGCCAGGATGTTTAAGTCCTACAGACATGAATTCAACCCCCAGCTTAACTATCTACGAATTGTATATTCTTGAGCAAAGTTTGTACCCTCTTTGAGTTAATATAAAGTAACATACAAAATGCTTGGCATTGTAGGTCCATGATTTTTGTAGCTGGGTGACAGTACAGGGGATTTCATTATACCATTGTTTATGACTGAAATTTTCATTTTGAAATGTTTTAAAATGCCTGGCATTTGCAGTGTTATATGCTCTAATGTGTTTTGAACACTCTCACATCCCATCTCTTTCCCCTTCCAAAGTTAATTGGCTTCCTTTTATGATCTCTACCACACTGACCACCTGTACCACTATTATAAAACTGATCATATTTTGCCTGAAAGTGGTATTTGAACTGCTTCGAGTATTTTTATGACTCAGCTCCTTGTATAAGCCGATATTTAGTAAATATGTTTTGATAATGATTGTTTTTATCTTTAAATCAACCAAGTCATTATAGCAGGAGCAGTTCCAAGGAAAACTTGTTATGTTTGTGCTTTTTGTACATCAATTCAAAATTGAACTTATTAAGAAATGTATATTGTCGGGGCGCCTGGGTGGCGCAGTCGGTTAAGAGTCCGACTTCAGCCAGGTCACCATCTCGCGGTCCGTGAGTTCGAGCCCCGCGTCGGGCTCTGGGCTGATGGCTCGGAGCCTGGAGCCTGTTTCCGATTCTGTGTCTCCCTCCCTCTCTGCCCCTCCCCCGTTCATGCTCTGTCTCTCTCTGTCCCAAAAATAAATAAAAAACGTTGAAAAAAATTTTAAAAAAGAAGAAATGTATATTGTCATCATAGAAAGAGCAAGGATCTTTTATACTCATGAGACCTGAGTACCGGTCACTAACTAGTAAGTGACACTGGTCATGTTACAGTAGCCCTTTTGGCATCAGTTTCAGAATTGGTGATTACTAGTATGATGAGTTTATAGCACGTGTTTTCACAGAGGAAATATAAACAGCTATCATGACCTCAGTAGTCCATAAAATAGTTTACAAATTCCGCATTTCTCCCCCTTGTTTGCTAGCCTACCATTTTATCTGACTATTGAGTTTAAATTGTGAGATTATTAGAGAGAACTGGTCAATGTCAGCAGCTGTGTGAAATATGCTATTAACAACAAGAATTATTTTTTGTGGACTGACTCCTTTCTAAAAAGTTAGGAGTGTGGCTGGAGAGAGTCACAGATGATAGCAGATCCTGCAAATGGAAACACAGTTGTAACACATCCTTTTTAATTTGCTTTGTGTCCCATCTCAGACCCATTCTAAGTATAGATCCAAGCCCCCCAAAACTAGCTTCTCTGGTTCTCACCATTAGCACCCTCATTCTATTATTCAAGTTTGAAGACATAGGTTCAACATTGGTTCTCCTCAAGCATCAACACTAATCTTTGTCCATCCTTCTAAAATATCCCTGACACCCAAAGCTTTCTCTCCGTCACTTCCAACTGCCAGCATAACTTACTTTAGGTTTTTATCCCTTCAAATGTAAATAATTCCAATGGCTTCCTCACTCTAATACATTTTTTTACTACCAGCTTAATTTTATAGTGTTAATTTCATTATGTCAGTTACATGCTTTTCTATTGCCTGCGATGATTAAATCCCAGTTCCTAATTTGGCCCCTATTTTTGCTCTAATTTCCCACCATTCATCTTTAGGAATACTCAGGCATATTATACTCAGTTATCCTTGGTTTGTTACATTGTCCAGTAAAGCTCATGTTTGTGTTTCCTTCTCTCTCCACATTTACAAATCTTGCCATTCCAAATCTGTGGCACTTATCCTGTGGACCTGCTCTACAATTCTAAACCATACTGATCTTCCCTCTTTTGACTCTTCTGTAGCACTGTGTCACAACAACCCCCATTTGGTTAACTAGTCACATTACTTACTGTTTTATTTTCTAGATATATGTGGTGACAAGTATTCAAGATAACTCCCAATATCTATAGTCTTATGTGTTCAACTTCCATATCGAATCAGAGCTGGTCTGTATGACAGAAGTGATATTTTGTGACTAGGTCATAAAAGGTATTGCAACTCCAAGCTTGCTCTCTTGAATCACTTACTCAGGAGACATGTCATAAAGATACTCAAGCAACCTATGGAGAGGCTCACATGTATAGAAACCAATTTATTAGGATCAGCTTGCCAGCTCTGTGAGTGAACCACCTGAGAAATGGGTTTTCTAGCCATAGTTTAGATAAAGAACAACCAGGAGGGGTCTGAGCCATAACTGTCCAGCTAAGCCACTTCCAAACTCCTGACTCACAGATTATAAATTGTTATTATTTTTTAAGCCACAAAGTTTTGAGGTGATGCTTTAAATAACAAATGGAAAAATAATAGTGTATTACTTACCTCCCAACTGCATTGCAAGCTCTCCCAGCATAGAACATTTGTTTGAAATTTTAAAATCCAGGCAATTATTTAGATACCATTCAACACTATAGCAAAATTAGATATTGCATTTGGAATTAGAGAAGGGAGCCATCATTTACTGAATGTCTGCTGAGGGGATTTACATATGCATGAGCTTTATATACATGGAAATGGCTACATACATAGATATAGAACAAGATGTTCTCTAAAGATATAAAACATTGTACCCAAGCTGCAAAGTTATGAAGTCAATTTTTCTCTTTCTTTTATCATCATTTCTCAGACTTTATTTTTTTTAAAGGTGGTGACATGATATTTGTGACAGCAGTTAATAAGCTATGAAGTGTTCTATAGACATAAGGCATTCTGGCTTGCATCGATTTCTTTCTCTATTGAATACTTCAAAGGAATGCTTTATTTTTATTATTTTTTTTTGAAATTTATTGTCAAATTGTTTCCATACAACACCCAGTGCTCATCCCAAAAGGTGCCCTCCTCAATACCCATCACCCACCCTCCCCTCCCTCCCATCCCCCATCAACCCTCAGTTTGTTCTCAGTTTTTAAGAGTCTCTTATGCTTTGGCTTTCTCCCACTCTAACCTCATTTTTTTTCCTTCCCCTCCCCCATGGGTTTCTGTTAAGTTTCTCAGGATCCACATAAGAGTGAAAACATATGGTATCTGTCTTTCTCTGTATGGCTTATTTCACTTAGCATCACACTCTCCAGTTCTATCCATGTTGCTACAAAGGGCCATATTTCATTCTTTCTCATTGCCACGTAGTACTCCATTGTGTATATAAACCACAATTTCTTTATCCATTCATCAGTTGATGGACATTTAGGCTCTTTCCATAATTTGGCTATTGTTGAGAGTGCTGCTATAAACATTGGGGTACAAGTGCCTCTATGCATCAGTACTCCTGTATCCCTTGGGTAAATTCCTAGCAGTGCTACTACTGGGTCATAGGGTAGGTCTATTTTTAATTTTCTGAGGAACCTCCACACTGCTTTCCAGAGTGGCTGCACCAATTTGCATTCCCACCAACAGTGCAAGAGGGTTCCCGTTTCTCCACATCCTCTCCAGCATCTATAGTCCCCTGACTTGTTCATTTTGGCCACTCTGACTGGCGTGAGGTGATATCTGAGTGTGGTTTTGATTTGTATTTCCCTGATGAGGAGCGATGTTGAGCATCTTTTCATGTGCCTGTTGGCCATCCGGATGTCTTCTTTAGAGAAGTGTCTATTCATGTTTTCTGCCCATTTCTTCACTGGATTATTTGTTTTTTGGGTGTGGAGTTTGGTGAGCTCTTTATAGATTTTGGATACTAGCCCTTTGTCTGATATGCCATTTGCAAATATCTTTTCCCATTCCGCTGGTTGCCTTTTAGTTTTGTTGGTTGTTTTCTTTGCTGTGCAGAAGCTTTTTATCTTCATGAGGTCCCAGTAGTTCATTTTTTGTAAAGGAATGCTTTAATACTTCTACTCTAGTATTCATTTTGCTTTGCAAAGACTAGAAATAGACCCTGTGTCACTGTGATACAAACACCTCTGGTTTTCTGAAAATCAGGTAAATGGCAAAAACAAAAAAATTGTGCTTTGGTACTGCATTGTATCTTTTGCTGTTATGTGCCCAGCAGATGTCTGTCAAAATGCATCAGTCAAGGTCTCTAAAGGAAAAGAGATGACTCACTGAAATGGGTAATGGACGTGAGTTTAACAAGGTTAAGGGAAATGAGAGGGAAGGAGAGACAACAATTAATGGTACCTAGAGACTGTAAGGAAACTTCAGGATAAGGCCAGCCAACAACTCTGGGTTTTGGTAGATGAAACCAACTGGACTTAACCTAGAAGGGAGGGACCAGATGGAATAAATTCTTGGACTTTACCCTCCTTATACATTTTGCTTTCCTGTTCATGCCTTCCTACTGGCTGAATGCAAACAAAGCTGGAGGAAAGAAACTAGGGGTGATGACTTTTATACTGGTCAGCTTCCTGGGGCACAGATGACGGAGAAAGTAGATAATTAACTGAGGTGCAGTGGAAAATATCCAACACGAAGTGTAACGTTATTTATATAATGGCAAAATAACCCCAGTTCCCAATAGTGTATGGTAGGCACAGAAACCAGAGATATATTTGAAGGGACACCTAGATACAAATCCTTATATCAGGCAGGGTCTCAGATCGGAGGTAAAAGGGGACATACGGGATTATGCCCTCAAGAAGCATGAGACTGAGGAAGTTGGTGTTTTCATTAATCATGAAAAAACGCCTTAAGTTCGAAAAGGAATATTGAATATGTAACTATCTTAATGGAATTGCCATTTAAGCTGATTATATATAATTTCCTAGCTATTTAGCTATATAAACATGGAGCCTACCTAGAAAATACTGAAAAATGGCTTAGAATCAAGCTTCACTCAGACTGACACTATTCTTTCTGTATCCATTTATAACTTCTTCACCTAATGACAATTTTTTTAGAATAATTTTAATAGTGCTCATCCATGTCTGATATGAGTAAAGGTTCATATGTTAGAAACCAACTTAACTCTAAAATATCTTTCAACTTGAACTATAAAATTTATTTAATGCTAGTAAAGGGAAACAGACTCATAACTTGAAAAAAATCTGCTATATGGCATTTTATTTTAATTCACATGGTTCTTCTATAATTTTAAATTGTAATAATCCCTCACAATTATAAGAAGCTGGTAATTTTATCATATTTTGCATAGGTGTGCAGAGTTTTCAATATATATGCATTTATGCTGTAGCCACTTTGGATTTGCTCTCATTATGTCAATGTGACATGATAAGCCTATAAAATATTCCTAAATTATGTGACCGATTTCAGAGACTCTTTCAGGATTATATAGCCCCTGACAGGAGTCCCTTAGCTGCACACTCGGAGATCATATTTTACCTAAGACAGGTACTTTGCTCAATTTATTGTAAATGCCTAAGATTGCCTAAATTAAAGCAAACCTTTTGAGTAATTTTAGTGCTTGTCAATTGTCTCGATGTACATGGCCAAGTTTATGAATATAGTTTCATCAGAAACAAATCTCAAATGTCCTTTATCATCTGCACAGCAGTTCCCACCCCCTCCAATGATTTGGGAAGCTTTACAGTTTAAGCCAAGGGCAGTGGAATCTAGCCTTGGCTTCAGCCACGGATCATACTGTCAGGATCTGTACCCTTTGCATCACCTCTGGGCTTGATTCCACTTTGTCTGGCACTTGCCCAGCTCCTTCCAGATGACGCTTCCAAACAAGTCTCCCTTCCTTCCTTTGGCAAATGATTGCATCTTCTAGACCAGTGGTTTTCAAACTTGAGCCTGCAGCAGAATCACCCAAAGGACTTGTTAAAAAAAATCTACTGGGGCACCTGGGTGGCTCCACTGGTTAAGCGTCAGACTCTTCATTTCAGCTCAGGTCATGATCTCACAGTTTGTGAGTTTGAGCCCCTCTCTCTCTCTCTCCTCATTGGGCTCCGCGCTGTCAGGATTCTCTCTTTCCTGCTCTCTCTGCCCCTCCCCTGCTCCTGCCAGCTCTCTCTCTCTCTCAAAAAAAGAAGAAAACAAACAAACAAACAACAAATCTACACCCCAGGGTTTCTGATTCTGTAAGTTTGGAATGTGGTCCAAGAATTTGCAGTTTTGATAAGAAGCAATTCCTATGCTTGTGCAGGTAGGTATTCATAGCGCATTTTATCAGATATCATTCTAAATACCACTTTCACATGTAATAGTTCCCTCCTTAAGGTGGAAATTAAATGGTTATGCAGTTTTGGTAGCAGCACCCTTGTCCTGAAGCACTGCCATCAGCATCATATGAAATGTGTGTATGAGAAAAAAAAAGTTGTTTTTTTTTCCCCCAAGATTCTGGAATATTATGCCAGACCATTTAAAAACTTACACATTCACCTTGCTATGGCTATCTTCCTACTGTGGAAGAAATGAAAAGCAGTAACTGTATTTCATTTTCAAACTAATCAAATTAAAAAAATACCCTTTGTGTAAAAAGTGACAGCCTTTGGCAGCAACAGTCTTTGGCTTCTGGCTATGAATGTAATTTCAACAGTAAAGAAGTCTAAAGAAAGAAAATTATTTGCATATTTGCATGGTATTAAAGCAATATAAACAGAGTTTAAATAATATACAGTGATCTGAGTATGTGTGTGGGGGGGCATAGGGGTACTGTCATTATTAACTATTTTCCTTAAAAGTTCTTAACAAGAAATTAATATTCATGAATAATCAATTCCAAATGATATTGAAGGAATAATTAGTTTGAGCAGAAGTTATAAACTGGGTATAACCACTAGTACTACGTAATAAAATAAAATTAACACAAAAAGGTGGTATACTAAAAAAAACAGCTTTTTGACAGTTTCCAGAATGACTATTTCTGCCCTAGAGACTCTAATCTAGTTCTTCCACTTGGTTATAGCCCCAAGTTTGTAAGTTGATATTAAATTCAACAACTTCTTTTCAGAGGCAATCTAAATAAAATAACCCCAATTCTTATTCTTTGGTATTAAAGAATTTCTGGTACTTTATTTTTTAAGATTTAGAAAGGAAATTTCAAAACTTATTTTGAAAGAATGGTCTGCAGGTGGGAGGCACTCATGTCTGCACCTCAGGAGACCCTGAGTGGGTCTTCTATTCAGCTCCAGCCCCTCTAGCCATGGTCAGGGACCAGCCCAGCCGACCCAGGGACCTGGCAGGAGACAAGCCGATCCTTGTGTCCAGAGCCAGGTCTGCAGAACTCAATCTGGGTTATAGAACCTGAAACAGCTCTAGGGCTTGGTTCCAGATCCTGTTAGGCATGGTCCAGGGTAGTCTAGTGACTGGGTCCCACACATGGACCCAGTCTAGTGACCAGACAGCAGTTCTCCCAGGAATCTGGCAGGAACTACACGTGCCATGTACCTGGTAATCAGCCTGCTGTCTGAGAACCCAATTTTGGACCGTGAAATGGACCTATGTTTCAGGGCCACTCTACTGAACAAGGTACTAGATGCAATACTGTCCTCACAGGGACCTGACAGGATCCAGTCTGCCCAGACCCCTAATAGTAACCTCACCAATCATGTATACCACTGCTGACCCAGTGAAAGCCTCATGACCAGCACTAACCCAGTATGACTGAAATTCCAGAGGTAATCCTATATCAGCTGAGGAACCAGACAGGAGAACGTCTTTACCTACAGAAACCAGTCTGTAAAGGCTGGAAGAGGAGATGACTCCTTTTAATGCACAGACACAAATGTAAGACTATGTGAATCATAAAGAATCAGGCAAATAGGACACCACCAAAGGAAATTTATAAAGCTACACCCGTATGCTACCTACAAGAGACTCATTTTATCTTTAAGGACACATAGGTTGAAAGTGAAGGGATGGAAGAAGAATGCAAATGGTAATGAAAAGAAAGCAAGAGTAATTATCTTTGTATCAGATAAAATGGACCTTCAGTCAGAGGTGGTCACAAGAGACAATGAAATTCTTTATATAGTGATAAAAGTGTAAATTCATCAACAGGATACTACAGTTATAAATATATAAGCACCCAGACTCAGAGCACAGAAATATTTAAAGCACATTAACGGAACTGAAGGGAGAAATAGACAGCAATACAGTAACAGTAGAGGATGTTTAATACTCCACTTTTTACAGTGGATAGATCATCCAAAGAGAATATTAGTAAGACAACAGCAGATCTGAATAACCCTACAGACCAAATAAACCTAAGGCATATGCAGAACATTCCATACAACTGCATAAAAATACATGTTCTTCTCAAGTGTAAACAGAGCATTCTGAAGGATAGATCATACGTTGGGCCACTAAACGAGCCTTAACAAATGTAAGAAGATTGAAATAATATCTAGTATCTTTTCTGACCACAATGATATGAAACCAATAATAGAAGGAAGACTGAAAAATTTACAAATAATGAACAACCAATGGGTCAAAGAAGAAATCAAAAGGAAAATCAGAAAGTACGTTGAGGCAAATGAAAACACAACATATTAAAACCTCTTGCTAGACTACCAAAGAAAAAAAAAAGGACTCAAATAAAATTATAAATGAAAGAGAAGACATTACAACTGACATCACAGTAATAAATGATCATAACAGGCTATTGTGAACAATTATATGCCCCAAACTTGGATAACCTGGAAGAAATGGATAAATTCCTAGAAGTATGAATCACAAAGAAATGGAAAATGACTAAGGAGATTGATTCAGTCATCAAAAACCTCCCAAATCAAAGAAAAACCCAGTCCTAGATGCTTTTACCAGTTATTCTACCAAATATTTAAAGAAAAACTAATACCAGTCCCTCCCAGAGTCTTCCAAATGCTGAAGAGGAAGGAATACTCTCAAACTCATTTTATGAGGCCAGCATTACCCTGATACCAAAGCCAGATAAGGACACTGCAAGAAAACTACAGGCTGCCAGGTACTGAATACCATGGGGATAAAGACACAGCATAAAGAATATAATCACTGATATTGTAATAATGTTGTATGGTGATAGACGGCAGCTACACTTGTGGTGAGCAGAGCATAATGTATAGAGTTTCAGATCACTATGCTGTACCCCTGAAACTAATACAACATTGTGTGTGAGCTATATTTCAATGAAAAAAGGAAAGTAGGTTCCAAATCCCCAATGAATATAGATGGAAAAATTCTCAACGAAACTCCAGCAAACCACATTCAATAGCACATTAGAAGGACACACCAAAATCAAGTGGGCTATATCCCTGAGCTGCAAGGATAGTATGTAAATTGATCAATGTGGTATACCACATTAAGAGAATGAAGAATAAAATCATATTATCCTCTCAATAGATACAGAAAAAGCATTTAACAAAATTCAACCCCCTTTCATGATAAAATCTCTCAACAAATTGGGTATAGAAGGAACATCATTCAACATAATAAAAGCCACATATGAAAAATTGACAGCTAATATCATTCTCAATTGTTTTTCACCATTGAAAAATTGAAAGTTTTTCTTTTATAATCAGGAATGAGACAAGGATGACCACTCTCACCACTCCTACTTATCATAGTACTGAAAATCTAACTGAGGAAACAAAAAGAAATAAGAAGAATCCAAATTGGAAAGGAAGAAAGAAAATTGTCTCTGTTTGTAGATAACATGATCCTACATGTAGCAAAACCTAAAGATGCCACCAAAATACAGAACTAATAAGTGAATTCAGCAAAGTTTCAGGATACAAAATCAACCTACAAAAAACAGTTGCATTTCTATACACTAACAACAAAACATCTCAAAAAGCAATAAAAACAATCCATTCACAGTAGCATCAAAAATAATAAAACTCTCAGGAATAAATTTAAGCAGGGAGGTGAAAATCTGTACACTGCCATCTATAAGACGTTGATGACAGATTGGGGGAAACACAAGTACTTGAAAAAATATCCATGTTCATGTGTTGGAAAACTTAATATTGTTAAAATGCTCATACTACCCAAAGCCATCTATAGATTTGATACAATCCCTATCAAAATTGCAATGGCATTTTTTTTTCAGGAATAGGAAAAACAATCCTAAAACTCATAGGGAACCACAAAAAATCCTAAATAGCCAAAGCACACTTGAGAAAGAAATGCATTCTTTCTTGTGGGAAATAAGTTTAAGAATTCTGTACTTGCACCAATGGGTGAACATGGCTTAGGGCAGAAAGGCGTCTGAGAACAGTCAGAGGTGAAAGCCAGTATAGGGTGAAGACGCACAAGGTTAGCTAGTGAAAAGGGTGCCTTGTTAGTCTTGAGGCAGCATGCTCGAACAATATTATTAAACTTTGGAGATAACAGCTACTTAGCTGTATCACCAACAGAGAAACGCTGTCCATCTGGCATCTGGCCCCAATACATTATTGTGCTTTAATCTCAACTTCTAATGCCACTCACCCCCAAACCCTTTGCTTCTTGCACACACAAATTATTGGTCACTAGCTTATTGTTCTCTTCTGTGTGTTCACCACATATGTAAAACCTTGAGAGCTCAATAAACACAGAGACAAAACCTCTGTTCGGGGCTCGTCTCCTCCTGGACATTAGCCTTTCTCATTTTTATTTCTGCATCTGCTCTCTTGCTGAACAAAACTCCAGACTCATAGTCTGCGACACTCTCCAGGTAGAGGCATCACATTTCCTGATTTTAAGCTATGCTACAAAGTTGTAGTAATCAAAATAATATCGTACTGCTATAAAACACCTAAACCAATGAAACAGAATCAAGGGCCTATAAATAAAAGCACACATATATGGTCAACTAACATTTGACAAGGGAGCCAAGAATACTCAATGGGGATAAAAATAATCTCTTCAATAAGTGGCATTGGTTAAATGGGATATTCACATGCAAAGGAAATGAAATTGGCTTCCTATCTTACACCATTCACAAAAATTAACTTGAAATGGAATAGAGACTTACATGTAAGACTTGAAACCAGAAAAATCCTAGGGGAAAAAAAAACAAGAAAAACCTCCTTGACATTTCTCTTAACAATGATTTTTTGGATATGATACCAAAAGCACAAAAACAAAGGTAAAATAAACAAATAGAACTACATCAAACTAAAAAGCTTCTACACAGCAAAAGAAACAATCAACAGAATGAAAAGACAGCCTATGGAATAGGAGAAAATATTTGCAAACCATATATCTGATAAGGGGTTAATGTTAAAAAATATATAAAGAATTCATACCATTAGGAGCAAGAATGCAAATAATCTGATTTAAAAATGGGTGTCAGTTACATCTCAATTATACCAGAAAAAAAAAAGGAAAAAATGGGTGGAGGACTTGTATAGACATTCTTCTAGAGAAGACATACAAATAGCCAAGGGGTACATGAAAGGATGCTCAACATCATTAATTGCTATGGAAATGCCAATCAAAATCATAAGAAAATAGTATCTCATAACTGTTAGAATGACTTATCAAAATTGGATGAGAGATAGTAAATGTCAGTGAGGATGTGGAGAAAAGGGAGCCCTAGTGCACTGTAGGTGATATAAAATGATACAAAATATAATATAATATGTAATATAAAATGGTCCAGCCACTAAGGAAGACAATATGGAGGTGCCTTCAAAATTAAAAACAGAACTACCATAGAGCTCTACACCAGAGTTCCACCACTGGGTATTTATCTGGAGGAAATGAAATCATTATCTCAAAGAAATATATGCGCCCCCATGTCACTGCAGCATTATTCACAAAATGTCTTGACATAGAAACAACCTAAGTGTCCATTAGAAGATGAATGGGTAAAGGATATGTGCTATGTATATATGATGGTATATATTCAGACATGTATATTCAGACATAAAAAAAGAAGAAAATCTTGCTATTTGTGACAACATGGATAGGACTTGAGAGCATTAGGGGCACCTGGGTGGCTTAGTCAGTTGAGCTTCCAGCTTCGGCTCAGGTCTTGATCTCAGGGTTCATGGGTTCAAGCCCCGCCTGGGTCTGACTGCTGACAGCATGGAGCCTGCTTAGGATTCTCTGTCTCCCTCTCTCTCTGCCCCTCCCCAACTCATGCTCTCTTTCTCAAAAGTAAAGAAACATAAAAAAAAAAAAAAAAAAGAAAGAAATCGAGGGCATTATGCTAAGTGACTTAAGTCAGAGAAAACTAAATATTGTATGATCTCACTTATATGTGGAATTAAAAAACAAACAAACTCATAGAAACAAAGTCAAATGGTGTTGCTAGGACCTGGATGGTGGGGAATTGGGGAGATCTTGGTCAAAGTGTATAAACTCACAGTTATGAGTAAGTTCTAGGGATCTAATATTCTGTTTGGTGCCTGTAGTAAGAATACTATGGTATATATTGAAAGTTGATTGTTCTCACCATACACACAAAATCTGTAATTATATGAGGTAATGGATGTGTTAACTAACCTTATTGTGGTAAGCCATTTCATAATATATATGTATATCAAATCATCATGTTGTACACCTCAAACCTATCAACATTATATGTCAGTTATATCTCAAGAAAGCTGAAAACAAATTTTAGATATTTTTTTTTTTTTTTAAAGAAAGTAAGAATGTCTGCATAGGACACTGTTGTATCAGGGAACCTTATCCTAGTCATTTCTGTTTCTGGAATGAACTTCATCTTTTTTCAGTTTTATATCTAACTTATTCTCATTTAATACTCATGACCACTGATAGAAAACCTCACCTTAGGATGAAAGGACTGTCTGGTAATTTTATGATGTAACCACAAGCCCCAGTGGGCAAACAGATACGGAATTTGGTTCAGGAAAAAGACTATTATCCTCAGAACACAGGCTATCAAATTGACAATGAGCCACTGTTTGTTTGTCCAACCACCGAATCAAATTGCACTTCTGAAAGAGGGCTGTGATGAGTGAATTTGACTCATTATACATGAAAATTCAAATTCACCGTCTTCTTAGGTGGTGCTTTAGTGTAAGCCCAGTTTTTCTAATGCTGTCAGCAGCTTTTCTATTCACAGCAGCAGCGATCCAATTAAAATGGCCATCAGAGCAGGGCTGAACGGCATTAAATGGTTCCCATTAATGTCATATTTAATTTAGAAGTACAGTGTTGAGGGTGCTCATTACCATCCTCTGCAAATCTTCATTCAGCTTGTAGACATCAAGTTTTCTAAATTATATTTACATCTTTTAGGAAAGATAAAGATCAACTTGCTTGTATTCCAAAACAACTCTGCCAGGTTTCTTATGTCCCTTTAAATCAGAAACACTCCATCGCCAGGTTTAAACCAGTTTTCTGTAGCAATCTTTCATGAAGGTATAAAGAGGAGGGACATGTACTTTAGAACAAACCTAAAGCAAATCACAAACTGCTAGGAGCCTTATGTAAACATATCTTCCAGAAGGTAAAGGACAGAATCCGAACTGAATTAGTCTCTTGGGATTTCCAGGATTCACAATATTATCGAGCTTATTTTACCACATAATTTAGAATCAGGAAATAGGAAGCTCTAATAATTAAAAGAAGATCTGAGGAGTGCAATAACAGTCACACTGGCACCATGTGACCTTGGTGATACTTCAGGCTTCCTCCCAAGTGTCAACTCAGTGCATGATCGAATGGTGAGCTTTAATAGATTTGTTCAGCCTAGACACCCTCATTCTGATCTTCAAATGTAATTTTTTGACAAACATGTATATTTTTTAGAAACATCTGATTTATATCATAAAGATTAGTCTACAAAGAAATATACCTCGATAATAAGAAGACAAAACTAAAAACGTTAAGAATGGGCAAAATATATGAACAGACAATCTATGGAGGAAAAAGCTAGAGTGTCTACAAACACATGAAAATATATTCAAACAGAAGAGTAATCAGAAAAGTACAAATCAAATAACAAAATACCATTTCATAATTATCAGAATGGCAAACATTTTAGTGTAATAGTGTCAGGTTTAAGGAAAGTTTTAGAAGTTTGGGACTCTATGCCAGTGGAATGTAAACTGATGAAATAACTGGAGAGTAATTTGACATTAAAATAGAACATCTATATATCCTTTGAATAGAAGTCTCTATTCTAGGCTTATAACATACAAAATAACTGAGGTATGTATATGGGTATAAGGTAGATTAGATGCTATGATGAAATCTTTTTTCCTTTTAATTTTATATTTTAACTTAAGTTCAAACTTACAGAGAAGTTTCTAGAATAATGCAAATAATTCATCCACATATTCCAAATGTTAACCCATTTTCATGCTCTCATCCTCTTCATCTGTAGTAAATTATTCATCTGACCCATTTGAGAAAAAGTTGCAAACATAATGTTCCATCACTCTTTAGATATGTCAACATATGATTCCTAAAAATAAGAACACATTCTCACTTAACCAGAATATAATTATCAAAATCAGGAAATTAATATTGATTCCATATTATTACCTAATCTACAGACCTATCCAAATTTCATTAATTGTCCAAATCTTACTCTTTATGATATAAGAAAATGCCAGATCATATACTGCATTCTAATATTGTGTCTTTGGTTTCCTTTAATCTGGAAGATTTCCTCAATTTGTTCTTTATTTGTTTGTTTTTGTGACATTTGACACATTTGAAGGATGATGAGCCAGTTAATTTTTGAAAATCCCCAATCTGGATTTATGCAATGTTTCCTTATGATTACATTCAGTTTATGTGTTTTTGGCAGGAATAACACAGAAGTGAGGCTGTGTCCTCGGTGCGTCTATCAGGAGACACATGATGTTGATCTGTTCCATTATGGTGTCATTTATTTTGATCACTTGGATAAAAATCATTTGGCAGGTTTCTCCACTTACAAGTTACCATCTTTCTCTTGGTAATTACGAAGCTATTTGGAGGGACATACAAAATTTTTATTTTTCCTTGAAAAGATACATTCATATGCAAGGCATGCTCTTTGCCATTCTGGTCACAGATCTTGACAAAGTTAGGGCAGTTCAACTGAAAAGATCAGGAAAACAAGGTATTATATGCGCATGTGTGCGCACACACACACACACACACAATGGGTACAAGTAGGCACATAAATTCTCCATAAATGATAAACACTTTCATTTTCCCATTAATTTATCACTTAACTATTTTTGTCACATTGGACCTTATGTGTGTTTTTTCCTACCCATTTTCATAGACTTGACTGCTGTCAAAAAATACTAATGAAACTAACAATAGAAATATCTTTGTTCTATTAAGTTGCTGGTATCATTACAAATATTATATTAAGTACTATATTAAGTGCTGTATTAAATTATTAAGCCCTTTAGCCAAGTGAAAAGTACTGTATTAGAGACCTCTTAGTTTAACAATGTTTCTTTCTGCAGAAACACTCTTTCTTAGGGAATTTTCCCCCTATGGACTACTTTCAAAGCCCAAATAAGCAGATAGCAAGCCACACATCACCCATCCTTCTGGCCAGAGACAAATAGACACTTTGATCAAGTACAATTGGGCAACTTGACCAAGTTGAAGTAATCAGACTCCTTCCTAAGAATTGTGTATTGAGATACAAATAATATAGAAAGTTAGCTAGAGGGTAAGGACATTTAAAGTTGAGTCTGGCCAATCACCTTGTATATTGAGGGGAAAGCCGAGAAATCTTCTCTCAATGGGGGGGAAAAGATGATGTGCAAATGTAGCAAACTTAAGCAAAACCAAGACAGCAATAGAGTAAAAACGAGAGAGTAAGAGAGCAAAAACAAACAGACAAAAACAAAAAACCCACACAAAAACAAAAACAAAGAGGAGAGTAAGACCATATAAAAGAAAGAAGAAAAATAAAGCGACATAGGGATAAATAAATATAGAAAGAAAATGAATCATTTTGTGTATCTGAGAAAAAGGTATTCTTGGTAAATTCACTGGGAGAATTTGCAGTAAGACCAACAACATATGGTTTAGAAAGTTTATGCCACAAAGAACACCTTCTACAATTTGTACCAAGGAGTGAAGGTTAATTTTATGGGTCAACTTGACTGGACAATGGTGCCCAAATACTTGGTTAAATCTTATTCTATATATTTCTCTCATGGTGTTTTTGGATGAAATAATATTTAAGCTGGTGGACTTTGAGTGAAGCAGGTTGTCCTCCATTATTTGAGTTGGTTTCATTCAATCAGCTGAAGTCTTTTCTTGCACAAAACTGATTTCCTCTGAGCAAGAAGGAATTTGACCAGTCAATTGCCTTTGGATTCAGACTGCAAGTTTCCCCTAAGTCCTCAGACTGCTGGATTTATGTATTTTGGATTTATCAAACCTCCACATTGCATAGGCCAATTTCTTTTCTTTTCTTTTTTCTTTTCTTCTCTCTTCTTTTCTCTTCTTTTCTTTTTTGTCCTTTCCTTTCCTATCTCCTTCCTTCCTTCCTTCCTTTCCTCTTTCTTTTTCTTTTTTCAAAGAGAGAGAGAAGCAGGCAGGGGGGTCGGTGGTGGGGGAGAGAATCCCAAGCAGCCTCCATGCTCAGCACAGAGCCTGATTCAGGGCTCCATCTCAGGACCTGAACTAAAATCAAGAGTCAGATGCTCAACCAACTGAGCCACCCAGGCACCCCTAATTTATTGTTCTGACAAGAGAATATTTGCATGTTTGGTATTTTCTGATATTTTTTATAAGTTCTCCTCTCAATGTCCAATTGGCAAAGAAAAGTTAAGTGGATGTCATCTCTGACAGTAATGTTAGTAATAGACTCCCAAGCGAGGGTGGACCAGGTTGTGACTAAAAATCTCAAGGACAGAAGAATATTTGTATACTTATGAAGAATGGGGTAGGAACCTCCACTGCTTATCAAGGAAGGGAACTTCACAGAATAAGGTTGAGAAATTATGTATTCATTCACTCACCAAATATTTATGGAACACCAATTACCTGTCAGGTATTATTCTAGGCACCCCATGGAGCTTACATTCAAGAGGGGACAGAGAAAGAATAAAAAAATAAATATGCAAAGTATGTGTATATTAAAAAAAGTGATAAACACTTTGGGGAAAAAGTCAAAAGGTGGAGAAGGGTTAGTTGTGCATTTTAAAACATAGATATCAAGGTAGGTCTATTTGAGAACATGATATTTTTGTAAGGAATTAAAGGAGCTAAAGGCATTGGCCAGGGTTGTGTGTGGGAAAGAGAGGAACAGGCAGGGTGATCAGCTACTACAAAAATAGAACTGTAGGCACATGCCTGACACCTTCAAAGAATAGACCGGAGTGGCTGTTGTTAATGGCTACAGTGGGGTGAGGGAGGGACAGATTAATCAGAGGTGAGGTCAAGAAGGATAACAAGGGGGCCAGGGCCCAGTTTTTATGGCACTCTCTGGAGCTTTTTGGCTATTATAAGGACCAGGCTTTTGTTCTTCGTGAGATGGGGAGCCTTTGGAGGGTTTTGAAGAAAGTGACATAATTTTTAAAAAGCCTTTTTGTTATGAAAAGTTTTTAAAAATATTTTTTAATGTTTATTTTTGAGAGAGAGAACAGTGTGAGTGGGGGAGGGGCAGAGAAAGAAGGACACACAGAATCCAAAGCAGGCTCCAGGCTGTTAGCACAGAGCCTGATGTGGGCCTTGAAATCACGAACTGAGAGATCATGACCTGGGCCAAAGTTGGACATTTAACCAACTGAGCCACCCAGGCACCCCTATTATGGAAACCCTGAGCACTCACCACCAAGCTGTAATGACCACTAACATTCTGCCATCTTTGTTTTAATTATCTTTCTTTATTATTTTTAACTTAATCATGAAACGCACAAATCTCAAAAGCAAAGTCTGATGCAGTGGGAAAAATATATACATCTGTGTAGCCAACACCCAGATAAAGATATAGAACATTTCTATTACCCTTGAAAGTTCCTTTGTGCTTTTTTCCAGTCAAATCCATTCAGCCAGAAAGGAAACCAGTATTCAAGTGTCTATCATATAGTTTCTCTTTTTTTTAATATGAAATTTATTATCAAATTGGTTTCCATACAACACCCAGCGCTCATCCCAAAAGGTGCCCTCCTCAATACCCATCACCCACCCTCCCCTCCCTCCCACCCCCCAGTTTGTTCTCAGTTTTTTTTTTTTAAACGTTTATTTATTTTTGAGACAGAGAGAGACAGAGCATGAACAGGGGAGGGGCAGAGAGAGAGGGAGGCACAGAATCCAAAACAGGCTCCAGGCTCTGAGCTGTCAGCACAGAGCCCAACGCGGGGCTCGAACTCACTGACCGTGAGATCATGACCTGAGCCGAAGTCGGACGCTTAACCGACCAAGCCACCCAGGGGCCCCTGTTCTCAGTTTTTAAGAGTCTCTTATGCTTTGGCTCTCTCCCTCTCTAATCTCTTTTTTTTTTTTTTCTTCCCTTCCCCCATGGATTTCTGTTAAGTTTCTCAGGATCCACATAAAAGTGAAAACATATGGTATCTGTCTTTCTCTGTATGACTTATTTCAATTAGCATAACACTTCCAGTTCCATCCACGTTGCTACAAAAGGCCATTATTTCATTCTTTCTCATTGCCACGTAGCACTCCATTGTGTATATAAACCACAATTTCTTTATCCATTCATCAGTTGATGGACATTTAGGCTCTTTCCATAATTTGGCTATTGTTGAGAGTGCTGCTATAAACATTGGGGTACAAGTGCCCCTATGCATCAGTACTCCTGTATCCCTTGGGTAAATTCCTAGCAGTGCTACTGCTGGGTCATAGGGTAGGTCTATTTTTAATTTTTTGAGGAACCTCCACACTGTTTTCCAGAGTGGCTGCACCAGTTCGCATTCCCACCAACAGTGCAAGAGGTTTCCCATAACTCAACATCCTCTCCAGCATCTATAGTCCCCTGACTTGTTCATTTTGGCCACTGACTGGCGTGAGGTGATATCTGAGTGTGGTTTTGATTTGTATTTCCCTGATGAGGAGCGATGTTGAGCATCTTTTCATGTGCCTGTTGGCCATCCGGATGTCTTCTTTAGAGAAGTGTCTATTCATGTTTTCTGCCCATTTCTTCACTGGATTATTTGTTTTTCGGGTGTGGAGTTTGGTGAGCTCTTTATAGACTTTGGATACTAGGCTTTTGTCCGCTATGTCATTTACAAATATCTTTTCCCATTGGTTTCCTTTTAGATAGTCTCTCTTAATCTTCTGTCTGCTTTTCCCAGACTATGCACCTGTCTTCAGAAATGAAAATATTGAATATTGTCACCTTTAGCTCATGTACGATGACTTTATCCACCACTGGAATTTTTGAATCCACCTTTTCCCCCCCAAATCTTTATAAGAGTGTATATATACATATATGTATATATGTATATGTGTGTGTGTGTGTATATGTATATATATATATATATATATATATATATATATATATATATATAGTTTAATTCTCTCCTCCACACACATCCTTCTACCACATATGGAATTGCTCAACTGGATGAGACATTCAGACAGAAAGGAAATGAGGAGTAAGCACTAAGCCATGGGGTGCTCTCCTTTAGTGCATGACAAAAACGGGATAAAGAGCTTATGAAATTGTCCCAGAAGACAGACAGTGAATATTAGGAAAGAAGGAAGCTTCCCCTTAATCTTTGTTGGTGGAGGCAAGGCAGTCTGCAGAAAAGTGGCTTTAGTCCCCATGTGTGGGTCACTAACTTGATCCCTCTTGAGAAAGTCTGGGGAAGTTCTATGGTATTCCTCCTACACAGAACTCTCTTGTCCCCAAAGACCAGGCTGTAGAAAGTTTGGGGGAAGGAAGGCCTTTATCCCAGTGTGTAGATGTTCTCTTGAGAATACTGCTTACTGTGTAATATAATTCTGAGAAGATAATAAGGCAATTCCTGTTGACAAACTTCTGGGACACGGTTTATTTCTTACAGTTCTAAATCCCTAACTCCCTATAAAAGAAAACAGTTACTTAATTTGTGGTTATTTAAAAAGGGAGTATTTCAGCTGGATTTTGCCCAAGAATTCCCCTAACTCCAGTAGGTACCTGATGAGTTTTCTGTTCCTGTTTCTAGTCTTCTGTGAGGCCCAAGGACACCACCTGCTGTTGATGTTCCTAAACTATTTTAATAGTCTAAGAAAGCCTCTTTAAAAAAACAAAACAAAACAAAACAAAAACTTAGGTTCTTGAATTAGCGTTCTGTTGCTGGCCTTCAAAGGATCCTAACTAAGACAAGGAAAAAAGTTCCTGATTATGACAGATGATGAAATTTGTTGTAAGACTGTCTGCTCTATACCTGGCTCCTACTTCCAGATTCCAGTCTTCATCTTTCGAACTATCCCTAAATCCACCACTTAAGTGACACCACACTATGTGAAATAGAAATCATATATCTGGATATCGTCTTCTAATTTCCTTTTGCAAGGGCACATATTTAGCTCAAATGGCTACCTTTAAGCCTTCTTTAGTGTTCTAAACTTGGTTATTAAATGTGGAGAACCTTTTAAAAAAACACCAAAGCTTTGGATTTGTTTTCTACTTGTAACAATACAATTTTAATGGGCCATAGTCACAATGCAATATCCGGCAAAAGTTCTATTACATGATTGAAACTCAATTTCAAGGGTTTTAGAACTATTTAAAATAATTGCTACATTTCCTAAATATAGGAAAACTTTAATAATTCAGATTACTTAAAGTATCCTTTTGTGTTATACAAAAGGCTTTTTATTTGTTTTAAATACAGTGTTGTTACAAAATAGCACAGACTAAAAATCAATAGTGTTCATAAATAGAAGTAGTAGCTGGAACTACTTTAATGAACTCATTTATTTGTTCAACGTAGCTTTTCAGTGACCACTGTGTGCAAACTGCTGAGCTAGAACTAAGATTACATTAATTATAACTACCTTAAATTTTCTGCTATTTAGTAATTGAATATAGCTTGCTATAGATTATACCTTTCCCTTAAATCTTGTTTATAATTTTCAAGAATTTGCTATTGAATGTAGTACTAATACAGCTCATTAATTTAGTAACCAATAAAATAGTAGAAATTGGAAAGCGTTAGAGATCTAAATGAAGTCTCCCTGGGGTGCAGTTCTGTTTACAAGAGTCTGAACTTTACACTAAATTTTAAATCCTTGATTTCAGGCTGAAAGGAGACTGAGAGGATAATATGAAGAAATTCAATGAGAAAAATTAATGGGCAAGAAAGAGTGTATGACATGGAATAATGAAAAGTCAAAAAAAAAGGAACCAGATTCACATATAGCAAGCAATGGATTATTATACAAATAAAATGGGAAACTTCAAACTATTCACTGTTCTAAATATTATCAAGATTTATAAGATCGGGGAGTCTGGGTATAGAAACTCCATCATTTTAATATTTTTTATTATGCTCAATTCTTGCCTGAAAAACAGTTTTGAAATATGAAAATATTGCAGCCAATATCATGTAAACAAAGTGCAACCTGTGTGAGTTTGGTGATACTTGCAAGGTAACATAAAAACAAAATCAATCTCACCCAGTTGGTAACTTTGTTTGAATGTTTGAATAAAACAAAAATTCAATAAACAGCCTGAATACAATATTATCACCAGAGTATTCTAAAGGTTTTCTCATTTATAAAGGAATTTTTTTTAAGGCAGAGCTAAATTATAAGATCCCAAACCAAATATACAGTCTGAGTTATTCAGTCAAAAAAACTCATCATCTTATTAGACAGGAAGTTATTTAAAGGCAAGGATCTCTCTGTCCTTAACAACTCCCTAAAAACACATGATATCATTTGTTCTTGAAGTCATACACCCAGTTCCTAGTGATTTCTACCTTATTTTCCAAATGGGATTAAGTGATTTTCAAATCCATTCTGAAATCTTTAACAAAAAGCTCTTACCATTTCCTAGGATTCTAAATCAATTTTTTTGTTCCACTTAAAAAGTTCGGAAATCATTTATTAATAAGATAGCAATTATATTTCTCTCAGTATTTAAAAGGTTATTGATAGTGGTTCCGTATTTCTATTTATTCTTAATTCCTCCAGATAAGATTTATGTTGCTATGGAGATCCAGTTGTTCCCTTATCTCTTTCTTCATCTTTTCTTTAAGCAGTTTACTGTAAACTTTATGGTTTGAACTAAATACTTGTGACTCCCACTCCCGACCCCCCCTCCACCAAAATTAATATCTTGAAATCCTAACCCCCAAAATGATAATATTAGAAGGTTGGGTCTTTGGAAGATAATTAGGTTATATGGGTGAAGCTCTGGTGAATGGGTTTAGTGCCTTTATAAAGGGATTCCAGAGAGCTCTCTTGCCGTCTTTCCACCAGGGGAGGATACAATGAGAAGTTGACAGTCTACAACTCAGAAGACAATCTTCACCAGAACTTGACTGATCTTGACTGATCCCTTGATCTCAAGCTTCCAGCCTCCAGAACTGTGAGAAATACATTTCAGTTGTTTATGAATCACCCGGTTTGTGGGTTTTTTGTTATTGCGGCCCAAAGTAGGAGACTTTTCAGTGTGAAAATCTTTCTTCTACTAAATTAAGGGGGAAGAAAAGAGGTAGCTAGTGCTATCATTTTGGCCTATTAATTATGGTGGGTACTATAAAGCCCTATGAAAAGCCCTCTTCAGGACCAAAAGACATTCCCCAGCAGCTGGGAGTGCTGTTAACTGACAACATTCCCCAGGGGTTGCTCTCTGTTGAAAAACACTTCCCCCAATTTTTCTGAGGCAGCCTGCAGCCCATGCCAGGTCAATGAGGGGGTATGAAGACAGCAGCCTCTTTGCCCCAGCTGACAACCCAGCAGACTGCCACCTTAAAGAGTTTCCTGTGAAGTCAGCTCATGCCTTTATTGACATGGAATCCTAAACGACATTTTCCCTCTGCCCAATCCTGCTTCCTTCCATTCTCCAGCAGGTGTTGAGTTCAAGATTATTCGCTGATTCAAGCTAGTTTTAACTTCCATCTCAGAGACTGCTTTCCCAGGAATCCAGTCAACAACAGTGATTTTTCTAAAGAAGAGTAATCTCTTTCTTGACATGTGCTGGCTGGTGGCTCAGAGCCTGCTTGGGATTCTTTCCCTCTCTCTCTCCTTTCCCTGCTTGTACTCTGTCTCTGTTTCTTAAAATAAAATAAATAAGCTTAAAAAAAAAAAAACCAAAAAAAAAAGTCCTTGAAACAGAAAGAATTATTTAAATAATTCTAGAACATAGAATAATGCGGAATATTTCTGTTAGTTATAAATATATCTTATAAAAATATATTTCTATCAAATATAAATAAAATATTAACAAACCAAAGCTAGTATACCAAAAGAAAACCATACCAAGTCCTAATAGGATTTCTCCTAGGAATACAAAAGATGCCTCAACTTTAAGAATCTGTTAACATAAGGGCGCCTAGGTGGTTCAGTGGGTTATGCATCCGACTTTGGCTTAGGTCATGATCTCACAGTTCGTGAGTTCAAGCCCCGCATCGGGCTCTGTGCTGACAGCTCGGAGCCTAGAGCCTGCTTCGGATTCTGTCTCCCTCTTTCTCTGCCCTTCCCCTGCTCTCTCTTGCTCTCTCTCTCAAAAATAAATAAAAACATTAAAAAAAAGAATCTGTCAACATAATTTATTACATCTATACATTAAAAGAGGAAAAAAATATCTGGATCATATCAATAGTAACAGAAAGGCATTTACAGAAATACAGCACTCCTAATAGAAATTCTAAGGATAGGGATGCCTGGGTGGCTCAGTTTGTTGAGCGTCTGACTTCGGCTTAGGTCAGGATCTCCTAGTTTGTGAGAGTTCAAACCCCTCATGGGCTCACTGCTGTCATCATGGAGCCCTCTTCAGATCCCCTATCCCCAACCCCCCTCCGGCCTCCTGCCCCTTCCCCACTTGCACTCTCTCTCTCAAAAATAAATAAATATTAAAAAAAAAAAGAAAAAAGAAATTCTAAAGATAAAAATAAACTATTTAAATATGATAAAGACCACCAAAAAGTAATAATAGATATCAAAATAATAACTAAAACACTGAAGGCTTTTACATTAACATCAGGAACAAAACAAGGATACCCTTGTAAAGCATTATTTTAACAATGATTTTCATTAATAAGAAAAATTTTAAAAATCCATACAAGAATTAGAAAGAAAAGGTCATATTATTTTTAATTGAAAATGATAGTCTTCTATACCTAGAGCATCTACTACTAAAATCAATAATTTAGTCAATATTCAGTTGTAAATGGAAATTGAAAAAAACCCACAGTGACAATTGTGCCAAAGATGTAAAACATTTCAAAATAAATTTAACAGGAATTCTGTCAGATCTCTATGAAGAAAACTATAAACTTTTATTGGAATAAATGAGTTGTGCCCTAAAATATTTAAGAAAACTTAATATCATAAAAATGTGAATTCTTTCAAATTAATGCATATATGTAACGAACGTTCAATCAACATTGAAATTTTTGGACTAATATTAAGTAATTAAATTTCATGTTGAAAAAAATAAATGCTTGAAAATAGGAAATTATGCACATTTAAAAATATAATTGTGGGGCACACAAAAGTGTGGAAGCACAGATCCCAGGTATAAGCAGGCAATGTCTGTTCTCCACCTAGATACCTTTTTCTCTCAGCTCTGTTATACCCATCCCAGCTTTGGGAGGCTTTGCTGCTAAGACTTCTTTCTATATGTGTGACACTGAGAAAACTGCTTTGGGGACTTGGAGCTAACTCATTCTTAAGAGAACCAGAGATACTTGGGAGTTATATGTCCCCCATGGGCTTTTGTCCTGGGTTGAGTATAAAGACTTTGCTTCCAGGCATAATTTATACTCCAAAGATTTCTGAGAAAAGAGGGAGTTTGGGACTTCCCCTGAAATTATACTCTTGGCCGGCTTCTTCCCCATTTCTAGCCCATTATCCCTGTTTCTTAATGGTTCCTCTTGGGAGTAAATCCTTAATAAACCACTTCCACCCGAATAGTTGTCTCAGGATTTGCTTCTGGCAAAATTTGACCTTAAGACACTAGTCTAAATTGGGTTACTTCAGAAAGATAAGGATTGTATCAATTATTCATGCATGCATTGTTGCACTAATAACAATAAATATGCCTTAGTCTTTAGTTAAAACAACGGTAAAACAGGGCACCTAGCTGGCTCAGTCAGTAGAGCATGCAACTCTTGGTCTCGAGTTTGTGAGTTCGGGCCCTGTGTTGGGGGGGGGGGAGGGTAGATTGTACTTAAAAATAAATAAGTAAATAAATAAATAAAATACCTTTTGGTATCACTATATATGCTTTATTCGGATAGTTAAGAGAGAATTCTTAGCTGTGCCTTCTTATTCATCACATAGAGAAGTAAATATGTATATACAACCCTATTTCTCAAGTAGCACCCGATGTTATACTGCTGTACTTTTGCTTATGATTTTACATCAGAATAAAGCAAGACATTCCGTACCTGGCTTCATTTGTTCCTGCTTTTAACCACATTGAAGAATGAGAATAAAGTTCAGTTTGCTTCAACTTCCTTAACCACTTTTTAAGACAGCAATTCAAAAAAACACTTGTATTTTGTCATTTTTCCCATTCCTCAACATCCAATTCCATTTTCCCCCTATTATCATCAACAAATGACTTATAGCAATATCTTCTAAGTGGGAATGTCTAGAGATAGTTGTTTTTAACAAAAATTGTAAAAACTCTCATACATGCACATGCACATCTATTTCCTGATGTTTTTCTTTTGAAAAGGAGTTCAGAGATACTCTTCCTTGCCAAAGAAAACTAGTCCTCTTAGTAGATGGCATCAAAATTCAAACTCTATTCAAATATTTATGTGGAAAGGAGGTAGCCTTTTAGGTACATTGTTGTCTCAGAAAAGTAGCCTCCTAGATTGTATCGAAGAAAATCCAATCAGAAAATTGTATCTCTTGGTGTTTCCATTCTCTCTTAGGTTCAAACATGAGTAATTCTTTTTTTTTTTTTATCTTGTTTTATTTTTTATTTTTAAAAATTTACATCCAAATTAGTTAGCATATAGTGCAACAGTGATTTCAGGAGTAGATTCCTCAGTGCCCCTTACCCATTTAGCCCATCTCCCCTCCCACAACCCCTCCCGTAACCCTCAGTTTGTTCTCCATATTTATGAGTCTCTTCTGTTTTGTCCCCCTCCCTGTTTTTATATTATTTTTGTTTCCCTTCCCTTATGTTCATCTGTTTTCTTAATCCCAATTGTGTACCAGTGGGGCAGGGATAAAGCAAGAGACATCATTGATTTACTTTGTTAACTATCCTTTGTAATGCACAATTCCTAATTAATTACATCCCATATCATCACACTGTATTTTAAGAAAAAAAATCTACTCTGGTGGATTCTTTTGCTGGAAAGAGAGTTTTTTTCCTGACACAGTGTCTACATGGTATTTTCATCCAACTTGAAAAAAATATTCTTATATAGGAGACAATATTTTAAAGGGGGGAAAAACTGAACAGATATGCTGTATGTTTACAAATCCCCTTCAGGGAAAATGAAAACCAATAAATTGAGCAACTTGCCAGCACATTTATAGACTATTTTGCAAATGAAGGAAAATGTCCTTTAATATTTTTTGCAGCCAAATACATGTACTCTGTCATGATGTTCACTTTTGAACTGATGAGTGCTGTTTATTCAGGCAGAGTCTTAATGCACGAGTCAGTGGAACATAAAGTATTGAGAAATATCTAATAAATGTTGATGTTTGTAGATGGATTCAGTGTTTAGAAAATAATTTCTTTTTAAATAAGGGATTTAGTATCTCAATTTATTTTATTGAGATAATTTACATGCAGTAAAATGCACATAATCTTAGGTGTTCGGTTCAATGAGTTTTGGCAATTGCACGAACCTGTGCAATTAGCAAACCAAAGCAAAATGTAGAACATTGCAGTCACCCCAGGAATTCACCTCATTCCATTTTTCAGTCAATTTCACCTCAACAACTCCATTTTCTGACTTCCATTCCAACAGATAAATTTTGCTTTTTCTTGGCCATTCTATAAAAGGAACCATCACAGGAAGTAATCTTTTGTATCAACCCCTTTTGTTCAAATCAATGTTTTGAAAACCGTCCCTCCTGCTGTATCAGTAATCCTTTTCATTGTTCTGTAGCACTGTGTTAAATGAATGTACCACAGTGTCCTTGTCCCATCTTCTTTTGATGGACATTTAGACCGTTTTTGGCTATTGTGGATTAAGCTGCTGTACAACAGCATGTACATGAATGTACAAGTCTTTAGTAGACATATATTTTTGTTTCTCTTGGGTAAGTGTTTAGAAGTGGGATTGTTGGGTCATGGGGTATATATGTGTTTAAATTTTTAAGAGCTGCCACACAATTCTCCAAATAAATCGCCTTATCTTACTACCAGGAATGAGCAGGAGTCTAAGTTAACATTTGTTTATTGTCAATCTTTTTTATTTAGTTCCTGTGAGGGATTATTTTTTTGGCATATTTCATGGCTTTTCTAGTAAAGGTGCCTGTTGCAGTCTACCACAGAGGCCACGGGAATTGGGGCAGAAGTTTGCACCTGCAGAGGGGATTGGAAGTGTTTGCAGATACTAGTTCTCTCTGATGTTCTTGAGGACTTGTGTGTTCCCTTATCATTAAAAAAAAAAATGTTTATTCATTTATGTTGAGAGAGAGAGAGATGGAATGTGAGCAGGGGAGGGGCAGAGAGAAAGAGAGAGAGAGGGAGACGGAGGGTCCAGAGCAGGCTCTGCCCTGACAGCAGAGAGCCTGACGTGGGGCTCGGCCTCACTAACAGTGAGATCATGACCTGATGCTTAACAGACTGAGCCACCCAGGCACTCCTCATTTTTTTTTTTAACTTCACTTTCCACTCATCCCATGACACATGGCTGCTGTCTTCAGGGCTCACGGTACAGAAAAGCGTCCTGTTCTGCTTGACTGCCTCCTAGCAGTGTTTTAATCCCTAGCATTCACACTGCATCTGCCGGGCTGTGATCCCCTGATCGGCATTCAGACCCACCTTGGAGAAGATGCCCATCAGTTTCCTTTTTGCTCATCCACGGCTCCACATTCATGTCCAGTCTGTCATGTACTTCCCCAGGAGGACCTCGTGATGAGGTCTACCTCCAGCTTCACCCATTCAGATGGTCCTGGGGCAGGATTTTGTTCTCTGCCATGTTGGTCACTCTCCCCTGAGCAGACACATCCACCAGAAGGACGACACCCCAGAGTGAGAGGCAGCACAGAGCCAGGCAGCAGAGGGAAGCTAGCCTGTGTAGAATTGCCTCCTGGATCCAGAGTGCAGACCCACAAGCAAGTTGAAGGCCACTGGTAGCCTCCTATCCTTGCCTAGGCAGTAGGCATGGGGGAGTAGGGATGGCCCATAAGCCTCCAATGGGTCTTGGCTCAGCCCCTGCCATCTCTTTTCCCAGAAGAAGCCAGTGAGTGGCTGAGGGCCAGGGCCTATGGATGTTGCCTCACTGCCGATGGGGAGGGTAACACCACCATGTTCCTCTAGCTAGGAGCGGTAACCCGAATGGGTTTTTAAGGCAAAATGAAAAAAAATAAAAAACAATCAACAATCTAGGGAAGTGTTTGCCACCATTATGACCTGCTTAGCATTTTTCAGATGTAAAATACACCATAGTAAAAGGAAAATACTAGAATCTTATTGTTCCATTGCTAATGTGCAGAGATTATAAGCAATACTTCATAAAAGATGACACAAATTGCTTAAAAGCACATGACAATTGACTAATATAGGAAATTAAAACCATTTATTTCCTTATTAATTAATCTCATTATTGAATCTCAAATAATTGAATCTCAAATAATCTCAAAATTATTCAGTGTTGTCTGTGTAGAATGAAATAGGCACTCTCATCTATTACAATCTTTTTAGAAAACAATTTGTAAATAAACGTCAGACAACTTAAGAATATATAGCCTCTGTTTTACACATTTAGGACTTTTTTACAGAATAATCAGAAAGACATGCAAAAATGTGTGCATAAAACACTAATTAAAAAAAAATTGTTGCGGTACCCGCTGGCCTAGTCGGTTGGGTGTCCCACTCTTGATTTTGGCTGGAGTCATGATCTCATGGTTGTGGGATTAAACACCATGACAGGCTCCATGCTCGGCATGGAGCCTTCCTGGGATTCTCTCTCTCCCTCTCTCTGACCCTCTTCCCACCCCCTCTCAAAAACAAATAAATAAACATTAAGAAAATTGTTCTACCACTTTTATCTAAAAATATCTCAAATATTCAACATTCAGGAAACTAATTTTGCATGGTCCTTTCATGGAGCATTATACCACTGTAGGGGCCATGGAAAAGGGGCCCTAAAATGGGCCATTTTGGCACAAACATTAATTTGACCCGAAGGCAATCAAGACCATAGGGGCTGAAGAGAAAACATTTGTCCCTCCGTTAACTACATAGAAGAATCGAAATTTGAGAGTGTTTCCAGAATAAAGGTTATTATCAGAGATAAATGGAATTGGAGTATCCAGTCTATATCACTGGACAGACCTCTCCTTACCAAACATATACTCTTTTCATCTTCTTGTGACTTGCATTCCTTCCCTTTGGAGTCCCAGATCCCTGCCTTCTTCTCCTTAGTTCAGAGTGACATATAGTACCTCCTTTTGCCTGACTATCCTTGGAATTTCCATGTCTGTGTGGATTCCCTGATCATTTGCTGTTTGATGTTCTCCTGTTAATTTGTCACATTTTGATTCTAATACAGCTAGAAGGACCATTGAGGGAAAAAGGATTCTTGCTCCTCAACACCACCATTAAGATTATATTTACAAAAATATAATGGAAAATGTCTATAAGTAAAAAAAGGAATGATATAACATTTTGATCAATGATGTGATCTCAATTATTTAAATGTTTCTTTAAGTACTGGAAAATATATGCCAAATATTAACTGCATTTTTTTTCTGGTTAATAGCATCATAGATAATATTTTTGTTCTTTTAAAATATTTTTTGTGCTTTCCAAATTGTCTTTTATAATCACAAAAAGGAAATTATGTATATAATACATACATATTTAAAAATGTAAATGATAAGAAAAGCCCAAATTCGAATATTAATTTATCTTTAGTAAAAAGTATTCAGTACTGAGCTAGAAAGTTGACAGTGAAACTAGATATGAGCAAAAAGCCTAAAATTTCACCTGAGAACATTTGAAGATAAAAAGTTAAAATGTCAAAGTAAAAACATTTCATATAAGAAAAAAAAAATCAGTAAATTTACCAAGAACAGAAGGGAACTAAGTCTTTACAATTTTTTTAAAGTTTATTTATTTATCTCTTAGAACCCAACGTGGGCTTGAACTCACTGCCCTGACACCAAGGGTCACATGCTCCTCTAACTGAGCCATCCAGGTGCCCCAAGAACTGAGTCTTAACAGACTCAATAAACAGAAACCAGCTGTCTTAGAATGCTCAGAATACAGCTCAATTTGAAGTTTCTTCATAAATAATATTAATTTTTAAAATCATTTTTCCTCTGAAAATAGAATTTTTCAAGAAGCAAAATATGCTAAATTTAAAACCCTAAAGGAAGAGTATTTTTATTGCTGTAATTAAATGTAATCAAAAAGTTGGAAATTATGCACTCAGAGGTTGAGGGCTGATTTAATACTCATGAAACAAAGCTCAGGCGGTGATTTATGAATTAAGTAATTTTGTCTAGAGATAATAGTTTCTTTTTTTTTCATAAATTTTTTTTAAACATTTATTTATTTTTGAGACAGAGAGAGAGCATGAACGGGGGAGCATCAGAGAGAGGGAGACAGAATCCGAAACAGGCTCCAGGGTCCGAGCTGTCAGCACAGAGCCCGACGCGAGGCTCGAGCTCACGGACTGCGAGATCATGACCTGAGCCGAAGTCGGCCACTTAACCGACTGAGCCACCCAGGCACCCCGATAATAGTTTCTAAAAAAAAAAAAAACACTAGAGCAGTGAGAGAATTTAAGTGTATGGGAAAAAGATATTTAAAGGGAAGTATAGATAGTGATGATCAGTTTTTCTTCCCCAACCAGCACTGTGACTGAGCCCAGTCATATTACTGTGTGAGTCCTGACTCAGTCACTCAGTAGCTGATTTCCTTGGACCAGGTTCCAAGCATTTCTGAACTTGAGTTTTCTTTTAAAATAAGTCTGTCATATTCTTTCTCTAGTTCCTTACTTTTAACTACTTTTCAACAATGTAATACAATTCAATCTTGACAATTCTGAAACAGTGGTAGGACTGGATTTCCTTGCCTTCTTGTATCCCAGTGGGGCCACATGACAAGTCTTGGCCAGTCATTTGTGAGAAGCAGAACATCATTACCCATGCAACATACCTCAGAGCTCTCTCTGCCTCTCTCATGGCAAACAGAAAACTCACGGTAGCTGTTGCATCAACCTAGGTCCTGAAACGCAGTCAGACTGGAGCAGAGCCCCTGGCTAACCTACAATGGACATATATCATGACAAGAAATAAATCAACTTTGTTGTTTAAAGCTGCTGCAATTCAGGAGTTGTTACCAGGGAAAAACCCAGTCTATCTTAACTGAAATCTAACTAAAACATTAAACACTAGAGCATTGTTTAAATGATTAATGATGTAACATAATTTAGAACACTGTGTAGTCATTAAGAATTTTAATGTCGGGGGCGCCTGGGTGGCTTAATCGGCTGAGCATCTGACTCTTCATTTCTGCTCAAGTTAGGATCTCATGGTTCGTGGCTCAAGCCCTGCGCTGGGCTCTGTGCTGACAGTGTGGAACCTGCTTGGAATTCTCTCTCTCCTCTCTCTCTGTCCTCTCCACCAACTCCTGTGCATGCTCTCTCTCTATATCAAAATAAATAAATAGACATTTTAAAAAAGAAAGAATTTTAATATCAGATTATGCTTTGAAGAGATGGTTAGGTTATAATATTTTATTGAAAAAATGTTATATATATATGATGTGGTCTTATTTAAAAATATTTAATGCAAATTTACGTGCATGCATTTGTATAAACAAGAATCAGAATGTTTAATTTATTTATTTTTAAAATTTTTTATGTTTATTTATTTTTGAGAGAGACAGAGACAGCATGAGTGAGGGAGGGGAAGAGCGAGAGGGAGAGCGGGAATCCTAAGCAGACTCCATGCTGCCAGCACAGAGCCTGATGCAGGCCTCAAACTCAGGAAACCATGAGATCATGACCTGGAACAAAACCAAGAGCCAGACATTTAACCCACTGAGCCACCCAGGTGCCCTAAGGATTAGAATGTTTTAAACTAATATATAGCAAAATATTATACACCAAACTATTAGCCAGGATAAAAGAGTAGTGCTTCCACAGGTGCTACTTTTCTTTCTCGTATTTCTATAGTCTATTGTTTCCTACAATGGATATATAAAACATTAATGAAATAATGAAAGTTTTTAATCAGAGAAGGAAAATGTTGGGAGTGGGCTGCAGTGAGGCAAGTACTTTCTATATAACTGTAATAAAAGACTAATTTTCCCGATGCCCAGGATCCAACTAAAACTGTAATAGACATACTTCATAAAAATTTGAAGACCCTTACTCTAGGGTAAAAAGGCTGTTCCACCGACTGTTATAAATATCATAGCTTGAAATATCTTGTCTTCAGTTGAAAGACAAAGGTTTCAATTATAGAGGAAAATTCTGAACATGTGACTCCTTCCTGTGGTGACAATAAGACTTGACAAGTAGTATTTGCCCCCAGGCATTTCCTGATTTTATTTTTCTCTTTAGAAATGGCTCAAAATGGGTCTTTTAAGGAACCCTTACAGCAGACATCTGACCTCCTGTGTTGCTCTCAGTCTCCATTATAATAAGACTTTCTGGGACTTGTCAAAGAAAATCGCCTCGGGGTGTTCATGTTGGTCACATTTTAAGGCAGCTTTCATTAAGTAATGTTTGGAAACTTCTAGCAACCCTGGGAGAGATCAGTTCAACTTCCTGAATTGTTCCAGGGCTAAGGATCTTTTGAGTTTATTTTATACCTCTGTAAACTGGGCATAAACACCTCTGTGGGACTATTGGCAGGGCTAGAATTTGTTTTTGTTTTTGTTTTTTTGTTTTTCCTTAGGCCTAAGGGCACATATTTTATAAAGTTTAACGTAACCTTTTAATCTGTTAAGGGCATCCACAAAAGAGAATGGCTTAAAGGCTTTCTTTTGATAGTGTGTTTTTTAATTGATATGATAATGATGTCAGTGCACTTTCTCCTCCTTTGCAAATGTCCCAAACCTTTCCAGCAGAGCCAAAAAGGCGAAATCTGAGAACTCTTTAAAGATAAATCAGCTCCCGACTTTCAAAGGGTCAACGTAGCGCTCTTTTAGGATATTGGCCTGTAAAAAGCACAGACAGAGCCTCTAGTTCTGTAAGTAAATGAGTTAGTTATATGGCTTTACATAGTACTCAACAAAGTTTGTTGGAGGGTGTATGTAATGGTGGGGAGGATCCCACCTAGTTAATAGAGTTGTTTTGTTGTTTATTTAATGACCCATATTCTGAGAGATATCTTGAGGTTGTCTTGTTGCAACCACAGAGCTGAACACAACTGTGTTTTTGCACATCTCAGAACATGTCTGGTGGCCCATAGGTGCTGTTCGCATAGTGTCCTCTAGGTGACAAGATGCTGCTTCCAATACCATGACCTCTCGTGAAGTCTCACCAAATGTCACTGCCTTATGTGATTGTGCCTGTGGGCCTGGCCTCCATGCACACGTGAAGCAGATGGAGAGCTGTGTCTGTGCCCCTGTGGCCGTCAAAGGCCAGCTGTGGCTAACACAGCCAGAGGTCAATCGGGATCACCAGTTGTGGTGCTAGAGAAGGAATGACGAGATTTATGTGGGAATGGAAAAGAAAACAAAAACGTGAGTGGTATTTTAGATTTAGCCTCTATGATGATTGTTATCTAATAGAATAATGGAGAAGTCAAATCAGATTCCTAAGTTATTTTAGTATAGGTAATTATGAAACTATGAACTGAAGTAATAGTCTAAGAAGTTTTAATTTGAGGGGAAAATGAATTCACTGGGAGAAAATTGAATTTCAGGTCCCTTCGAGGATTTCCAGGCTGTGGATGGAAAGAGATAGTTTCCATTCCATAGAGTTATAGAGTCAAGATTGTCCTGGCAATTAAAGAGGATATAAAAAGCCCTTAGAGGGAAAAATTAGAGAGGACATTAAGGTTTGGGTCATAAAGTGGTACTAGTGACAGCAAGAACAGCGATAAGAAAATAAGGAGGTAGTAAAGAAGAAAGTATTGAAAAGAGAAAACAGCTAATTGATATAGTAAAATCCTACAGGAGGAGAGAAGGAGAGATCAAGTATAAGCAGGGAGGGTGGGGATATAAGTATTGGAAAGAAAGCTAGATTTCAAGGAGCATGTTATGCCAGGATATTTTTACTGATCCCTTTCTTGTGTGTGTATGAGTGTGTGTGTGTGTGTGTGTGTGTGTGTGTGTGTGTTTGTAAATCTAAAAATGTAAGATCTCTTTGCACACACAATTCGGATGTTTAACATATACGCGGTACATATCAAATTGAGCAAGTTGACCTTACATTCTGGCACCGGGAGCTAATGGCAGGCTCGGAGTGCAGGAAGGCAGGAAGTGTAGTGGGTCTAACTTTTGATGGCCAGGAAAGAGCAAAGAGAAAACTAAGCACACCATCTAGAGGCAGAGCAAGGCTAAGGAACAAAGGAAGCCGTCCAAAAGACTCCTCTAATTCAAAGAGTACAGCCAAGGGTAAAAACTAGGCCTCTGGGTAAAGGTCTGCTGTGGGCTCAGAAAATAGTGAATACAATTTGGAATGGATATATGGTACCCAGCGTGGGGTGAAACCATGAGGAGCTTCTATGTAGGGTCCAGCCCCTTCTACAGGGCAGGGGCAGTCGTGCCAACTGAGATGGAAGTATTAAAGTTGATCTTTAAGGTTTGGAGACGTAAAAATACATAGCAAATACCGTTTTCTTCAAGAGAGTGCCGAACTGACCATGGGGTTGAATTTTTAAGGCAAGTCAATGTGTCTTTTTTTTTTTTTTTTTTAGTTAAATGGAAAATGATCTCTAGGATCCATTTATTTGCCCTTTTATTTCGTACAAGCATACAATATATAGCAAGTGCAAAGTAGTTTATAATTCTTTTAAAATTTATTTTCCAAGTCAAACTTTTAATTTTATAAGACAGCCAACTCTGTTTCATTAGATAGAGTACCTCTCTTTAAATTCCCAAATACAAATTTACTTTTGACCTGCTGGAGTTGGATTTTTATGACTCTGATTAACAAATAGCAGAAGTCAAAAATGCCACCTCTTTAGAACTGTGAAACTGATTTAAAGATGAAACCAATGCTTATTCATTGCATATCCTAAGTAATTGATCTTTCCATGAAAGAGTTGATGGACAAATTGCTTTCCTTAGTTAGATAGTCTTAGGAAGGCTGATTTAACATAAACCGGTCAAGCAGGTTCCAGCCTGACTTTGTTTTCACATAAGCCATTTTTGCAGAGTAAGGAGGTCTGACAAATAGCAAACTCTAGCTTTTTATGTCTTTCTAAATCACCTTCCTGCTTTGTCAGTGTATATAATCTCCCCTTTACATATTAATCATCAATGCCTAAAAGTTGAGACCCTTTCCATGTAATCCTGCCCCAGGCACAT
>NW_024412429.1:21356041-21357695 GCF_014898765.1 Herpailurus yagouaroundi
TGCCTAAAAGTTGAGACCCTTTCCATGTAATCCTGCCCCAGGCACATATTTTGTAGGTATCAAAAACTTGCCATTTTCAATGTCTTTCTAGGATATCAAAACTAGGGTTTCTGCTCTTTGTTTTTGTTTTCCTTTGTTTTTTAATTATTCCCTGTTCGTCACCTGGGCTGTTTTCAATTTCGCGTCTTGGGAAATGATACCTTCTAGGCACACATCGCAGTTTGCTCACTTACTGCAGTCTGGGAATGGGGCATCTCAGTGGCCCCCACTGGGGCAGAGAGAAAAGGAAAATGGAAGCCTGTGTCCATTCATCTGTGGTCTTGGAAGCCAGAGGAAAATGCAAATGCCAAGTTAGAAGAAAGAACAGAGAGGAAGAGTGGAATCTAAGTGAAGGATCTGTTACAGGGAAAAGACAAGACCAGAAGCAGGCTGGGTGGTCTGGAACAAGAGTTGAGACATAGCACTAATGCCTGCATTGACCTGTACAGTGTCTCAGGGCTAAGTATGCTCTTCTGCAGGGGCAGGGGGCCTGGCTCTGAGCTCTAAGGAGAAAAAGAATTAAGGGGTCATTATACAGCTTAAGAATGATGCCCTTGATAGCAGCTTTACCCAAAATGTATGGGTCTTACCCATGAAACCATTTAAAAATAATGGTTCTTTTTGAAAATGAAGGGCACAGTGTTAAATGTTCTCATAGAAGCATTTCATTTATTAGTTCTTAATAAAAATGAGAACCTACTATTAAAGTTCTCTGAAGGGCTTTCTACCAGACAGTAAAGTTATATCATCATAGTCTGCAGTTTTCTGGGGATTCATTCTATAAATGAATGTAGAAATAGAGCTCGGGATAAATTCTGGATTTCCTCCCTACCACTTACTTGAACTGCTCTCGCTGAGATTACCATGACTATCCTGTTGCAAAGTTGTTTGGAAACATCCAGGCCTAACCTTATTTCGCCTTTTAGCAATAGTTGATATGTCTTCTTATGTGAAATACTTCCTGAATGCTAACCGTTAATATTTAACATGCACGATGCTAAGAACTTTAGCTGCATTTAACTTTCCAACCCTATTATCAACCTTATTTACAGTTGAGGAAACTGTGAAGTTTAAGCAGCTAGATGAAATCTGTGTGACTGGTAGAATTCAAACTTTGTGTCTCCAATTCCAAAGCTGGAGCTCTTAACCAGTATGGTGTTCTGTCCACCACCTTCCTACATGTTCTTCTCTCCTCCCTTCCCTTCTTCCAGTTTATCTTATTTGGTGCAACGATAGAGTTTAGACTCAGCAGTAGTCCCTTAGCCCAGACCAATGTCACCTGCTAGATGCAGATGCCTGGACCTTGCCTCAGATTAGTGACCCAGAACGCTTAGGGATGGGCCTGCCTGGATACCTGTAGGTTAGGAAGTTCTGCAGGTGACTCTAATGGCAGAAAGAGTTGAGAACAATGGAAAATCTAGAATAGTAGTTCCAAAACAGGATTTGTTATTAGAATTAACTGAGAATTTTATTTTTTCATTTAAAAAAATTTTTTTTGGAAGATGGCGGCGTAGGAGGACGCGGGGCTCACCGCGCGTCCTGCTGATCACTTAGATTCCACCTACACCTGCCTAAATAACCCAGAAAACCGCCAGAGGATTAGCAGAACGGAGTC
>NW_024412429.1:21367695-21380306 GCF_014898765.1 Herpailurus yagouaroundi
GAAAGATATGGGTTTAGAGTCATTGTGATGTCTGTATGTTTCATGCTTGTAGTGATGTCTCTGGTACTTTGTCTCACAGGATCCCCCTTAGGATCTCTTGTAGGGCTGGTTTGGTGGTGACAAATTTCTTCGGTTTTGTTTGTTTGGGAAGACCTTTATCTCTCCTTCTACTCTAAATGACAGACTTGCTGGATAAAGGATTCTCGGCTGCCTTTTTTTTATGTTCATCACATTGAAGATCTCCTGCCAATCCTTTCTGGCCTGCCAAGTTTCAGAAGAGAGATCAGTCACGAGTCTTATAGGTCTCCCTTTACATGTTAGGGCACGTTTATCCCTTGCTGCTTTCAGAATTTTCTCTTTATCCTTGTATTTTGCCAGTTTCACTATGATATGTCGTGCAGAAGATCGATTCAAGTTACATCTGAAGGGAGTGCTCTGTGCCTCTTGAATTTCAATGCCTTTTTCCTTTCCCAGATCAGGGAAGTTCTCAGCTATTATTTCTTCAAGTATACCTTCAGCACCTTTCCCTGTCTCTTCCTCCTCTGGAATACCAATTATGTGTAGATTATTCCTGTTAGGTCATCACTTAGTTCTCTAATTTTCCCCTCATACTCCTGGATTTTTTTATCTCTCTTTTTCTCAGCTTCCTCTTTTTCCATAACTTTATCTTCTAGTTCACCTATTCTCTCCTCTGCCTCTTCAATCCAAGCCATAGTTGTCTCCATTTTATTTTGCAACTCGTTGATAGCATTTTTTAGTTCCTCCTGGCTGTTCCTTAGTCCCTTGATCTCTGTAGCAAGAGATTCTCTGTGTCCTTTATACTGTTTTCAAGCCCAGAGATTAATTTTATGACTATTATTCTAAATTCACTTTTGTTATGTTGTTTAAATCATTTTGATCAGTTCATTAGCTGTTATTATTTTCTGGACATTTTTCTGAGGGGAATTCTTCCATTTCGTCATTTTGGATAGTCCCTGGAGTGGTGCAGGACTGCGGGGCACTTCCCCTGTGCTGTCTTGAATAACTTGTGTTGGTGGGCGGGCGGCAGTCAGACCTGATGTCTGCCCCCAGCCCACCGCTGGGGCCTCAGTCAGACTGCTGTGTGCCATCTCTTCCCCTCTCCTATGGGCCGGATTCTCTGTGGGGTGGCCCGTCTGGGCTACTTGCACACTGCCAGGCTTGTGGTGCTGGGGATCTGGCGTATTAGCTGGGGTGGATCGGCAAGGTGCACAGGGGCATGAGGGGCAGGCTTAGCTCGCTTCTCCTTCGGTCATCCACTTCAGGAGGGGCCCTGTGGCAGCGGGAGGGAGTCAGACCCACTGCCGGAGGGGTGGATCTGCAGAAGCACAGCGTTGGGTGTTTGTGCAGAGCAAGCAATTTCCCTGGCAGAAACTGGTTCCCTTTGGGATTTTGGCTGGGGGATGGGCAAGGGAGATGGCGCTGGCAAGCGCCTTTGTTCTCTTCCAAACTGAGCTCTGTCTCCTGGGGCTCAACAACTCTCCCTCCTGTTGACCTCCAGCCCTCTCGCTCTCTGAGCAGAGCTTGCAACTTATAACCTTCCAGATGTCAAGTCCCGCTTGCTGTCAGAACACACTCCGTCTGGCCCCTCTGCTTTTTCCAGCCAGACTTGGGGGCTCTGCTTGGCCGGTGGGCCGCCCCTCCGCCCCAGCTCCCTCCCTCCAGTCCGTGGAGCACGCACCGCCTCGCCGCCCTTCTACCCTCTTCCGTGGGCCTCTTGTCCGAGCTTGGCTCCGGAGACTCCGTTCTGCTAATCCTCTCGTGGTTTTCTGGGTTATTTAGGCAGGGGTAGGTGGAATCTAAGTGATCAGCAGGACGCGCGGTGAGCCCAGCGTCCTCCTACACCACCATCTTCCCTAGAATCCCCCTAAAATTTCTTTTTTTAAATGTTTATTTATTTTGAGAGTGAGAGAAAGGGGAGGGAGGGGCAGAGAGACAGAGAGAGAGAGAATCCCAAGCAGGCCCTGTGCTATCAGCACAGAGTCTGGTGCGGGGTTCGATCTCGTGAACCCCGAGATCATGACTTGAGCCCAAAACAAGAGTAGGATGCTTAACGGACTGAGACACCCAGGCAGCCCTAGAGATAACCACTATTGAGATTTGGGATATTTCTCTCCTTTTATGCAGAGAAAATACATAGTGAAGGTATTTTCTCTTTTATATATGTGTATGTTTCCTGGTTTCCTGGAGCATAGATCTCGTTTTGAAAGAAGTCCTAAACCTGCCAAATTCCCTTCCTCTCCCCACTCTGAGAATCTGACTCTCTTTTTGCCCCTGAGCCACCATCCATTGTAGCCCTGTCACTCTCCCTACTAAGCCCAGGATCTCTCCCATTTTTTTTTTTTTTTTTTGTATTCAATTCAATTCCAACGATACTGACTGACTCCTCCACTCAAAGCAGTGACTATGTTAAACATTGTGGGGAACATAAAAATGAGAAAGACACAGATTCTGTCCTTAGGAATCTATTAGCTGGGAGGGTACAAAAGACACTAAATAAAAGACAAAAGATGCTAAATATGGGGGTCTGACATAAAAGAAGTTTACTTGGAAGGGAAGTCAAGAACTGATGGAAAGTGGTGAATCTGAGCTGAGCCTCTAGAGTCTGACAGGTAAGGCAGGGCACACCTGGAGAGGCAACAGCAGTTCCAAAATCAGCATGAGGAGTGATAAAGTCTGCCCCTGGCTCACCTCAGTTGCTTGTTAAAATGGCAGATTCCTATACCTACTGAATCTAGGAAGGGAGGCAGAGACAGCAGGAATCTGCCATTTTAACAAGTTCTAGAGGTAACCTCATGCAGCTGATTTACAGACAGGCTCTTGAAAAGATTAGAATATGTTCACTTTATAGTCTTGGGTTTATGTCACAGACTACGTGATATGAAACATGGGAACACAGATTTTTGGGTGATAGAGTGGAAGGCAAATGACACCCTGAGCAGTTAATATTTTATTCCTGGGCAGTAGGGAGCCATTGCAGGTTTTTGAGCAAAGGAATGGCATCATCAGAGCTGTTAGTTAGAAAGAAGGAAATTTAGGGCTTAGTTCCTAATCTTTGGTACCTATCAGAATCTAAATTGAGCTTTTAAAATATAGGGGCCAGGGGGCTCCCATCTGGAATATGGAATCTGTTAGTCAGGATTTTAAGTTCCATGGGTGATCTGGGTGCGGACTGAAAGTCCAGAGGCATTGTACTGATGGCAGAGACGACTTCATGGGGATTAATCTAAGAATCCTGTGAGATCTTGCTTGCTGATTTGTGGTTTCTGTTTCTCAGAATGAGACAGAAATTATCTTTCAGCTTCAGCACCTTGGAGACTTATAGGGTTCTGTCTTCTCTGGAAGATCTCCCTGAATTAAATCCCTTGGGTCCTGGAAAACTGAGAAACTAGGCTGCTGTTGTAGCTGAACCCCCTTGAAACTGCTACCTGTCATGTCATGTATGCTTAAATGCTCATGAGTGACCGCATACAGAAAGACGCTGAATCGAGTGACATAGGCATCTAAGCACAATTGAAATATGAAGGGCCAGATTAATCATAATGCTCATTTTAGAAAGGGAGACAATAGAGAAAAAGGGAAATTGTTCAGTGTCAGGTGATAATCAGAGATAATTATGACTAAAACTCTAAGTCATTGCCCTAGAATATGTTATTGTTCCATTCACATTCACAAATGGGTATTATAAACTTTCTAGCATACCTGAAAAGTGGCTGTTATGTAAAAAAATATAATTTATACATGAATGTCTTTAAGAAATAGATGAACACAGTATCATGTTGTGTTTAAATTATAAAAACAAATTTCTCAGACCTAAATTGTTTAATAGAAAGACTATTGTCTGATAAACAATGAATAGTTTTTAGTCCCATGTGATAAGCTTCATATACTTTTACAAATTCTACAAACTTGGAGGTAAGTATAATTAACCAATTAACTTTCTTTTTTTTCAGATATGAAATCTGAGGCTTACCGAGGTAAGTTGTGGAGTCAATACCTGAACCCACGTCTGTTTGAACGTATGACTCTCTGATGTCACTTTGGTTAGGATCCTAGCGATACCTCTCTCAACCTTAATTTTCCTTATCTGTAATACAGGCTTAGATGTGTTCTTTAAAGTCCCCATGCAGTACTAAGATTCTATAAGCTTGACTCTCACTATCTACTTTCTAAAATAAACTACAAATGTAACTAAAATCAAGTTATTTAGATGCTCCAGATTTCCCAAGCTACATGGGCCATTGTTCAATAATTTCTGTTATAACTTTTAAGATCATACTGCAACTTATATTTTTCATGGTACAAAATAGAAAATCTGATGTTCTTATTTACTTGAAATAATTTTGCCATTGCGTTCAAAATCCATAGACAAGTCCAGTCAATACTAAGTATTTCCCCCATTTTGAGCTTTTCTGTCTTAGAATTGTTTTAAATTTACATATATATGGAGATTTTAATTTTTTTGTCTTTGACTTCTAGCTTAATTGCATTATAGACAATGAATACTTTATAAGAAATTTCTTTGAAATTACTGAGCACTGTTAAGTGGGATTAGTAGAACTTTCATTCATTTGTTCCATTTTTGCTTAGAAAGACGGTAGCAATTGGATGCTAACCTATATAGCTACATTAAATCAGGCTGTCCAAATTGCTTATATCTTTGCTAATTTTACCTATTAACTTTTTAAATTTTTTACTTATTTTTGAGAGAGAGAGAGAGACAGAGTGCGAATGCGGGAGGGGAAGAGACAGAGGGAGACACAGAATTCAAAGCAGACTCCAGGCTCTGAGCTGTCAGCACAGACCCAATGCGGGGCTCGAACCCACGAACCCTGAGATCATGACCTAAGCTGAAGTCAGAAGCTTAACTGACTGACCACCAAGGAGCTCCTAATTTAACCTATTAAAAATAGAGGATTGTTTTGAAATCTCCCACTATGTTGGTAAATTTTTTCAAACCTCTTTTTCTATAACGTGAGGATAATTCAGGTGTATATAAGTTTACAACATTTACATTCTGATCGGTTGAACCTTTTCTCTTTATGCAGTGATTCTCTTCATCCCTAATGACATCCTAATAATGTTTTTCTGTCTTAAAGTCTATTTGTCTGCAATTTAAGCTCTCTTTAGTTAGTATTTGCTTGATATCTATATATCAGTATATTTGTTTCTTTATATTCTTAGATATGTTTCTTGTGAAAGGCATGTGCCACCAACTTTTACTGTTTTTTATATATCCTACCAGAACTGGTTGAGGTAGAATTTTAAATATAAGTTCTTAATGTTTTTCTATCTTTTTACTCAAAAGCCTTCAAACCATACACAAAGTTCTTGTCTTGCTTTTTTTCATTTAACACTACATCGTGGAGAGCTTTCTATAGTGGCCCATAGAGCACCTCCTTATTGTTATTCACTATCTGAGTCATGTTCCTTTTGAACCAGTGTTCTGTTGATACACATTTGGGTTATTACCAATATTTTTCTTACAAGTACTAACCTTGGGTATCATGTCACATGTGAAAATATATCTATAGGATAGAGTTTCAGAAGTGCCGATTCCTGACTCAAAGTGTCTATTCTATGTATTTGTAATTTTGAAACATGTTGCCAAATTGGCCTCTGAAGGAGGTTGGACAAATTTGAACTCCTAAGACCCACATACGAGAAGGTTCATAGACTCAAAGGAAGAACATTATCATACTTTCAGATATTTATCGATCTTCTTGGTGAAAATGGAGTTTGAAATTACATTTCTCTTATGATTAACATTAAGAATATTTTCATGAGTTTTTAGGGGCATCTGTAAACTGCCCGTTCTTATCTTTTGCTTATTTTTCTATTGCAATGTTGATCTTTCTCTGACCTATCACAAGCACTGTAAGTGTTAGATGATTAGTCCTTTGTTATGAGTTGCAGTTTTCCAGTTTGTCATTTATTTTGACTTTGTTTTCATGCTCTTTCCTTTTTTTTCCCCCATGTACAATTATTTATTTTATGTGGTTAAATTTGTCAAGCTTGTGTGTGTGTGTTTTTTTATAATTTATAGATTTTTGAATCCTAACCCATCCTTTGGAAAGGAATCTCTCTTGTTGTAGTACTGTTATGATTTCAATTTTTTTATATATAAATCTTTGATCTAGTTGAAATTTTTCTAGTGAGTAGTGTGAGGTGGGATTCCAACTGCATTATGTTATCTTTTAGAAGCTTATGTCTTTATTTCATTTATTCATTTATTAGCTGGTCCATAATTTGAAAATGCCGCCTTTATCACATACTAAATTCCCATATATATTTAGATCTGTTCGGGGATTCTTCTATACCATGATTCTATTTCTGTTTCATGCAGAAAGACCACATTGTTAATTACTGAGGCATTATAATATGTACTAGTACACGGTAGTTCTAGTTCTTCCCTTCAATGATTTTCGAGTTTTTCTGCCTATGTGGATATGGATTTTTCCCATATAAATGTAGGGTCAATTTATGCATACCTGAAGCTCATCACCCACCGTTTGTTTATATATTGGGAGATTATAACCTCCGTAATCTGGGAAGAATTAACCGTTTATAATCCTGAGTTTTACGGGCTGAGAACTGGCCGTTTCCTTTTGTTCAAGGCATCATTGGTTTTTCTCAAGAATGTGACTGAATCTTACTCTCATGAGAATTGCACACTTTTTGAAAAATTTATTCCTGGGAACTTATCTTTTTTACTGCTATTATAAATGGGGACATTCCCCCCCCCCCTTTTTTTTAATTGGCATTGTTCAGGATACGAACGCTATTAATTTTTTTTTAATTTTTATTTATTTATTTATTTATTTATTTATTTATTTATTTATTTAATTTATATATGAAATTTATTGTCAAATTGGTTTCCATACAACACCCAGTGCTCATCCCAAAAGGTGCCCTCCTCAATACCCATCACCCACCCTCTCCTCCCTCCCACCCCCCATCAACCCTTCGTTTGTTCTCAGTTCTCAACAGTCTCTTATGCTTTGGCTCTCTCCCACTCTAAACTCTTTTTTTTTTTTTTTCTTCCCCTCCCCCATGGGTTCCTGTTAAGTTTCTCAGGATCCACATAAGAGTGAAACCATATGGTATCTGTCTTTCTCTGTATGGCTTATTTCACTTAGCATCACACTCTCCAGTTCCATCCATGTTGCTACACGAACGCTATTAATTTTTATACATTATTTTGTGCCATAAGCTCTCAGTGAATTTTATTATTATTTGCTAATTTTTTCATTGATTTTCTTAGTTTTTTAGTTAAGATATTAACATGTGTATGTGATAAAGTAATTTTACCTCCTCCTTTGCAGTTTTTATACATTCAATTTCTTCTGTCTGATTGCATTGATTAGTGTTACCCATAAAATGCCAAATGATAGTAATAAAAGTAGGCAGGCTTATTTTGTTTCTGACTTAAGTGGGCCTTGTATTTTGAATTAAGCATGATGATGGTTTGGGATACCAGGTAAATATATTTTCTTATGTGGAGAAAAAAGGTCAACTTTCCTTTAATTGAATATCTGTATAACAAATTGAAGAAAAAAAAAAAGAATTGAAGACACTTGTCAAATAACACTTCAGTGAAAATAATCATAGGAGTTTTTTTAAGAGCCATTAATATGGTAAATTTATATTAATAGATTTACTAATGTTAAACCATCCTTGCTTAAAATAAACTCAAGATGTATATTCTCTTAACATTCTGCTAGATGTTTGCTGATATTTTATTTACAAATTTTATATCGATGAGCTTTTCTTTTTATTAGAAAACTTTCTGGGCTTTGAATTCAATATTATAGCCACATTTAACAAAAGCATTTGAAATTTTCCTCCTTGAGTGTATGTTTAGAAAGAATATTGCAAGCATTGCAAATATCATCTCTCTCTATTTTTTAAAATTCTTCTGTAAAATTAATTTGCACTAGGTTCTTTTTCTGGCAATATTATTTTACCACATTCACTGTTGATTGTTTTTTAAGTGTTCCATGGTCCCCTTAAGAGAAAATGAACATATTCTTAATTTTATGAATTTAGAATTCATATTATCAATCTGACATGACCTATTAAATATGTTACTGGACCTTTTATGCTTATTAGTTTTCCGCTTACTTAATCATGGACCAAGAGAAATAAATAAGTTTGCTGCAATTAGTCTGTTCCTACTAATTTTTCCTTATATCGCCTGATATTTTTATTCACGAATCTTTCTGTTATGTTGCTTGGCACATAGATATGCAAAAGTATTAGGTCTTCATTTTGAACTATAGTGTTAATATTAGTGTCTGCCTTTTTGTGTGCAATTTAATGCTTTCTGGCTGAAATTTCATCTTTTCTTAAACCTTTTACTTTTATTTGCTATTCTACTGAATCTCTTTATCTTATATATCTCTTATAAACATAGTGTTGAATTTCCTTTTTGATATAATCTTAAAATGCTTTTTAAAAATAGGTGACTCTTGAGGTTCCTTGGTGGTTCAGTTGGTTAAGCCTCTGGCTCTTGATTTCAGCTCAGGTCACGATTTCATGGTTCCTGGGTTCGAGCCCCACCCATGTCAGGCCCTGTGGGGACAGCCAGGAGCGTACTTGAGATCCTGTCTGTACCTCTCTCTCTGATCCTTCCCTGCTTGCACACACACACACACACACTCTCTCTCTCCCCTTCAAAATAAGTAAATAAACTTAAAAAAATAAAATAGGTGATTGTTTTAATCATTGTTCGGGGGGGGGGACACGTTGTTTTAAGCATGTCGCTTAGAAAAAGAGCATTAGAGGTTTACACAACCATTGTGGACACTGGGAAAGAAAATCTCAGGGGACTACTTTAAGGAAATCTGGAAGCGCGGGAATCACAGGGGAGCCTCAATCAGAATTCCAGCCATCTAGCACCAAAGTGGGCGTGGCTCTCAGTAGTAACCCCCAAAGAATTCACCACCAATTTTCTAAGTTACCCACATACAGACAGTGTGATCTCAGCTGACTCTCCCCCAGCGGATATTTTTCAAGAGGACCCCAAAAGTACCCCTGATGATCCGGTTTGTCTGCCCAAAGCTGCTGCATATGGCTTCCTGCGGCATCTGGTAAAGTTCAGTAGCATGATGTCATCAATGATTTGGGGCTGCAAACTGTCGTGGGATAGCAAGGTGATCAGAGAAAACTAAAATATGATTCCATGACCTTTCAGCTCCCTGTATTCCTATCCACCATGGGTTGCTCTACCCTTTGCAGGAGTCTTTGTATTTCAGTTTTCACTTTGCCTTTTAAGTTCTCTTAATCTTTAGCGTTCTACAGTTTTAATATGTTTCTTGGCACAGATTTATTTTTGGTTCATTCTGCTTAGGATACATTGTGGTTTCAGAACCACAGTGATGCTATGAACATTTGACTCAGAACAATTCAGTCTTTCTTTCTTTTTATTTTAATGTTTGTTAATTTCTGAGAGACACAGAGAGACACAGAGAGAGAGAGAGAGTGAGAAAGAGTGAGCACAAGCAGGGGAGGGGCAGAGAGAGGGGGAGACACAGAATCTGAAGCAGGTTCCAGGCTCTGAGCTGTCAGCACAGAGCTCAACGTGGGGCTCGAACTCATGAACTGTGAGATCATGACCTTAGCCGAAGTCAGACACTTAACTGGCTGAGACACCCAGGTGCCCCATATAACCATTCAGTCTTGCTAATTCAGCAACAAGTTTATTATATCTAGTACATAGTTATATTTCAGTGAGAGAGGACTTCGGAATGCTTCCCATGAAAATATTCAGCTCAGGGGCACCTGGCTGGCTCAGTCGGTGGAGCATGTGACTCTTGATCTTGGGGTTGTAAGTTCAAGGCCCATCTTGGGTATAGAGATTACTTAAAGCTAAAATCTTAAAAAAAAGAAAAGAAAAATGAAAAGAAAAGAAAAGAAAAAATAAAAGAAAATATTCAGCCTAGATTATCCACCATAAATTCCATGTTTAAAAGACTTCATTTGTTGAAATAATAGGATGGTGTAAAATGATTTTTAAAGTGATCAAAACACTTGGCATTTTAAAAACAGAAACTCTGTAAGTACATTAAAAGTAAATTCAGAGTTTATAGATATTAAAAGTATTTTCTTCCTTTAATTACTCTCCTGGAGTTGATTCTGAGTCTTCCTGCTTTGCTCCTCAATGATGGAAATGTTCTGAAGGATTTACTTTTGTTTAATATTTATATATTCTAAATTTCATGCTCTTTTCCTGAAAGCAGTATATAAATTCATAGTGAATTATTTAGCATCAATCATGGGTAACCTTGATGCTGCTGTTCCCATAGGTATGCAATGAACCATGGTTTTGAGTCTTAAGAAAACAGTGTATTAATAACTTTTGAAAATATTAAGTGAAATGGTTCGTTTCCCACTATTAACATTAATGTAATGAGATTTTTATTTCTGGACTGGCCAATATCCACAGTAGTAAAAATTTTAGTCTCTTTGCCAATTTTCTCAAACTTTATCCAAAAGCTAATGTACTATGGTTTTCTTTTTGAGAACAATAGACAGAATAATCTGCCTTGTATTCAAAATAAGGGTGGGGGCTCATCTTCTATGAAGTCAATCATATACTATTAATAAAGGATGCAACCTGAAATTCCTACTATACATTTTATTCCAGTTGCTAAATGCTTCATGAACCACCTTTACCTACATATAATTCTGAAGAAAGCAGATACCATTATTATGAATTTCCATTTTCAACACAGATCAATTGTCCTATGAAAGGAATTTCGTTGCAAAGCCAGAGTGAGAACCTAAGACTCTCTTTATTTTTATCCAAGAGTTTCTTTTCTAAGACCTCTTAAAATAAAATCAAACTTGAGAAGCAAAAGTAGTCTAAAGACCATATTCTATTTCCTGCCTCTAAGAAATTAAGGATCCATATCACAATCCATGTTTTAGAAACTTGTTGTGGTAATTTCAGGCTGCAGTTTTTCTATATCTTTTTGGGGGGATTTCAGCAAGTTTCATACCAAGGGTATGGGTTGGTGAAAATAAAAATATATTCAATTCAATTAAAATTATTATTATTATTATTATTATTATTATTAGCTTTTGCCACTGGAGTCGAAGGAATGGCCACGCTCATGCAGGGAGCTGTCATGCCAGCAAGTCCTTTCTGTTTATGCTTACTTTTATTTCCACCCTCTACCCTGCTTCCACTTGGGCTTCGCTTCAGCTGCCGCTTGGTGTTGCCTCTGCCCTGTTTCTTCAGACTACAGACCACTGCTTTACTACAGTCTGCTTTAATCTGTCCGCCCATCCCCATTTCTCCTCTGCCTGGGGTTCTATTCTAGTGGTTTTAGTGATTTCTTGTATCCAACATTCCATGCAGGACTTATTGTTATTATGATTTCCATCTTAGAGATGAGGAAGCTGAAGCTTAGGGAGATGAAGTCACTGGGCCCAAACCACTCAGCCCGTAAGTAAGAGAACCAGAATTTGGACCAGTTTGATTCCACAGGCTCCTTTCTTTACCACTAGCCACTCACATAAATGTGAAGGCTCTTCACCTAAACTTGGTGCACTACTCTGAGAAGCATCACACGGTGCCTTACCCTTGGCTTTGAACTGGTAGTTCTTCCAGGGCGTCTTCCTCCAGAGTGCCACTATTTTCTCTTCCCCCGGGGGTGTTTGCAACCCAGTGAATGCACATGTGTGAGGGGTGTGGCTGTGTATGTACCTGTCTGACTGCTGTGTTTCCTGTTCTTAACAGGATGAAACTAGGCCAAGTCCTTTTTATAAAGCTTTCTCTGAAAGACTTATAAAGCCTTATGCAGAAGGTATGTCCACAAAAGGCACGTACAAGACTCTATCTAGGACTTTAAAGTACCCAGTAAGTAAAACACCAAAGTGCCCCTCACTTTCACATGATAAGTGACCCATAGACTAGAAACTTCTTTAGGGAAGAATCTAGGTCTAATTGTTGAATATTCTTCATGTATTTTATGCGCCATAAGATGCTTTTCTCTGCAACCTGTACACAATGTAGATATGCCATCCATCTTTTCTCTGCTCCTAGTTTGGCCTTTAGCTCCTCCCACCTCCCCCTTCTCTTCTCCTTTCCAGGCAGTTTCAGAGAAGGCCAGCTGAGGGCCCAGGAATAAGACTGGTCTGAGAAGTCATTGCATTGTTTTTTTTCCTTGAAAAAATGGTCAACAAATGAAATTAGGGGCTCTATTTTTCAAACACTTCCTACAATATCAGGGGGCCCAACAGCACGGGGTTGGAGTGAGAAGCCATTGTCCCTGCTGGAGGGCAAGGGTTTTCTGTGTTCCCAACCCTCCCCGTGAAATTCCAATCACTGAGGCCAAGGAGCATTGCCTACCTCGGCCCCACACTGCTGTTTTTGTTACAGCAGAGCTAACAGGCAGGTAGAACAATTCAGACAGTCATTTCTGTAACCAAAGTGGGCAAAATAAAAGTGTGTGCTTCAAGAAAAGAAAAACATATGTGAACATATTTTTTTGTTAAAGTGAAGACTCTCTCTGTGTTTTATATAAAGAATGTTTGTGAAAAAATAAACTCAAAATGGATAAAGGACCTGAATGTGAGACAGGAAA
>NW_024412429.1:21385306-21427749 GCF_014898765.1 Herpailurus yagouaroundi
GGATGAGCACTGGGTGTTGTATGGAAACCAATTTGACAATAAATTTCATATAAAAAAAAAAAAGAATGTTTGTGATAAAAGAAAAGAACCTGGGATAGTATGAAAAATATACGTTAAAAACTATAAACATATATGGGAAATATGCTTGACTTAAAAATGAGAAAAAGAACAATATCTAACATATTTTGCTTTTCAAAGTGCCACTGCTGCAAAATGCAACTATGATTTAAGCAGTCCAGTTTGCTTTTCAGTTTGCGACTCCCGGTCTAGAATGTGAGATTTTTGTGAGCCTGCTTGGGAACTTAATCACTAATTGCTAAATTTCATTACAGTAATAATGCCTGTTGTTGGAAAGAAACTCTTTTAGGAGCTATAGTTCTTGATACCAAGTGGTATAGGATACAGCCCCTTCCCTCAAGGAACTATCTAAAGGTTGTTACTCATTATTTTTTTTTAATTATTTTTTTAACATTTATTTATTTTTGAGACAGAGAGAGACAGAGCATGAACAGGGGAGGGGCAGAGAGAGAGGGAGACACAGAATCCGAAACGGGCTCCAGGCTCTGAGCTGTCAGCACAGAGCCTGATGCGGGGCTCGAACTCACGGACTGTGAGATCATGACCTGAGCTGAAGTCAGACGCTCAACCGACTGAGCCACCCAGGCGCCCCGTTACTCATTATTTTAACATTTATTGGGCTTCTCTGGGGGTCAAACACTGTGCTGGACTGGTGATGCCAGAAAAAATAATAGTGTTCCCTCATGAGAAGTTTATAGGCAAATTGAAGAGGCGCATGACTAAGCAAGCAGGTACAGTGCAGAGTGATCAGTGCGGGGAGAATGTGGGCACAGGGCGCAGTGAGAGCCTAATGTGTCAGACAGGTAAGGGCTGGGTGTGGGGGCGTGATGAAGGTAGTGAGAAACAGAACCAGATGATCTGCTGGGAGATGATTATCCATGGAGTCTCAGGTGTTTCTTGCACACAGAGCCACTGAGTATTTTTACTCTGGACTATCTTTTCAAGGGTGTCTGTATACCAAGTAGGTTTGGAAGACAGAGATACTCCCTCCAGAAGGAAGGGTAGGCATGCTTACTGTCCAGTATAATAAGGACAAGGTCTCCCTCTGCCGACTTCTCATTAAAAAAGATTTGTGTGCCTTAAGTTCAGGGTTCCTCTTCTGTAATGCAATTCACTGAGTATGCAGGTGCCACCTGGGCCCGTCCATTTTGCCCCCGTGGCACTTGAGGACAAAGAGAACTGATACAAATATGCCAGTTCTCCTGCTGCTTGCTGTGCCCTGAGCAATACAGTCTTTTGTCTCTGACCTAGGAACCTCATGCTTCTGCCAGCATCTGTGAAGCTAGCAAACCAACTTGTTAAGCTTGTAAGTAGAATAAACTCTCAGATAGCCACATTTCGTGATAAGTTGTACTCCAAAGCTGGTTTAGGTTTTATGTCACTCTGCTTTCTCTTCCTTAAAACCCTAAGCCCTCAGATGTCTCTATTTCTGTCTCAACCTTTTTCTGTTGATAAAAATGTAGTTATTTTGGTTGGATTTGCATTTGTTCTCTCTGTCGCACAGAAGCACATCAACATCCCTGAGGTGTGATGCTGGATTCACAGTCAGACACGTCCGTGCTTCCTCCTCTCCCTGGCATTTCATTTCTGTAAGTCGCCAGCCACTGGAATATTAGCATAGTTAGGGTAGCCATACACTTCACAGAAATGTTTTAAAATAAACAAATTAAAATAAGCCAGGAGAAAGTTGTGATAAAGTTAATTAGGAAAAGATCACTTCCTGCACAACATGGGAGAATGTAAGAATCTCATTCTGGGGCTTGGCATGGACAAGCACCATGTAACAGATGACGATGTGAAACCCGGGTGTATTTTTCTCAACCTTCCTGTCGCTGCTCAGATGTGTGTGCATTGTTCAGTCAACAGTCCATAAAACAGGCTTCATTTGGTCTTGCTTGTGCTGTTTTTGGGTGTCTGTGTGGGTGTGTTGGTAGAGGTGGGGGACTGTGTTCATTCAGGAAAGGACTGGAGGGGTAGGTGGGTGAAATTTACTGAAAATGGCAAAAGCAAACAAAGTCCCATCTGAAGAGTTTGTGCTTAACTGGTACTAACAGTGACAGAGAGAATGGCCATATCTGCCTCAGACACCATGCGATCTTAGAAGGACAAGCCCTGTAGGGTGATGTCAGATGTCAGCCCTCTGCGAGACACTCTTTTGAATCTCTTTTTCTCTCTGCTTCTGCAGGACCGGGTATTTTTCTACTCTGGCAGAGCTTTAAAACTCCACTCGACTACAGATCCTTTTCTATTTCTTTTTCCCTTTCCCTGGTTGCTGCATTAACACCAAGCTCACGGGCTCAAAATCTCTTTGCCTAAAGGAAGTCCTCTGTAAGATGACAGTTTATCAGCCCAATTGAAATGCAGTCTTTTAGGATTTGCGCTGTTTCTCTCAAACTCTCTGTGCTAATCCTCCTGTTATCGTCTCTGTCAGATTTGTTGACTACAATCAGTTTGTCACCCGAAGTCATATGTGAAGACAAGTGACTAAGTCTACACCTCAATGCTTTGGTTTGCAAAGGCTAAACCTAATAAAGTTTTAAACTGTGAATCACCTTTTATTAAATAAAGACAAAAGCCATCTGTCACCTTCCATCTCTGTATTTGCCAATTTATATGCATGAGCGATTGCTATACTTCATTAGTTTCATAAGCAAAAGAATGCAAGTCTAGGAGTCCTGCTGGTTTGTTTACTGGTTGGTGCTTCAGACAGGATGGGAATCCAGTGCTCAGTGTGATGCATACAGGCAGAGAGGCTAAGCAGTTGGAAATATCTTTTCCTCAGAGTTCACCCACAGGCACATGTCTACACACACACACACACACACACACACACTGACTCCACTAATCTTGAATTTGTAACAGAAGCTATCTAAATGAAGAAGATTCTAGTCATTAATGTAACAAGCCAGGGAAAACTGTACTCAATTCCTTCTAGAAAGAGCCGTTTTTGGAGAAAACACTTTGATAGATAAATAGAAGTAAAGAATTGGATTCTAACGTCTGTTCAACATTCACATGATGTTTTCTCAGTGTGTGCATTAAACAACAAGGGAACTTTGTTATGCTTCTTAGAAGGGGGAGAGAGACAAGGGTGGAAAAAGAGGTAGATGTCCACCTGTGACATGGTAGATGGCTGTGGTTCGAAGGAAAATAACTTTGCTATGACTCTCAAAGTTTGGTAACTTTAGTCAAACTCAAATTAGTTTGTGTGGACAGAATTTTGTTTTGTTTTTAATTTTTTATGTTTATTTATTATTACTTTTTAATTTACTTGAATTTTGTTGAGAGTGATATGTTTAATTTTTTTTGGCCCAGGCTGATTTATAATAAAGGTTGCTGCTCTCACTGACCTTATAATCAAGAGGGGATAGAGACAAATGTACAAATATATAAACAATATAATTTAATAAAATGGTAAGTATTATAGGAAAAATAAGCCAGGGTGTTGAAAAAACATTTGACTGGGGTTGGGATGGCTGCAGATGGATGAAGAAAGGGCTCATAAATGAGATGACATTTTCGCTGAGTGTAAAGGCAAGAAATAACTCATGTTCAAATATTTTGCTACTTGATTGTAGGAGATACAACGATGAAAATGAAAGTTCTGATCTGCAAGGAATTTAAGGTCGAAGAGGAGGAATAGGATACAACAAAAGTAAAAAGCATTTAATAAAGTTCCGTACACTCATTCAGAAATAACTCTTTAACATATATCCCACTGGAATTAATCTCTGTGAGAACCAAGAGAATGACCAGCTAGCTCCATGTTGAAGAAATCTTCCTGGACAAATTAAATTCCTAGACAAGGAAGAGTAAACCAGTTAAGTCTTTTCATTGCAAACATCAGAATCTAACTCAGGCTTAGTAAGAATGACTGTGCATTGAGTGTGCATAGAGGGCATCTCAGGAGTGGTAGAAAAATGGAAGACCTGTTTTGGCAAACAAGTTGGAAATAAGATGCTGCCTAATTTTACGCAGTAGCAAAAATCTGGCCAACATGCCATCATGTTATCATTTCTCTATGCCATAGTTGCTGCTGTGGACATTGTCTCCGTGACAGAACCCAGGCCTGGCAGAGACACTCATAAACTGCACCACATCAAAGAAATCATGACTGTCTTATGCTCTTGAATCAGTCCTACGGTCCTGCTTCAAGGTCCCAAGCAAGCGCATTCAATCTGCCGAAACAATATATCATTCCCTTTCTAGGTTCAGGGGACAGGGTTCTGTTTGCCTTCTGTAATGAGAGATAAAACTCTGCATTTTACTAAAACTCACACAATAGGGATCCCCTTGAAACAGGAAAGAGAATTGGGTTTTGAACAGGAAAAATGACAATTATCCAATATACTTCACTATTTGTGACTGCCCACTATCCATATACACCTCTATACTTATGCTACTATTCCAAAATAAAAAGCTCTTGAATAATACAATAATATTTGTATTGTCAAAAATTGTACTTACTCTGCCCCAAGACCAGAATATCTCCTGTGTCTTCCATATAAATTAAATTCTCCTGTCTCCAGATTTGTCACAATCCCTCCTCAATCGTGTCCGATGAAGAATCTATACCACTATTCACCATGGACCAACAGCATTATCATCACCTAGAAACTTGTTAGAAATACAAATTCTTGAGCCACAACTCACATCTATTGAATTTGTACCTTTGGCCACAGTGCTCAGCAATACCCTCGGTTGATTGTAAGAGTCACTGGTTTCTAGAACTTTCTGTGATGATAGAAATATTCTATATCAGCACCATTCAATATGGTAGTCACTAGTTAATATGTGGCTATTGAGCAAATGCTAGTATGGTATAGAAGTTCAATTTTTTTTTTAATTTTTTTTTCAACGTTTATTTATTTTTGGGACAGAGAGAGACAGAGCATGAACGGGGGAGGGGCAGAGAGAGAGGGAGACACAGAATCGGAAACAGGCTCCAGGCTCCGAGCCATCAGCCCAGAGCCCGACACGGGGCTCGAACTCACGGACCGCGAGATCGTGACCTGGCTGAAGTCGGACGCTTAACTGACTGCGCCACCCAGGCGCCCCTAGAAGTTCAATTTTTAATTTAACTTAATTTTAATTTTAGTAGCCACATGTAGCTAGTGGTTATCATATTAGTGTAAGGCTATAATATTACCACTGCTGACACACAATAGTAGGAAAAAAGGAGAGAAAAGATACAAGGTATTAAAATATACAAATTATACATGACATGACAAGGAAGAAAATATTGATGGGAGCTTTAGTTCTGTTTTAAGGGAGCTTTAGCCTTATAACTAACCTGTGTAGTCTGCTTACAAGAAGGAGTTATGAGTGTAGCTTATATTTATAACTCCCACATAATTTATACTGCCTTTGTTTTCAGCCAGCACCTCTACTACTCAGAGCTCTTTAGGTGGTTTGATGACCTGAAGTTTATTCTGGAAGGATCTTGATCCTTATTGGTCCTGCCATTTTTGTGTAACTGGTCATCTCCATTAACATTTACCCCTAGTCAGGGTAGTAGAAGAAAGTACCTCAGGGGCTTCCTCAGTCCCATCAACCCACCCTTCTTGCCTCTTGGTGAAATAGCAACACTTGGCTGTATTAATATGAATATTAATTCATATCCTATAGAACATTATAACTTTATCTTTCACTGTTTTACCAATAGCATGAACTATTAGGAAGCAGCCAGTCTGTGATGGACTCTGATGCACCACCCTGTTCCCCATCCTCTCTTCTGTTATGTAGGACTTAGTACTCTAATTGCTAAGAGGGCTGCTGGAAGGTAGCCCTCAGCTGTCATCCCCTTTTGGGGAGTGCCTCAGCTGGATAGAGCCATCTCACTGAAGTCCACCATCCTTTGTGGTGACTCATATCCATTGACTGATAGACTCAGAGGTATAAAGAGCTGGTCTTCTTACCCAATGTAAGATGGTTCTAAAAGATCACAGACCTTAGCTACCCATAAGGTCCACTGAATTTTTTTGAGACCATAGCACAAGTTGACTTCACTCTTCATCAAGTCCTTCTTCCACATCTCTTCCCTTCCAGGTGTACATCTCTAGAGAGCTCCCTGAAAAAACTGTATGCTACTCTTCATCTCAGAGTCTAATTTCTGAGCAAATCCACCCGAAAAAAATGTTTTATTTCAATTCTGAGGAACGATTGTTCCTACTATGAGAAGCAAATTCTTCTTTGGGCATTAAAACCTCGACAGCCCAGAAATCCAGAGTTGCAGGAATGGAAAGCAAATTTTGTGAGTGGATCTTTTTTTTTTTTTTTTGCTGAATGCATGTATTCTGACATGAAAGTAGCTACCCTATATAATGTTTGCTGGCTCAGAGCATCTATGACATCCAACGGTTCTGCATAACAGTCTCTCATGCCATTGTCTCTAAGCTGGCAGGAACCATAACTAACTTGCCAATCATCCTTTCTTTTATTTTTCTAAGGCCAGCTGCTTCTGGGTACAGGATCAACCTATTGACTCTCTTTGGGATCATGATGGAAGCAGGGCATTTCTTTCCACCAAATTTATATCAAGAGAGATTCCCTTCAAACAGGAAGGCGGTTTGCATACACACAACTGAAATGTTGACATATTGCTATGGAGACTTTAACCTGGAGGGCAAGAAATTACGTAGGATAGGGTAAATACACTCTAAATGGGAAGAGCAAGAGAAACACACATGTAGCTGAGTAAGCTCTAGACAGGTTCATGAACTAGAAAGTAGTCTGGTTTATCACAACACTGAAGGCAAATATTCAAACTTAAAAATAAGTTAGGGCACCTGGGTGGCTTAGTCTGTTGAGTGTCTGATTTCAGCTCAGGTCATGATCTCTCACGGTTTGAGGGTTTGAGCCCCACATTGGGCTTTGTGCTGACAGTGCGGAGTCTGCTTCAGATTCTCTATCTCCTTCTCTCTCTGCCTCTCCCCCGTTAGTGCGCACACACGCACACCCTTTCTCTCTCTCTTTTTCAAAATAAATAAACATTAAAATTTTTTTCAAAACTTAAAAATAAATATTATAAATACTGTCAATAATTAAACATGTCCATTTAAATACAAATTAATATTTGATACCCCAGTTAATTATGCTCACATGTTTTCAAATGGGGTCTTGGACATTAAAACTCTAGTGAGCATAATTAGAATTAATTTACATGCCCCAAGGTAAAAAAAAAAATAATTTCATTTGAAATATTAGATAAGTCTGACTTATAATTGAGATGAATCTTTTCACTATTTAGTCTGACAAATGAATTTTCTGTACATATTATGTTCCATGAGATATGAGTAGCCATCTGGACCTTATCCAATGTAGGATGATCAGGGTCATTCAAAATTACTTCATCAACTGAATTTTTAAAATGTGCATTGGAATGCAAATGTCAACTTATGTCTGGCAGCTTATTAGAATAATTTGAACTATTTGAACAGCTGAAAACTTCATTTTGAAAACTTTGAAAATTAGCAGCAGTTGGATACACCAATCTCCCATCCAGACAGAATTTAATTTGCTCTGCTCGTTGACTTGATATGAACTAAAAATATCCTCAAAATTGTCTTACATACATGTGCCTTTCATATCCTCATGCATAAACATACATACAATTGTTAAAGTAGGGTCAAGGAAGTCTTCCCAGAGTACATGATACTTAAGCTTTATTATGAAGAGAAGATTTCTTCACCTGGAGAACATGGTATTAATTACAGTTTATGGAGGCAAGAGAGAGCATCATGTATCATGAAACCATAAGATTTAGGATGGCTGGAAAATGGTGTGTATAGTAGACTGTCCAGAAATAGGGTGAAAAATGGAAAAGGATCAGGTCACAAGAGGCATTGTATGTCCTGCCAACACGTTTAGGTTGCATCCTGCACTTCAGCACCACAACCTCGTACCTTACATCCAAGTTCCTCCCAAATACATCTCCAGTCATTATTCCTCTCATTCTACTAGGGCCAACTGCTTCTGGGAACAAGACAAAAATCTTTTCATACCTATATTTAGCTAAAATAACTAGACACTTCACAGGGTGTAAGAAGAAAGATTAAAAAATTAATTTTGTACTGAATTATTCACATGGTAAAGTATACAACTAATAAATACACATCACAGGTTGTGAAATGATGGAAAATCTATGCATCGGTCTCTGCCTCTGGTTCCTGGCACAGAACTCTTAAAGCTCATGTAATTTTCCAAGTGATAAGAGTACTAGGAAAACAATAGGTGTATCTTATGTCCTAATAATTGGTCTTTGATTCTGTTTCCAGACGTGAGAACTCCTGAATCCCTTGGAATTTCCCGAGTGATAGGAATGTTTTTTGTTCCAATGAGGCAATTGCTGGTGGGCTCCAGAGAGACCAACTCATGATTAGAAGCTTGGAACTTTCAGCTTCACCCACACTCTCCAGGAAGGGAAGAGGGGCTGGAGATTGAGTTCATAATTGAAACATACCTCTGTGATGAAGCCTCCGTAAGAATCCCCAAAGTATGAAGCTTGGAGAGCTGTTTTGGTTGGCGAGCATATGTCCATGCCAGGAGGGCAGTGTACCCCAGCTCCACAGGGATAGATGTTCCTGTATTCGGGACACTTCCAGACCTCACTCCATGTGTCGTCTATTTGGCTGTTCCTTTGTATTTTTTACAATATCCTTTGTTATATAATAACAGGTAAACATATTTCCTTAATTCTGTGAGCTGTTCTAGCCAATGATTCGATTAAATAGGTCACAGGAATCTCTGATTTGTAGTCAAGTTGGACAGAAGTTGTAGGTCACCTGGGGGCACACCACTTGTGGGCGATGTCTGAAGTAGCAGAGTCTTGTGTGACTGAGCCTTTAACCTGTGGGGTCTGCTGTTAACTCCAGCCGGTTAGCATTAGAATTTTTAAAAAATTTTTAATGTTTATTTTTGAGAGAGAGAGGGAGAGACAGCGCGAGTGGGAGAGGATCAGAAAGAAAGAGAGACACAGGATCGGAAGCAGGTTCTAGGCTCTGAGCTGTCAGCACAGAGCCCAATGTAGGGCTCGAACTCATGAACCATGAGATCATGACCTGAGCTGAAATCAGATGCTTAACTGACTGAGCCACCCAGGCACCCCAGCCTTAGAATTTCTTGGTGTGGAAAACCTAACATCTGGTGTCAGAAATGTTGTGAGTAGTATGAGTGAAGAAAAAACACAGTGCATCTTTCCTTTAGACAGGTTAATGAATCATCACAGGCCGAACATACCAGGTAACTATTACTGAGATCAAGAAATAGGACAATAGATGGGGTACCTGGGTGGCTCAGTCAGCTAAGTGTCTGACTTTGGCTCAGGTCATGATCTCACGGTTCATGGGTTCGAGCCCCACATTGGACTCTGTGCTGACATCTCGGAGCCTGGAGCCTGCTTCAGATTCTGAGTTTCCCTGTCTCTGCCCCTCCTCAACTCATGCTGTGTCTGTCTCTCTCTCAGAAATTAATAAACTTTTTTTTTTTAAAAGAAATAGAACAATAGAACTTTAAAGAATCTTAGATGTCTTCCTTATGCCCCCCCAAGGGTAATGGTTTCTAACAGCATAGGCTAAATTTGCTTGTTTTAAACTTTGTATAAATGGGGTCATACAATGTGTATTCTTTGTGTCTAATTTTTTTTTTCCCTAATAGCGTGTGAGAGTGGGGTGGGGGAAAATGGAGAGAAGATTCATTAATCTTGTGTGTATGGAAGTATTTTGTCTATTTTCACTGCTGAACAGTATCAATTTTGTTAATAGGTACAATAATTTATTTATTCTACAATAATTAATCATTCTACAGTAGATAAACTTCTGAATTACTCCCATTTTACAGTGATGGTGACCAGTGCTGTTATTAGCATTTTTGCACACTTTTGCGACTTTTGTTGCGTGTAGATACACATGTCTGTTGTATATACACCTAGGAGTCAAACTGCTAGTTCATTGTATAAGTATGCTTAGCTTTTGTAAACTTCAGCCTAACAGTTTTCCAAAGTGATTTATAGCAGTTTACATTTCTATAGCAGTGTTTGTCAATTCTAGCTGCCCTACATCCTTGCCAACACTTGACATTATTAGAATTTTGAAATTTTAACCGTTTCACTAAATGTTCTGTTCAGTCCCACATTAAGCATCTACTTTGTGCTGGAATTTCCAGTCTTTCCTAAGATGCAAATATGAATTAGGCGTGATTCATCATACTCCAAGACCTTCTTGACATGCATTTGAAATCATTTCATAACTTAATTATTCCTTTCCCTCCGAGTCAACTATACTTATACAAACAGTTATCTGAGAAAGACAATTCCAGGGCTCTTTAAAATCCCAGGAAGTTATGGGGTCCCTGGGTGGCTCAGTCGGTTAAGCGTCTGACTTCAGTTCAGGTCATGATCTCACAGTTTGTGGGTTTGGGCCCCACATCGGGGTCTGTGTTGAGAGCTCAGAACCTGGAGCCTGCTTTGGATTCTGTGTCTCCCTTTCTCTCTGTCCTTACCCCACTCGCACGCTGTCTCTCCCTCTTTCAAAAAATAAATAGACATAAAAAAAAAAAAAAAGAATCCCAGGAAGTTACTTTGGAATACTAGATCCATAAATAGGTGGGAAATTTATTCCAAAATTTTTGTGTGATTAACTTAATTACTCTGAGGAAAAACCTAGAGGCAGTTCACATTTTCACCTATAGCAATTAGTAAAGAATTTCACCATAAGTAGAAGTAAAATTTCAAACATAAGATTATTGTTTGAGTAAGTGCTTCAGGTTGGGTGCTGTTGGAAGTTACATTGGAGGGCAAAATTATAAAGTAATTATAATGGGATATCTTTTAGGAGATAAAACAGAGGTCTAAATAATTAATTATTTCAAGTCACTTGTCAAAATGAATAACTTACTCAATAAGAAAGGGAAAAAATGAGCAATATTTTGTAGAGCTCAAGTTCCAACTTGAGGAACGAGGTCTTTCTTTCTTTCTTTCTTTCCCCCTTTCTCTCTTTCTTTGTTTCTTTAATGTTTGTTTTTGAGAGAGAGAGAGAGCACAGGGAGGGGCAGAGAGAGACAGAGAGGGAGACAGAGAATCACAAGCATATTCTGTGCTGACAGCACAGAGCCTGACCTGGGGCTCGAACTCACAAACCACGAGATCGTGACCTGAGCTGAAATCAAGAGTCAGACACCTAATCAACTGAGCCACTCAGGCACTCCTGAGGTAGTTTTCATTCTTACAACTTAGTAAATATGACATCAGAAACACCAATTAGCCTCCTTTTGGGGGCAAGACAAAGAAAGATGAAAAGAAAGAAAGCAAAGATAAGTTTTAGGTAACCAAAGAATCATTGCAATGACTCCAGCCAATTCCGCTGGCTCAGGAATCCAAGCTCAGAAGTCAGTGGGAGGGATAGCAGTCTTTTTTGTGTCCCAGATCATATGCTGCTTCTCCGTGGTAAACTTCCACAGCACCTAGTTAGGGGCACTTTTGTATCCATGATTGAAGAGAGCACAGGCAGAGGTGGAATCCTTCAGAAACAGACTTCCCATATTGCTGAGCGTGTCCATTATGTTCATTTGTATAACAAGCTTTGAATGAGGGTGCACATGCTGCAAAAGTTGATGGCTACATCATGGTGAGATGACAGACACAGGCCACATGCTTAATATGTCATTACTGAGCCCTGGCCACTGCCCCCTCCCAACTTGCCCAGTCAACTCCTGGAAAGCCATTATTTCCCCAGAAATGCTATCTTACCTGCTAAACCATAAAGTCCAGAATACTACACGTTATTAAAGTTCTCCTTTATGGAAAACATTTTTGCCCATGCTCCTTCCAGAGTCTGAAAATATTCCTGGAAGATTAACTGCTTTATCCCATAACAAAGGAGACTGGAATTGTATGTGTGCTTAAGGCAAAGAGGAATAAGAGAAATATGTCCTTTTCTAAAAAAATATTTATTTAAATTCAAGTTAGTTAACATATAGTGTAGTATTGGTTTCAGGAGTAGAACCCAGTGATTAAATCTACCCCAGGCACATGGATTCTCATTAGGCTTTAAATACTTTCTTTAGGACCTGGGGATCATGGGCTAGTGGTTATTTTCATGAGTGCTGTATGCCAACAATTACATTATTCTTCCCTGGATTTTGCCTTGGTTTTCAGATAATGTTCTCAGGAATCTGAAATGGATACTGAAATATGCTGGGCTAACATGATTATTACATCTGTTGCTATAATTTGATTACCATAGTTATTCTCACAGAAAACAGTATTCTTAACAATCAAAATAACAGGAGAGGAAAGTAATAAAAAAAATCACTATTTACAAATACTGGCTGTTCCCAAAGAATGTGTCTCAAGTGAGTGTGAATATATAGCTACTCACCAGGCAAGTTTGATCTGTAAGATGTGTTGTGAAGGGTAAATTAAGAAAATGACATCTTTAATGAGAGAAGATCTTGTGAAAATATTCCCTGACCTTAGACTTTTCATTGGGAAGTTTTTACTAGTAACACTTTCATTGATGTTGCTTATATGACTTAACCAGGTCGAATTTGATGATATTCACATCCTTAACAGTTTAGAGTGATTGCTCTGTCATTGGGTCTTGAGTTATTATTAGGCAATGATAGAAAATGCAGAGAAGACTTGATGTAATCATAAATTTTCCATGTCCCTCTCCTCTCTGTTGGGGTATAGAACTGAAAACCATTTTCCTTGCATAATTTAATTAACCTGTCACTTTATTTTGGAGGCTTGCTAATTCATGATCCAAAAGGACTGATTTATGGAACATTACGAGGACAAAAGCTAGATGCTGAATAGAATTAAGAAGCATAAGTATAATGTAAGAGTAGAATTATTTTTGAATTAACATCAATTATAAAATGAGTTAAAAAAAATAAAATGAGCTCAAAAGATTATTTACTGCTTAAGCTGAAAAGTCTGCAGTTTATTGATCTGATTTTCTTTTTCCGGTGAGTAGAGTTTCCTGTTATTTTTTATTGAAGAATGAAAATAATATTGAGGGATAGTAACAACAACTTTTAATAGTTCTGGTTATTTAATAGATAATATGCTAGTTTCGATTGATATATACAATTTCTGTTCTCACAGGAAGTTGCTAGGTAAAAATTATTCTTAATGATTATCAGACCATGCTCATGGAATGTTATTCTAATTTAGTTTACAAAACTTATTGTGATGTCAAAAGCAAATTAAAGTGTATGAAAAATGGGAAAATAGCCACAGTTGAATTTGGAAGACTCTATTACTCAAAAAGTTTTAAGTATTAAGAATCAATTGAAAAAAGTCTCCTAAACATATTGTTTCCTGAACTGAACAATATCTAAGATATTCTCTTTTAGAAGATCAGGAAGCCATCTTGGAAAATACAAAAGCATGTATCCTTTAATAGCTGGGAGCATTTATAAATAAAAGGAGGAGACTAAGGTATACAAGAACGGTTAGCTAGAAGGGAAGAAAGACATAATTCTCTTGGCCTTTAAATGTTAGTCCTTTCCTTGTTAGGGGCTTAGCATGGGGCTATATAGAGTGGAAGCTTAGCATGTACACAGTAGGTCAGAGAGGGTCTTAACTGAAGGGTGTGAGTCGGATGGGGTCCTTTGACATACTCTGCAGAGTTCCAGTTATTCTTCTGCATTCTTCCCAGATATGGGTCATTATGGGTGGAGCCAGGGAGTGAGCTACAGGTAGGTGGCCTATATTGTATGTGAAGCGAGTTATTGGGATGGATAGCCTCTACTTATAGCAGCTGTTCCTACCCTTAGACCTAGGTAACAAGGACCCCCACCCTCGCCTTCACCCCCATCCCCAATTTAGAGGGCCCCTCTTGACCCTTTTCTGGCTGTGCCTCACCCCTGGAGTTGGAGTTCTTGGGACTAAGGCAAAAAGGCCACCAAGCCCCTCTCCTTCTAACCATGTGTGGGTACCTGGGGTCTCAGAATTCCCTGCCCAATGGCCCTGGGCCTGCATCCAGGGCTCTATGAGATGCTTTCAGCATCTGATTCTTCTGAGAATGGGCCACATCACACATGTGATCACTTTTATACTTAAGACATAGTCAAAGGGAAGCTATTTTCAGGCATGTAGGACAGAATGTATGTATGGACAGGCATGTAGGACATGTATGTATGCAGGGCACATCCTGATGTGGGATGAAGCCAAAGATGGCAAAAGATGTGACTCAGCTAGGGATTAAGTGCTGGGGCATGTTTTGCTCACCTTTTGTTCCAGCACAGAATTTCAAGGAGCCCGAGAATTCTAATTAAGATCCTATCCTTCCAGAGCATTATGAAAGTATATTTGTCAGGAACATATTTTATTAAAAGGCTGTGAGCTTGACTTATAATATTTAAACATTCAGACAACAGCAGGTGGATTTCCATTTGTCCTTCCGGTCCAGGCAGGACCTGCTGATGTTAAGGCCCTGTGGATGTTGGGCATACCGAATATTCTAGATAAAATTGTGTAAGTTCACATTGTCCAAGAACACAGACTCTTTCATCCTTAGCACCTAGCACAATGCCTGATGTATAGTAAGTACTCAAATAGTTGTGGAACAAAGAACTAAATTTGAGTTACTCTTGGAAGCTGAGTCATGAAAATTCATATCTCTCCAGCAGATGCTCCTAACGTGGGAGGAAAGAGCCAGTATTTTCTACAACAGAGAATATTTTACTTGTGTAAATCACCTGGCAATATTTCTGTCACTTTGTAGGTCCACAGTAAATGTTACCTACCATTATTAATTATATAGTCTATGAATTGTGAATTCCAGAGATTTTTGTCAGTTGAGGTTCAGGAAGTGTGGTTTGTGTAGGCGCTTTAAAATGTGTGATCAATTTTTTCACATCATCAAAGTTTCCATGAAATGATTCCTTGCCACGTGAATAATTTAGCATCTACCCTAATTGGTAGGTTCCAACACTTGTCAAACTATTTACTTGATTAACTCTACAGCTATGACAACCTCAGAGTAGATATAAATTTTATTTCAAGCTATCTTTTAAGTAGGAGAATTGTGTTGCCCTCAAACACTAATCTGCCTGTTAGTTTGAAAATTTCACATTTGATGTTTTTCACAGGATTCATGGCCCATACCCAGCCTTTAATTTCAAAAACACCCCTGTAGGTTTCTCAAGGATAGTGCATGCTGGAACCTACAGAGGGTTTAAGTTAGAAGAGGAAATACTGTATATATTTGATAAATGACTGAGGGAATTAATCTCATTTCTTAAAAGAATCTGTCCAAAGGATACAGCATCTATATCCATTAGTTTGCCCACTTTTGCCTTAGTTCATCCCTAGAAGTGGCTGAGCCATAATTATTTCAGGCCTCCTTCTACAAAAAACAGACAAAAATACCTTGACTGGGTTAGATTCATATATATTTTACCTTTTAAAAACTTCAATACCACATTTGCCTATTTGAACAGTGTTTCTCCAATAAAACAAGGATTATCATGGCCCTTCTAAGTTTAGTTTCAGATAAACCCTTGCATTTCTAGAAAAAAATTGTATGGCAGTGGTGAGGGAGTAGTTTATTGGAGTATTAGACTCTGTAACATGAACTCAGTCTCTTTCTTTTGAAGCTGACAAAATTTGATCCAATCCAGTTCTAAAGAAGAGTGATTAGCTCATTGTAGGAGACAAGTAAAACCTGCTTACATAATTTTCTTCCTTTAAAAAAATTTTTTTAATATTTATTTATTTTTGAGAGTGAGAGAGCATGAGTGGGAGAGGGGCAGTGAGAGCAAAGGAGACACAGAATCTGAAACAAGCTCCAGGCTCTGAGCTGTCAGCACAGACAGCTCCAACTGGGGCTCTAACTCAGGAATGGTAAGATCATGACCTGAGTTGAAGTTAGATGCTTAACCGACTGAGCCACATAGGTGCCCCCATATTTTTTTGTTACATGGGTTCTATTTCATTTTTATTTTTAATTCTTTCTCCCCGCCCCCCCCCCACATTTTTTTTTTTTTTTTTTACTTTAATTTCAATTGTGTCTACTACTCAAAATCGTTTTGGGAATAAGCTGGGTATAAATGCTATATGCTCCATAGTATAAACTCTTAGAAATCAGGCTTGTTGTACATTTTCAGTACCCATCTCAATGCCTGCATCCAGTATACTTATAATATGAATGTAGCCAGTAGATGAATGAGAGCAGGCAGAACCTTTGAATATTTCAGAGAGATCCAAAATTCTAATAACAGGTTTCAAAATTCACATGAAGCTATAATTTTTCAGGAAGAAATTTTATCCTGGGCAAGAGAAACCAAATTTCAGTCTCTTATCCTCATGCCATCTAATAGCATTACTGATGAATCAACCCGGTTACTGGCAGAGCCTGTTGCCTGGGCACAAGTGCTGGGGAGCGCAGTAAGGAGATCGTCTTCTAAAAATAATTTGTTCTATACCTTCTCTACCCCTCTTTCACCAGTGACATATTTAGACACGTAAGCGAATTCAGCTTAGGTTTATCGCAATGAAGACTTAAGCTATGTGGGAAAAGCACATTTGTCTCCATCTGCCAGATGTTGTTCCCTACCATTCCTAGAAAAACATCCATTTTCTCCATACATGCTTGCCTGTTGTTCACACTGAGGAATAGCATTTTTGCTGCTCTGTTGAGGCATGCTACCTCACTGAATGTGAGCTTGGCGTCAGTAGAGTTGGAAGAGTTGATTGTGGGCAATTGTACCATGATCGACAAGGACAATAGACCAACATGTTGTCCACTAGGCATTGTGGCCCCATGAGACTCTGACAATGGACCAACGATCCTTCCAGATTTAGGAATGTATGTGGCTAGAAGAATGATGGCAATTGTAGCAATCCATAAATAAAATTCTGTATTTATAGCTATACATATGTATTTATGTATGATATATATGTGTGATACTGTATATATGTATAATACTGTATTTATAGCTTTCACATTATCTGATTTGATTCTTATGATTTCTCTGTGAGTTAAAGAGAATTATTATTAGTATACTCATTTCAGAGTTGAGAAAAACCGATGCTCAGAAAGACTGAGGAGCTGGTTCAAGCTCTTGTTGCTCACACTGTCACTAAGACAGAAATGTGGCTGTAGGCCATGCTGGCACTCTGGTTCTATCCTAGAGGACAAAATTGAAATAAAAATTAGCCACCAGGGAGGAAAGGAAGAGTGGGGCTTAGTATGCTAAAAAGGGATGTTTTCCTCTAGATTCTGAAAGAATGAAAAAGGAGAGCCAATTTAAGTAAAGTCCTTAGGAAAATAGTTTAAATAGTAGCCAAGGCTTTCTTCAATCGCTCAGTGTTGGAATTTGAAAACTTACCTCAAAATGGATTCAATACGTGTGCTATATTGAGCAAGTACTGCCATAGATTAAATGAGTATTTTCATCTTCAAAAAGTGACTCCATTTCAATATAAGTAAAACTAATCACTTCTTTCCCTCCAAAAATGTGATGTTCTCATTTAAGTAATAAATGGCTAAGCTAAGCATATTTACTCCATGTTAGGTAGTCTTCTAAGTAACTTTATATATTTTAACTCATTGAATAAAAGGCCCTAGGGATTCATTCTAATAATTATGCCCATTTTACAGATGAAGAAATTGAGGCATAAATTGGTTAATAAATTTCCTGAGGTCACACAGCTTAAAACCAGAGGAGGCAGAGTTTGAATCTGTATCACAACTTTTACTTTTAACACTAGGTTCTAGTGTCTCAAATGAACAGCAAACCTACGTTTCTCTGGTAAATCATCATAAGCAATACAATTTCTTTTGAAATGTTTATTTATTTTTTATTTTTGAGGGAGACAGAGACAGAATGCAAGTGGATTAGGGGCAGAGAGAGAGGGAGACACAGAATCTGAAGCAGGCTCCAGCTTCAGCACAGAGCCTGACACGGGGCTGAACTCATGAGCTATGAGATCATGACCTGAGTCAAAGTCGGATGCTCAACCGACTGAGCCACCCAGGCACCCCTTAAGCAATAAAATTTCTTAGTGAAGAGCTTTCTCTCACAAAAATTACTGCTCAGTATAAAATACAACTTTTTTTTTTTTTTTTTTTTTTTTTTTGCATGCTTCTGACTCCACAATAAGAAACGTGATACCGTGGCCATTGTGATTTCAGGATCAAATGAAATAGAGCAACACCAAAGGGTCTTCTCTCATTTGAACTTCTTGGCACTCCAGATGCTAATGCTTATCGTGCTCACATATAGTTTTTGAAGGAAATCTCTAGGAGGAGACAATACAATGATGAAACCATAGTGACCACCTGTGGATCAGGTGTAGTGTGACATGGTTTGTTAAATCCCTTGAAAATAGAAATTAAGTTTCTCAGGATCCACATAAGAGTGAAAACATATGGTATCTTTCTCTGTATGACTCATTTCACTTAGCATCACACTCCCCAGTTCCATCTACGTTGCTACAAAAGGCCATATTTCATTCTTTCTCATTGCCAACTAGTATTCCATTGTGTATATAAAGCACAACTTCTTTATCCATTCATCAGTTGATGGACATTTAGGCTCTTTCCATAATTTGGCTCTTGTTGAAAGTGCTGCTATAAACATTGGGGTACAAGTGCCCCTATGCATCAGCACTCCTGTATCCCTTGGGTAAATTCCTATTGCTGGGTCATAGGGTAGATCTATTTTTAATTTTTTGAGGAACCTCCACACTGTTTTCCAGAGTGGCTGCACCAGTTTGCATTCCCACCAACAGTGCAAGAAGGGAAGAAAAAAAACAGAGAGGGAGGCAGCCAAACCATAAGAGACTCTTAAAAACTGAGAACAAACTGAGGGCTGATGGGGGTGGGAGGGAGGGGAAAGTGGGTGATGGGCATTGAGGAGGGCACCTGTTGGGATGAGCACTGGGTGTTAGATGGAAACCATTTTGACAATAAATTTCAGTTAAAAAAAGAAAATAGAAATTAAATTACTTCCATAGAAAGTCACCACTGTCATCCCAAGACTATCCCTCAGAACTGTTCCTTTGGAAAACACACACAGAAGCAGTATGATCCTAATTGTAAAAATGAAAGGTCTAAAAAGAAATATACCAACAGAAGACAGTAGTTACCTCTACATAGCAGACTCATTATGGATTTTTTAATACTTATGTTGTTCATAAATGTTCTAGGATAAATGTATGTTGCTTTTAAAAATGGTATGGAAAGCGTATGTATTGCTTTAAAATTATAGAAAATACATAAGAAAATGAATTATTAAGATAATTGCAAAGAAAGTAGCTCGTAAATGTTCTTATTATAAAAAAGAAGTGGTGATGTGCCTTGGTGGCTCAGTCAGTTGAGCATCAGAGTCTTGATTTGGGCTTAGGTCCTGATCTCACAGTTGTGGGATTGAGCCCTGCGTTGGGCTCTGTGCTGACAATGCAAGACCTGCTTAAGATTCTCTCTCTCTCTTTCTCTCTCTCTGCTCCTTCCCAGCTTGCATGCACATGTGTGTGCACTCTCTCTCTCACAAAGTTAATAATTGAACATTAAAAAAACAATGAAAGAAGTGGTGATTATGTGACACGATGCTGGTGTTAGCTAACTCCATGGTGGTAATCATTTTGCAATATATAATTATATCGAATCAATGTGTGGTATACTTTAAACTTACACAATGGTGTGTATCAATTATATTTCAGTGACACTGGAAAAAATAAACAAATATAAATTAATCAATATACTGAAACCTGTCACAAAGTGGATAGTTTGAAAACATAAATTACAATGTTATGATTTGAGTTTGATTACTAATCGATGACATATGTAGAGAATTGACTTATAAACTTTGATAACAGGGGTCAGCAGACTTTCTCTGCAAAGGGCCACATAATAAATATCTTAGGTTTTGCAGGTCAAGAGATCTCCATCACAGCCACTCAAATCAGACGATGTAGCATATAAGTGGCCAAAGACAAAATGGAAGCAAATGAGCCTGGCTATATTCCCATAAAACTTTGTTTACAAAACAGTTAGTAGGCTAAATTTGGCCTGCAGACCATAATTTGTTGATCCCTGTATAAAAATATTATGTGCCAAGTTATAGAATTAAAGAATATTAAAGCCAAGGGAAAGAAAATGATTATCTAAGCTAAACTTTCTCAATTTGTAGATGTTTCCTGAAGAGACAGAAGCAATATTGGACAGTGGTGATAAATAAGAACTTAAGTTTTAAGTAGACTATGATTTGAGTTCCAAATTACTGAACCTCTCTAAGCTTTAATTTCCTCATCCATAAAGTGGAGATAATAATAACACTTCATAGAGTTACAGAACACTTAAGTAACAATTTAAGTTAAAAGCTTAGCTCAAATTCTGGCATATAAAATTTACTTATTAAATGTTGCCTAGTATTAATATCTGTGGTCACATGTTGACTGGTGGAAAAGTCAAGCACCTACTTCAATGTTGCTGGAGCCCCCGACATGGCTTTAACTGAACCATAACTACCAAATTCAGCACTGGGAAAAGTGGTGAACAAAGCAGATGAGGTCTCTGCTCTCACTGCTCTGACTTCATAGCAAGTAGAAGGGAGACAGAATATAACCATATAAATAAATATGATAATTTCAGATAGTAAAAAGTTCTCTGAGTAAAATGAAACAGTGCAATGAGATTTATAGCTACTGGGTGGGGTACAGGTAGAAGTGGGGTTTACTCTAGATTTGTGCCGACCAATAAGGTAGCCATTGGCTAATAGAAAGATAGCAATGAAGTTGGGCAGGTAGAGAGAGAGAGAGAAAGAGAAAGAAAGAGAGACAGAGAGGAAGGAAGGAAGGAAGGAAGGAAAGAGAAAGAAAGAAAAAAAGAGAAAGAAGAAAAGAAAGGAAGGAAGGAAGAGAAAGAAAGGAAGGAAAAAAGAAAACAGGCACATAGAGATAGAAATGATAGAGACAAAGATATACATAGTGATGGCCTCTCTGAGGAGGTGATTTTTGATTGGAATACTGAAAAGATGCGAACATGAAAATCTCAAGGCAGAGTGTTCCAGGGGAGGGAAGAATAAATATGAAGGCTGAGACTGGAACAGACTTAATGTGCTGGAGGGACAGCCATAATGAAGGATGGGAAGGGCTGGGGAGATAGGGAGCAGGTCATATAAGTTCTTATAAAGATTTGGTGTTTAAGCTAACAGCAAAGGAAGTCACTGGGGATATGTTAAGTAAGGGAGATACTTATCTGATTTACATATTTAGAGATAAATATGATACCTATGTGGAGAATGGACTGTTAGGTGGCACAACAGAAGTATGGGATCTTATAGGAGACCATTGTAGGTAAGAGATAATGGTGGCTATGGATGGAGGTGGAAAGACAAGAAAACATTTAGATTATATTTTGAAGGTAATATTGACTAGATATGCTGTTGAATTGGATGACTAGAGGGAGAGAAAAGAATATTAGGGATTATAGTTGAGTTTTTGAAAACGGAAGTGGTAATTATGAATAGAAGTTAGAGCAGAGTTGGGGGAGAAAATCAAGAGTCCTGATAGACATATATGTTAGTTTCTTGTGGCTGCTGTGACAACGCACTACAAATGTGGTGACCTAAAACAACAGAAATGTATTCTCTCACAGTTCTGGAGGGCAGAAGTCCAAACTCAGTTCCAATGGGCTGAATTACAGCTATCAGCAGGCTCACATGTCCTTTGGAGGCTCAATCCCATTTCCTACCTTCCAGCTTTCAATGGCTTCTGGCATTACTTGGCTCCATGGTCACATTGCCTTCTTCTCTACTGCGTGTCTTCTGTTCTGCCTATGTGTAATTTTTTTCCTGTCTCTTCTTATAAGGACACATTGCATTTAAGTTCCACCCAGATAATTCAGGATAATTTTCTCATCTCAAGATCCTTAGCTTAGTGACATCAGCAAAGACTTGTCTTTCTCCAAATAAGGTCATATTCTTAGGTTCTGGGGATTAGGGTGTGGACATCTTTTGGGGGAGGGGGGCATTTTTCTCAGGTATTACCACAATACCTGAGAGGAGTACTGAGCTGAATACATGCACCCAAACCTGGAAAAGTTTTTAGGAGGTAAAGAGTCATCAGTGCATGTATGAATTGAAGAGTTGTCAGTGCATGGATGGCTTGTGATGTCTTGGGACAGGTATTATCACTTAGGATGGAAGAGAAGGCCTGAGCACTGGCCCCTGGAACATTCCCAAACTTGGCAGTCTGACAGAAGAGATTCCTGCAAAAAAAAGAGAGAAAGGAATAGGGGAAGAAACTGGAAGACATGGTGCCTCAGAATCCAAAGTAGAAAAATATTTTAAGGGATAAGTCACCCAATGCATCAAATGCAAATAAGAGATCAATTAAGATGGGATGGAGAATCAACCATTGCCTTTGGTAAAGAGTAGTTAGTGAGTGGAGAACATAAAATTCTAAGTAAAATTGGTGAAAAGGAAATGGGAGTTCTATTTCTGGCAGTATGGTGTTCTCAATAATCTGACAACCTCACAGTTTAAAAAAAGAACTTGAAATGTTTGATAAAATATAGCAAACATCCTCTCAACTATATGGCAGAACTCACAAAAAAATCATAGAAGTCCTCATAGATCCAAAGCAAAGAGGAAGCTGAAAGCAGAGGGTGAAACCATTACAGAAGTTCTGCTGGTCTGGAAGTATTTGTCCATCTGAGATGCAGTCTTTAATGGCCACTGGGTTTCGGTATTTGAGACACATACCTAAACCTGCTTTGAAATGTGATTTATGGCAATACTTGCCTTCCAGAAAGAAAGATGACCATAGAAATTTTCCAACTTGATTTAGGATCTGGATTTAAAAAAATATCCTGGACAATTTTAACCACAGTCCTATTCACAAGTGTTGGGTTTTGAATTTATAATATTGTCCAGGGCAGTACATGCCAAGCCAAGAAATTAATAGAAGTGGTCCTGGAACAACTCAGGTTAGTGGAACAAGACTAAGAAACTGGACAGTAATGGTATGCCCTCAACCCAGAAAATATAGAATTTCTAATCCTAAATACAAGATTAGAATCCCAAGAGAAAACAAGCCACCATGGCTGAACTGCAGAGGGAAAATCAAGAACAAAGTTGGACTCCTCAGACTTTCAGATAATGCAAGCTGATTTCATACTTTATTTCTTTGATTATTTCGCTTTAAAGAAATAGTACTAAAAAGCATAAAGAAATAAAATGCTGAGTCAAATGCATGAGAAACCCAATGCTAATCAAAAAGTACAGATTTGAACAAAGCACCAAACAAATTTAGAAACTAAATATATAATAATTGGAATTTAAAATTCTGTGGATGAGTTAAAGAACATGTTAAACCTAGCAAATAACTAAGTTAGAAAACAGAACTGAAGAAGTCACCCCTAAGGAAACAGACACAAAGGACAAAAACTCTGAAAGAGAGACTAGGAGATATAGAAGAGTGAATGATGTATCAGTTATCTACTGCTGCATAACAAGCCACCTGAAAACATAGCAGTTTATGACAACACTAGCTTCTCATTTTGTGAGTTGGATGGGCAGTCTTGTTCCTAGTTCCGCCTGGACTCATACTCACCTGGGAATATCTTAAGTATTGATTAGGCTCAGCCTGGAAAATTGGGATAACTGAACCTCTCTCCTCATAAAATCGTCATCCCCAAGATGTCTAGATAAGTTTCCTCACATGGTAGTGGAGTGTTCCAGGGGACCAAACTGTCATACTCAAGTGCATTATCAAGCCCTCTTATGTCATATTTGATAATATCTCATTAGGCAAAGGAAGTAATAAGGACACACCCAGAGTCAATATGGAAGAGAATAATCTTGGAATATTGAGAATCATGACAGTAACATTTATTTCAACTGAGAAAGCCTAACATGCATCTCAGTGGAGTTCTAGAAATATTGGAAAGGATTAACAAGAGAAATGGAGAAGGGCAACATTCTAAGAGTTAGTGGTTAAGACTTTTCCAGAATTGACTATTATATATATATACAGACTTGGAATATTCAACTAATCCAAAATAATCTCCATCTTAACCCACAATATAAGGTGTTAGAGAGCCAAGTGAATATCTTGAAAGCAGCTGCAAACAAGCAAACAAATAAACAAACAAACAAAAACAGCTACAGAATGAAGATTATCCACAAAGGAATAACAATTGGATTAATAGTTAATTTCTCAACTCTAATGATGATGTCAGAAAGTAAGATAGTATTTTCAAAAGCTGAGCCAAAATAACTGTCAACATAGAAACCTATATACCCAATAAACCATCTTTCAGAATAAAACTAAAATAGAGATTTTCAGAAAGTTGAAAACTGGCAGAGTTTGCACATAAGTGACTATCAATAAAGGAAGATTTGAAGAATATATTTTAGGAAAAAGGAAGTGACTCCAGAAAGAAATCTGAGATTCAGAAATCAATGACAAGAGAAGAAATTGAGAAACACAGGCACATCTAAACTCACATTGGCTATAGAAAACAATAATAATGATGCCTAGTCTGGAGGGTACAAATACAAGTATAACGGTAAGTTGAGACATGAGACGTTAAAGCATACAGATGTTCTTGTGTTTATCAGAAGAAGAACAAACATGCTGATATAGTTTTAGGATTTGTTAGGTGTAAGCATTTACCATTTAGAAATAACCACTAGTAAACTAGAAAAAGAAACTAAACAAGTGTATATAATATTTCACATGAAAAAGGCAAAGGCTGAAAGGAGGCAGGAGAAGAAAAAAAATCACAGAAGAGGCAAGGTAAATATGAAAGGTAAAATGTGTATGTATCAGTAATTTAGAGATATATAAAGTTTCATTCAATACAGTGATAAAGGGAAAAGAAGGAAGGGAGGGAGGAAAGGAGCCAAAAAGAAAGAAGGCAGGCAGGCTTTACCTATATGTTATTTAACATAGACACTCCTAAATATAAGAATGCAGAAATATTAAAAATAAAGGTATGAAAGGTATAAGCCAGAAAATATTAACAAACATAGCAGTTTTAATACCAGCTTTGATAGGTTTGTTTTTAAAGGTCTTTATCCTTAGGGACAGAGAGGGAAATTTCAGATCAAGTGACACAATTCATAAAGAAAACAAAGAAAATTCCAGTCTGGGGACTGTGGAGGTGCTGGGGCAATAGCTTGCAGAGTGGACCAGAAGGCTCGCACCCTTTCCCACGAATCTCCCCCTGCGTATCTTCATCTGGTTGTTCATCTGCTCCAGTATAAGCTTTGCTATCACTCATAGGAAGAAAAGATTTGAAACTCTGTAGCACCATATACAAAGAAGTCTCTTCTTGAACCTTCCAGCCTTTCGGCTTTTTATTTAGAGTGAACATTGTATACCTAGAGATGAAAATGCAGATATAGGGAGTGACTTCAGCAAAATGGCAGTATGAGAATTTCTAGCACCCATCTCCTAGCAGGAATGTAAATTTGAACAGCAATCCATGGACGAAAATAACTTCATAAGATCTAGATTCTTGATGAGGAATGACAGAATCTGAGTGAAGCATAGAAGAAAAGATGCAGTGATAACATAAAAAAGAAAGATCCATACTATCTTCCTCCCCCGTTCCCCAAACCAAGGCAGTGCAGCACAGAGACTCCCTTCCTGTGGAGGAGAGTGATGTGAGGTCCCGACTTCACCACAGGCCCCTTTGCTGGCCCACCCCAGTATTAGGCCATGTCCTGCAGCCCCAGGTGGCTTCCATAGCATCAGGCTCCCAAGGGGCTTCCACGAACCCAGGCCTCTGGTCTACCTTTGTGCTGAAAGGCTTCCATGGCCCAGGTGGCTTCTGGGACACCAGGAACCTCCTGTGGCCCCAAGCTCCTAACTGGCTCCCATGAACCCATGCTTTTGACATATCCCAATGCTGTCTGATTCCAGAGGCCCCGGGTAGTTCCTGTGACCCCAGGATCCCAATCAGCCCCCATGAACTCAGCCTCCTGGTGAGCCCCCAGAGCCCAGGCTCCCAGCCATCCCCAGCATCAGGCTGATTACCCGGGCTTTTGACCCCTTCTTGCACCAGGCTGACTCCTGCAGCCCCAGGTTCCCAGCCCACCTCAGTGTCAGGCCAGCACCTATGGACAAAGACTCTAAGCCAGCTCTTTTTTTTTTTTTTTAATTTTTTTTTCCAACGTTTATTTATTTTTGGGACAGAGAGAGAGCATGAACGGGGGAGGGGCAGAGAGAGAGGGAGACACAGAATCGGAAACAGGCTCCAGGCTCTGAGCCATCAGCCCAGAGCCTGATGCGGGGCTCGAACTCACGGACCGCGAGATCGTGACCTGGCTGAAGTCGGATGCTTAACCGACTGCGCCACCCAGGCGCCCCTCTAAGCCAGCTCTTAAGGATCCAGGCTCTTGACCTGTGCCAGTGTTAGATCAGCCCCTGCAGACCTAACTTCAAGGCTGGCCTCCAAAGCCCCAAGTTACAGGCCAACTCCTGTGGCCCAGGCTCCAGTCTAATCTTAGTACCAGGTGGGCCTTCATGGCCCAAGTCTCTAGGCTGTCTCCTGCAAAAGTAGCCTCCCAACCAGTCACAGTATTGGACTGGCTTTTGTGGATCCAGATGCTGGGCACATCCCAGTGGTCCTTGGCACCTGTTTGTCCCCATTAAACCCAAGGTTGAGGCTGATCCTTGTGTACCCAAGCACCAGGCTTGCCCATTTGCTGACCCAGGAACCAGACTAGTCTGTTGTAGGACTCCGGCAGCAAGCCTGGTAGCATAAACCATCAGATGGTTCACCCAGAATCTCCAAACGGGCTGACTGGTGCAGAGGACTTGAATAGACATTTTTGCAAAGATGTACAAGTTGCCAACAGATACATGAAAAGATTCTCAACATCACTAATCATCAGGGAAATGCAAATTAAAACCACAAAGAGATATTACCTTACAGTGGTTAGAATGGCCATCATCAAAATAGATAAGAGATAGTGTTGGAGAGAGGGAGAAAAGATAATCCTTGTACACTGTTGGTTAGACTGTAAACCACTATGGGAAATGGTATGAAGGTTCCTCAAAAATTAAAAATAAAGCCACCATATGATCCAGCAATCCCACCTCCACATATATTCATAGGGAATGAAGTCCTTGTCTCAAAGAGATATCTGTACTTCCATGGTCATCAGCATTATTCACAATCGCCAAGACATGGGATCAATTTTAGTGTCCATCAACAAATGACTGGATAAAGAAGATGTGATGTATATATCGTATGTACAATGGAATATTGTTCAGCCATAAAAAAAGAAGGAAATCCTGCCATTTGTCACAATATGGATAGACTGTGAAGGCATTATACTAAGTGAAATAAGTCAGACAGAGAAAGACAAATACCAGATGTTTTGACCTATATACGGAATCTAAAAGAGCCAAACTTAAAGAAATAGAGAGTACAATGATACTTATCAGGGGCTGGGAGAAATAGACAATGGGGAGATATTGGTCAAACTTGATGGTCTAAGATGTTGGTACAAACTTACAGCTATGAGATGGATAAGTTCTGGAGGTATAATGTACATCATGGTGGCTAAAATGAACAATTCTGCATTACATAATTAAAAGTTGCTAAGAGACTCTCAACAATAGCCAAATTATGGAAAGAGCCTAAATGTCCATCAACTGATGAACGGATAAAGAAATTGTGGTTTATATACACAAAGGAATACTACGTGGCAATGAGAAAGAATGAAATATGGCCCTTTGTAGCAATGTGGATGGAACTGGAGAGTGTTATGCTAAGTGAAATAAGCCATACAGAGAAAGACAGATACCATATGTTTTCACTCTTATGTGGATCCTGAGAAACTTAACAGAAACCCATGGGGGAGGGGAAGGAAGAAATAAAAGGAGGTTAGAGTGGGAGAGAGCAAAAGCATAAGAGAGTCTTAAAAAGTGAGAACAAACTGAGTATTGATGGGGGGTGGGAGGGAGGGGAGGGTGGGTGATGGGTATTGAGGAGGGCACCTTTTGGGATGAGCACTGGGTGTTGTATGGAAACCAATTTGACAATAAACTTCATATATTGAATAAATAAATAAGTAAATAAACATATTGAGAATTGATTCACTGACCAAAAAAAATAAAATAAAAGTTGCTAAGAGAGTAGGTCGTTTTTAAACAATTTGCTTTTATTTTTTATGTGGAATTTTATTTTATTTACTTTTAATAATTTATTGTCAAGTTAGCTAACATACAGTGTATACAATGTAGTCTTGGCTTCAGGAGTAGATTCCTGTGATTCATCACTTATATACACCACATCCAGTGCTCATCCCAACAAGTACCCTCCTCAATGCCCATCACCCATTTTCCCTGACCTCCAACCCCCAACTCCCATCAACCCTCAGTTTTTTCTCTATATTTAAGAATAAGGGAGTAGATCTTAAATGTTATCACCACACACACAAAAAGGGTAATTCTGAGGGGATGGTGATGTTAATTACCTTATTTTAATAATCATTTTGTAATATATATGTGTATAGAATCATCACATGTACACTTCAAATTTTTGTAAGTTATATGTCAATAATAAAGGCTGGACAAACCACAATAATTTAAAATGTGTAACCACAATAATTTAAAATGTGTAATGATCACTTCAAATATATATTCATAGAATTAAAGGGAGAAATTAACAAATAAACTATAATTTTGGAAATTTTTATACTATTCTCCATAATGAACAGATAAAGCAGAAGAAAAGTTGGTAATGTATATAAGATTTAATGAGCTTGTCCTATGGATATAGAGGATCTCAGGTTAGAGATTACACATTCTTTTCAGCACATTTGAAACATTTAGGGAAAAGATGACCACAGATTTTATAGAATTAGTATCATAACATCCAAATACTCTGATCACAATACAATTAAGAAATATATTTGTTACAAAATTACTGAAACAATAAATATATCTGAAAATTAAAAATTTACTTCTGAATAATTCGTGGGTTAAAAAAATTGTAAGAGAAATGGAAAAACACTGAGAACTTCAATAACAAAATACAATCTAGCAAACCTTTTGAAAAACAGCCCTAGTAGTCATTATAAGAATGTTTTAAAATTAATGCACTATTACAAAAAAGAAAATGAGAATAATCATGAGGAAAGTAGAATGAATAAAGCAATAAAGATAAGTGGAAATAAATGAAATTGAAAACAACATTCACAGAGAAGATGCACAAAATTAAATGCATGTTCTTTGGAAAGGCTGGAGAAGCACTAAACCTTTGAGAAGGCTAATGAAGAGAAAACAGAGAAGCCACAAGTGCATATTTGGAACAAAAAGATGTATATAACCACAAATAGAGGAGAGATTAAAAAGATGATAAAGAATGCTAATTTTTTGCATTTACATATTTGAAAGTTGCCAAGAGCATCCTAAAAAGTTCTCATACCAAAAAAAAAAAAAAAGTGCTGTGATAATGTATAGTGAGGGATGTTACCATATGGCTTATTGTGGTGATCATTTTGCAATATATACATAATATTGAATCATAAATTGCTATAATATTATATGTCAATTATCCTCTACATAAATAAATAAATAAATAAGAGGCATCCTCATTGGATGAAAGTTAGTTAAAGGAAGGAAGGAAGGAAGGGACTGAAGAGGAAGAAAGACTGACATTGAGAGAGTTAACATGAATTGTCTTTTATAACAAATAAATTGAAAGAGCAAAGGAAAGACTTTCAACTACGTTATACAGCTCCCGTCAAAGTCCAGAGTTGACTCTATCTAAAGTAAACAATATGGTCAGTTTCCACATTAAAGAGCTTCAGTAAAGTCATTTGAAATATCAAACAAAACAAAACAAAAACAAAAAAGGGGGCGCCTAGGTGGCTCAGTCGGTTAAGCATCCCACTCTTTATTTCTCTCAGGTCATGATCTCATAGTTCATGGGTTCAAGCCCTGTGTCAGGGTCCGTGCTGATAGTTTGGAAACTGCTTGGGATTCTCTCTCTCTCTCTCTCTCTCTCTCTTTCCCTCCCCTGCACTTGCTCACCTTCTTTTTCTCTCTAAATAAATAAATAAATAAACTAAAAGAAAAGAAAGATAAAAAATACTAAAAAACTTCAGGACAATGATTTTGGAAACTAAAAGGAAGTAAATTATTTTATAGGAAAATATGACTTGTAAAAGCTAATTCCAAATTAAACTGAAAATCTAAGAAGAATTCTAATCATTAAAGATTTTGAAAAACAATTTTAAATCTGCCAATAAAATCACACCACCCTACGACTTTTATTGATGATCCCTAGCAATCATTGAGTTTATAGCTATTTCCAATCTGTACAAACTCTGCCAGGGAATGGAAGAAGACAGAACACTCTGTAACTCATTCTATGAGAATGGTGTATCTAATTTTCTCATGCAAATATGAGAAAAAAGCATGCATGAAGGAAAGGAAAATCACAGGCAATCTCACTTATGATCATAGATAAAGACATTTTAGCAAATAAAATATACAATGTTTATTTTAAAAAGAATTTGTTACAGCTGCTATAGACCAAATGTTTGTGTCCTCCCCCAAATTCATCTGTTGAAACTTAAACCCCAGTATGACCGGGGTTGGAGATCAGGTCTTTGGGTGGTATATGAAGGCAAACCCTCATACACAAAACTAGTGTCCTTATGAAAGAGGTTGTGGAAAACTTTTCTGCCCCTTCCACAGGTGAGAACACCATAAGAAGACAGCTATCTATGAACAAGGAAGCGACTCTCTCCAAACACCAAATCTGCCGGCACCTCGATCTTAGATGTCCAGCCTCTAGAACCATGAGAAACAAATTCATTGTTTATAAGCCACCCAGTCTATGGCCTGACGAGATTAAGACAATGGCAAAATCTGGGTTATTCTGGAAGCTCTACAATAGTTAAACAGAAGAGTAAACAGTGTGAAAAAATATAAAGGACCCATATAATCAGCAGTTGGTAGTAGAAAAAAAACACACTTCATAATAACAACAGACAACATAATGTCCATTATCAGAAGAATAAATAAATTGTGACATATTTATTTGATAGGATAATGTGCCACAAATGAAAATGGTGGAATTGGAGTCCATGTACCCATACAAGTGAATTTCACAAAGACAATTTTGAGTAACAAGGGAAATTGATAAAATATATAAAGTATAATACAATTGTTGTAAAATCTAAAAAAATTCTATGTTCCTTTAGCAATGCATACCTATTATTAAAAGCAAAAATAATGTGTAGGAAATGATTTTCAAAAAACAATTTAAATACTAAAAACATACTCAGTATTATGGTTACTTCAGAGGCCATGAAGGTAGGAATATGATCAGAAGGAGTTTCATATTTTAAAATATGAAAATAAAAGAGACGATAAGTGGACTTTCATTACATTAATCGTTAGTTATCTTTTACGTTTGAAATATTATTAGTGTTAAAATAAAATAAAATGGAGACCAGGTTTAAAGATCCTCCAGGCAGACAAAACCAGTTAAGCCGCATAAGCAAAACTTAGTCTAGCTTCTTTCATGGTGGTAAGCAAAACTTAGGTTATTTCTTGGAAATACCTCTGATATTCATAAACAAAACTGAAGCCATCTTCCTCAAAAAAAATGGCATAAGATAATCATTTTAAACAATCCCCTGCTGTCTGGAAATTCCCATTGTAATAACCAATCTTTGTGAAAGTTGAGCGTCTTCCTCACTTACACTTTATAAGCCATCCTGTAACATCATACCTGTGACCTTCATACCAGCTTCAGGTTTGAAGTATCCATGTTTGAGAACAGTTTATTTCTCACTCAATAAAATATTTATATCAAGGAAAGCTCTCGGAATTTTCTTTTGGCATTAGCGTACAAATTCTTTTATGAACGAGGCAAGGTAAGGAATAGTAAGGAGAATAAATTTGATAGTCAATGGACTGTATGCCCTAATAAATTTGAAACCTTGTCAGAATGGAAATACTAGGAAAAAAGGATCTGGAAGGATAAGAGATGGAAGTTAGAAGCCAGATGCTTGAAACTAAGTTTTAGAAATGAAGGATTTAGGGTCATAACAAAATCTGTAATGCATCTTAGGACCGGATGGTTGTGATATGGAGAAAAAGATCGTTGCTGCTGAGGAAATCACAAAACTACAAAAACACTGTTAGATAAATTCTCTCCTTTGGAATATGAAATTGGTCAGAATTATTTTTTTAATGCTTATCTATTTTTGAGAGACAGAGAGAGACAGAGCATGAGTGGGGTAGGGGCAGAGAGAGGGAGACACAGAATCTGAAGCAGGCTCCAGGCTCTGAGCTTGAAATTGGTCAGAATTATTAACACAACCAAGGAGAAGAAGGTGAGCGTCCAGTTTTAATGTATTCCTGGGTAAAGTCTGTAAGTCCCTGCTGACAACGACAAAGACAGGCAATATGGTAGAGTCACGTTTTCAAATGACCTGTGTTTTTCGTTTAATTGTTTTTCGTCTTTTGTTTTAATAAACTAGGAAGAGAAAATATTTTGAAGAGTAAAAGCAAAGAGACCATAAGTACCTGCTGGCCCTGGAACACACGGGGTTGAGCGGTTGGGAGCCTTTGCTTGATGGTACTTCAAGGGAGGCAGTGTCCCTGGGGCGGGGAGGAGGGCGCAGCTAAATTCAGTTAGAGCTGATCCTGAAGCAGTGTCCAGAAAAGAGACAGAGGCTTGACAGAGGCAAATGCTGTTGTTACTGTGTTCTACCAAGGGCACAACCCAAGCGTGTGGGAAGGTGAAGGAAGGTGAGGTGGGCTGGAAATCACCAGGGCAGACAGTATATTCAATGGTGTGTATATGGGATATCTAGGAATCTTGAGCATCTAACAGTTACTGTGAAGCATGGTGGGAATATCCCTGGAGGTCTTACAGAAAGGGAGGCAATGGTTTAAGTTAAACAGCAGGGTATTTAGAGGCAGAAGATAAACTTTGACAGCTCAGAATTCAAATTTCTCTCCCTTCGTCGGTCGCCGGTCATCATTTCTCCACATGAGGCTCCACTCAGATCAGTCCCTCTCCTTTGTGCCCTCTGCTTCAACTATTGCCCTGATACCCCTTTTATTTCTCCATGTAACTGTGATGGTCTTTCAGAGCTTAGTTTTTCTTTTGAATTCCTGACGGCATCTAGCAAAGTGCTGGATGAACAGTGGATATTCAATAAATATTTGATTGATTGAGCTATAAATTTTATTTGTCTAGGTTATAACCAGTACTCAGACACTTGAGATATAGGTATAAATTGGAAAGCAAAGGATCTGAGCTTTTATTAGAAACTTTTTCATGTTTGAAAGAAAATTGTGGCTTGTAAAGGTTTTGCCATTACCCTTGTTTCCTCCCCAGCTCATTGCAATCTAAGATTTATAAAAACATAAGTAGTTGCCGTGGAGACAATTGCTGGGCACTGGAGGAGCCATTTGGGAATAAAAGCAAGAACTGCTATAATATTCAGCAGTCAGATTTTACATTAATCCTTTTGCTTTCAATAGTAAAACAGAAAATAAAATACTGAAAAAAAATATGGAGTACTGCGAACTTGCTCTCCTTGTTACAAAGCTGATCATCATCTGGTAGATACCAACAGACACTACGCTCTGTTCAGATGTTGAAATAATCCCGCATTGGTTGGAAAAGAGCCACTGCTCTTTGCAGTCTACTGAATGCTACCACATGGCCTCAGGACCCTGTCCCTGTCCCAATGTCCTCTGCAGCTCCTCACGACCCAGCAACTAAAGCCTGACAATAGAGCAGGAGCTCAGCACTACGGCTGTAGCTGGAATACTGGATGTCAAACATGGTGAATCTACGAGCTATAAGATATAGTAAATACCATTTTTTACCATATTTATCAGAGTTATAAGTTGGTATCCTACAGACATGATTTGTGTGTCCCTCCCAGGGTTTTACATTCTTTAAAACTATTAAGTGGCTTTTAAAACTTCAGTGGTTTTGGGGCGCCTGGGTGGTTCAGTCGGTTGAGCGTCCGACTTCGGCTCAGGTTATGATCTCACAGTTTGTGAGTTCGAGCCCCGCGTTGGGCTCTCTGCTGACAGCTCAGAGCCTGGAACCTGCTTCGGATTCTGTGTCTCCTTCTCTCTCTGCCCCTCCCCCACTCGTGCTCTGCCTCTCTCTATCAAAAAAATAAATCTAAAAAAAAAATTTTTTTTAAACTTCAGTGGTTTCATGTAATAACCCATAGTTTTAGCTCCTCTTGAAAAATTGGAGGTACTAGTGATGACAGGCTTTCATTCCAAAAATATCAGGGGAGTAGAGCAGTGATTGTCCCCTTTAAACACTGTATACATTCTCGATCCTCAGGCTCCACCACGTCTCCCTGTTGACCCAGTGGATAGCACCTTTTTTTTTTTTTTTTTTTTTTAATGTAGGCTTCATGTCCAGTGTGGAGCCTAATGCGGGGCCTGAACTCACAACCCTGAGATGAAGACCTGAGTTGAGATCAAGAGTCAGGTCCTTAGCAGACTGAGCCACCCAGGCACCTCTGGACTGTACTTTTCTATGTTACCAGTTCCATGCCCTGTTCTACAATAACCCCAAGTCATACTGCGTTTGGTTCTCGACTTGGGGGTCATTTGATGCGACACCAGCTCAGTTCAGTGTGTCCATCTCTTCCATGCGCCTTTGTTCCTTGTAGTTATATTCTAGAACTCAACTCCCTTCAATTCTAACTCAAGATGGTGTGATGCAAACTTTGCAGACAAGATAACCTTGTCTATGGTGCCTAGATTCCTAAATTTTCACAGAAAAAGATCTAGATTTGGGGAACATCATGGACATTAGTCTTGGTATTTACCCACAAGAAAAGATGGGAACGAAATGTTGAGACCTCTGCCATGTATCTTTGCTCGGTAAGTGAAAAATTAAATCTTCTACAGGAAAACTTCTGCTAGCAATTATGCTGCTATTTCTGGGAAGAAAGTGCTCCAGCAGGGACAGCCCCAAGGTTCGTATCTGCTCACCTGCTATTTCCTCCCTTACCTGTGACTACTACCTGCCAGTTTGTGAATTCACAGATATACCTATAAAAAACAAGAGGGGATGTTCTAACACCACATTTAATCAGAATCCTTGCCTCAGTTTTCTATTGCTGCATAACATACCATCCAAAACTTAGATGCTTTAAATAAGTGCTGTTGATTTGCTCATGTTTCTGTGGTTCAGCAACTTGGGCTGGTCTGGCCAGGACCAATATTCATGCCATCTCAGTCACCTAGCAGCTCAACTATGGTCTAAGATGGCCCCTTGCACATCTTTGGAAATTGCTGGGGAATCTGGGAGGGGGCACTGGCTTCTCTTCCACGTGCCTGGGCCAGGCTTCTTGACCTAGTGAGCTCAGAGCAACATTCCAGGAGGGTGAGAACAGAGGCTTCAGAATTCTCAAAATGTCACTTCTGCCACATTCTACTGGCCAAACCAAGTCACAAGGCTACCCAGACTTAAAGGGTGCAGAAGAAGACTTCAACTCTTGATGGCAGGAGCTGTGAAGTCATGGGTATGTGTTCAGGAGTGAGAATAGTTATTACCACCCTCTGTGCAAATACTCTACCACTTTCCACATTATAACAGAAGGAGGAATTATAGCAGGAAGACCTCAGGAATTTGTTAGAATCATGTAACACACATTAGAAGTCTCTAGTGAGATAGAAAATGTAAAGATAAGGGGGACTGGAGAGGAGTTCTAGTTTGGAATTCATCAGACAATCATGAGAGTGGAAAGGGAGAAAGAAGGGAGAAAGGTGGGGACAGAGAGTGGAGGAGGGGATGGTGGAGGTGGGAGGGTCTGAGAAGGAGAAGCCCCATGCAAAGAACTGCTTTCTGGAGAGAGCCATCCACTAGCTGCCACAGCTCAGCCCAATCTAACTCTCTCCCTCATTCAGTGCTTAAATCCCAGGCTGTGTTTTCTAATCCATCCATCCCCTCCAGTCTTATTCCAAGTGTAGGATCTCCTCATCTCAGATCAGATTACTATGATATTTTCCAAACAACTCCTCCAGGGTTTCCTCTTCCGGTACATCCTGTACATCACATCTCCTTGGCTTGGCTATTTTAATATATTTTTATTTCTTTCTGAATAAGTAAAGTATGCTCATGTTACAAAATTCAAACACTACCAAAGTTGCACAGACAGAAATCAGAAACTTGGAGAAGTTAGATGACTGTCTTGTAATGAGTGGAGAGCCTGGACTTGACACAGGCTGACTGTAAGCCCATGATCTTGACCATGGCACTGTTGGCCTCTAGCGTCAAGGCTCCTCATCTGCTCTGCCCACAGAAAAGCTAGAAATTACATTTTCTCAGGGCGCCTGGGTGGCTCAGTCAGTTAAGTGTTCGACCTTGGCTCAGGTCATGATTTCAGGGTTCGTGGGTTCAAGCCCCACATTGGGCTCTGTGCTGACAGCTCAGAGCGTGGAGCCTGCTTCGGATTCTGTGTCTCCCTCTCTCTCCTCCCACCCCCATGCTCTGTCTGTCTGTCTGTCTGTCTCTCTCTCTCTGAAAGATGAATAAACATTAAATTTTTAAAAAGAAATTACAACTGATGAATGGATAAAGAAATTGTGGTTTATATACACAATGGAGTACTACATGGCAATGAGAAAGAATGAAATATGGCCCTTTGTAGCAACATGGATGGAACTGGAGAGTGTGATGCTAAGTGAAATAATCCATACAGAGAAAGACAGATACCATATGTTTTCACTCTCATGTGGATCCTGAGAAACTTAAAAGAAACCCATAGGGGAGGGGAAGGAAAAAAAGAAAAAAAAAAAAAAAAAGGTTAGAGTGGGAGAGAGAGCCAAAACATAAGAGACTCTTAAAAACTGAGAACAAACTGAGGGTTGATGGTGGGTGGGAGGGAGGGGAGGGTAGGTGATGGGCATTGAAGAAGGCGTCTTTTGGGATGAGCACTGGGTGTTGTATGGAAACTAATTTGACAATAAATTTCATATAATAAAAAAAAGAAATTACATTTTCTCTCAACTAGCAAAACCAGTAAGTCGACCTTGATTAGCAAGTGAGAAGTGTAGACCTGTACCTTGTCTAAAAAAAGGCAGTATGTAGAAGCAGTCAGCACTGTCCCTGTCACAGAAATAAGAAGTTATGGGAAACAGATACCAAACACGACTCCTTCTAAGACAGAGTCATACTTGTATACCTTGTCATGCCAGTAAAGTCACTGAAATTGAAAACAGAATTGAAAACTGGACGTGACCTGCATCAATCAGCATCCCAGGAGTCAGTATTGAAGGTGGGCAAGGAGAGGAGGAAGATTAGCACCCAGGGAGAAAGGAAGGTTCCCTGGCTTCTGTCCCCATGTCTAGCCTCCTTGCTTGAAAAGTTGCCTTGGATGAGAGAACTCTTCCATTCGTGTTGCATCAACTCTGTTGAGAAAAGAGACATAGGAAGAAGTATAACCATTTCATTTCAAAATCTCAAACCCACAGCCTTTGGGTAATGCATCTTGACATATTCATGCTACAGACAGCACATGGAGGGTGTATGTTTGTGTTTGATCACACAGCATTTGCTGGAGTGTGCACGTTGCACACAGAACATTTACCAGCTGCCCTTTCCGCAGTGTCCACCTGCAAGAGACCGTTGAGTTTTAAACACTGGAGCTGTGACAATATGAGAAAGAGGAAGGTCATCCTGCCCAGTGGACTGTTCACAGCCCATTACAAAGCCGGACAGACTTACCTGCAGCTGGGCTTTCCAGCTGTTCTTGACTCTGCTAAACCCCGGGTAACTCTTTTCCATTTACCACACAATATCTTGCCGAAAATGTTGCTTGCGTATTTTTCGCAGTTTGGAGCTCTTCTGTAGTAAGAGATACTTGTACCCAAAAGGATACATTTTACCCACTTTCTGAAAAACTCATTAGAGTAATTTCTGACCCTGGCTTTTAATCAGTCACCTAAGCCACCGAGGCTAGTGGGAGGTGGATGGATGTTCCTGGGGCTTGATGCAGAGAATTTCCTCTAGCCATTACAGCCAATATAACATTAATTCTTAAAGCTAAAGTTGGAGTCCGTTTCCTCTTGTCAGAAGAAAATCTTTTATCTTCTTCTTATCCTTGAATTTCATAAATAGACCTCTCTGGAAGCAAGTCCTCCAAGAACACTTAGGTGAAGTTAATTGGACGAGAGGAGAAACGTGGGAATGCTTTTTCTCACACATCACTCAAAATCCTTCTGATTCAACCACAAAAATTACTTACCTGAACACTGAAGTCTTTCCCCATTAATGTGGGTAAAAGGAAGGACATAAAAGTCAATGAGATTGCATTTTGCTCAGAAGAGGCTGTCCTCGCAAGTCTCAAAAACACCAGACCATGCATTTTCATAAGTCGTCCTTCCTGTATATGATCTAATTTTTCAGAAAACAAGTTTGCACACGAATTGTAAAACATGGTTTGAATTGTTAGGTATACACTGTCATACAAATTATCTGCTATTTTATATATTATGCCTAAAAAGTAAAATTTTACACTCTCTTCTTCACTGTATGTGTATGTGTGTGTGTGTGTGTGTGTGTGTGAGAGAGAGAGAGAGAGAGAGAGAGAGAATGTGTGTAAGGGTGAAGGGCTAAGTTTTTTGTACAGAATTTACTTTCTGTGTCTTTAGCAATTACAGTGTGACTGTGGAAAGCAAAATCATGACACCCCAGGTCCCTGCTCCAGCAGTGAGACCACAAGGCAAAGGCAGGCCTGTCCTAGAGCCAGGTTCCTCAAAACCAAGGACTCGTATCAAACTCCAGGTAAAGAAATATAAATTAGACCTTTCTTTATTCTATGTTGCAACATTACAGCAACCTTTGCCTTATGTTATACGTTTGGCTTATAATGACTGGACAGTAAGCACACTTCTCAAGCAAAATATCATTTGAATGAGGGAAGGAAGGAATGAGAAAGCCCCCCAAGCCCAGTTCTTGACTCTCGCATTCCTCTGTCACAAACCCGTGTCTGAGGCAGCTGACAGAGATGAACACTGTCCTGATGAGTCATTCCCCTGGGCAGCCCCACAGAGAGTAGACCCATTTGTAACCAAATCCCTGCAGTCACTGGGAATCAGGTGTAGTCTCTTACAGACTAGCGAGGCAGTAATGGTGAGACAGCAATAATGACCCTGCTCTGTTCATTCTTTCGAGTGAGACCCCTGTGATTGCTTTCAAGAAAGTCTCTGTCTCTGCCACTGAAGAAGCAGGAGTACAAACAAAGAGATTGGCTGTGAACATGTCGTTAATCAGTATCAATACCCGTCACTCAAACCTCCCAGGTAATTCCTGCCCCATTTGTCAAAAATGTATATATTATTTTCTCTGATATCGTCAGCTCATGTATCAGGCCTGAAAGCACTCAGACAAGCAGATAAACGATGTTCTGCTGAAATTGGGAGACGCACCCTGTTAGTCTCTGTGACTTCCGTGCAGAATTGTCTCCCACCCAGTCCTCTGGGCACAGCTCCTTTCTGGAACAACAGCCTGGATTCCTTGTCAAAGGTCAATGCCCACTTGACAGGAGAGATGCTGTTTTTAAGATTTATTCTGGAATCCAGATGGCAAGTACACATTTAAAACAAGGCTTGTTATTTCCACAGCACATTTTCCCAAAGGGGGCTTCTAGGTTTTTTGTAGGAATGACAAACTGAACACGTACCTGACTCATTTCTCTGGCTGTGGTTTATTATGGGGGAAAGTTGATGGCTTGACCAAATCAGCAATGCTGTGAGGTCTGTCAAGAGATGTTTATGGATTATCTAATATAAGTAAGGCTGTGGAAAGTCTGCATGGGTTTCCAAGCTTCACTTAGATTCTGAGTAAAACAGAGAATTTGAAAATGGAACTATCCAGAAAAATCTGGGTTCTGTGATCTTTGCCAGCCCACACTGCATGTCAGGAAATGTTATTAAAACCTGTTGTCGGGGCAACTGGGTGGCTCATTCGGTTGTGTCCAGCTCTTGGTTTCTGCTGGAGTTGTGATCCCAGGCTTGTGGGATTGAGCCCTGTGTTGGGCTCCACACTGAGCAAGTAAAGGAATGAAGAAAAAAAAAATTGGTGCAAAATGTTTGCAACACCATTGTCAATCAAATAAGTGTTTTCTTTAAAAATTAATGTAAGGGTGACTGGGTGGCTCATTGGTTAAGTGTCAGACTGAGTTCGAGCCCCACGTCGGGCTCTGCACTGACAGGTCGGAGCCTGGAACCTGCTTTGGATTCTGTGTCTCCCTCTCTCTCTGCCCCTCCCCTGCTCACACTCTGTCTCTCTCTCTCTCAAAAATAAATAAACATTAAAAAAAATGTTTAAAGTAAATGATATAAAATACATACTAAGAGTCCCAACTTGGCCACCAACACACCAAACAAGTTGGGTGAATGCCCCTCCATCTCTGAGTTTTGGTTTCCTCGTCTGTAAAGTCAGGCTGTTGGAACAGAATGATCCCGTTACATCTATTGCAGTAGGAAAATCTATGATTTTGTGATTCTACCCGAGACACTCTTCCATTAACACTTAATTTCTTTTAACAGAAAACAGATAATAAGCATCAAAACAGCAAAACACATGTTTTGTCTTTCATCGTTAACATACATCTCTGAACACTTAAATCCACAGTATGCCAAACTGCATTACATAATTACCATGCAGCATCTACTGGTATTAACTACAAGTGCTATCTTTTGCCAAGAGTCAGTTTCCAAGAATAATTAAAAATTCTGACCATTGAAATCTTTACAAAGTGCACGCATCAACCACTAATACTCATTCTTATTTTGCTGGGATTAACTTACCTCTTGTCTTATTATCATAATTGGTAGTAATTTCCTTGTTCTTCCCTAGCTGAATAATTCAATGGACCTTTGGGGGAACATTAAAGGAACTGGTATTTTCATAATGTAAGTAGAGGATGAGATACAGTTATTAATTACTTTCTGGAATATGAAGCAACAGATGATGACCAGCTATTTTTCATTTCCACAAAGAACAAAGAAGGACTAAAGCAGCAACAAGAAATTTTGTGATCATAAAAGAAGACGTTCTGATCATTGTTATTTTGTGGAGGTTGAAACCAAGAAAATTGGCAAACTTATTGTTCTGGATATATTTGAAAATATGGCAGATCTATTTTGGGTAGTTGAATTGAAGAACTTCTTGAAAATGAGACAGATTAACTTTTCTTCTAGTCCTATTTGAGAAATGGTAGGAAGAACACTACCTGTTCTGCCTTAGGTCTTCCAGGATCACTTCTCCCTAATTCTAGATCTTGGTATCTTCAATAGGCAACCAAGAACATCTTTCTATTTACTTCTATAAATATTGACTCTATTTCTGAATTTGTATCCTAAATAACAGTGCTAAACATAGTTTCCATTAAACTATGTATAAGCTCAGCCACATCAAACACCCACGTATACCCCCAAGGAAATTTGGAACAGACTATCTTCCTTCAGCATTTCCAAGGAAATTTGGAACAGACCTATCTTGCTTTGGCATTTCCATGGAAAATGTTTCTGAAGCATTTTGGCACTCCTTTGGGGTTTCATAAGCAAAAGAGGAATGGTAGGATTGTTATCCATTGCCAGATTCTCTGCAAGTGGGGGAATGGAAGAATGGGCTAAAACAGGACTTGGCAATAATTAAGCAATAAATTAATATTAATAATCGTTATTTATGTATTCTTTCCTATAGTCCTCACAACAAACCCAAAGCCATACTCTCAGAAATGTTCTCACCTAGGATTGCACAACTAGTAAATAGATGAATAAGGACTTGAATCCAGATAAATGTCTGTATTTCAAAAGTGTTAATGATTCAGATATCACCTCACGCCAGTCAGAGTGGCCAAAATGAACAAATCAGGAGACTATAGATGCTGGAGAGGATGTGGAGAAACGGGAACCCTCTTGCACTGTTGGTGGGAATGCAAATTGGTGCAGCCGCTCTGGAAAGCAGTGTGGAGGTTCCTCAGAAAATTAAAAATAGACCTACCCTATGACCCAGCAATAGCACTGCTAGGAATTTATCCAAGGGACACAGGAGTACTGATGCATAGGGGCACTTGTACCCCAATGTTCATAGCAGCACTCTCAACAATAGCCAAATTATGGAAAGAGCCTAAATGTCCATCAACTGATGAATGGATAAAGAAATTGTGGTTTATATACACTATGGAATACTACGTGGCAATGAGAAAAAATGAAATATGGCCTTTTGTAGCAACGTGGATGGAACTGGAGAGTGTGATGCTAAGTGAAATAAGCCATACAGAGAAAGACAGATACCATATGGTTTCACTCTTATGTGGATCCTGAGAAACTTAACAGGAACCCATGGGGGAGGGGAAGGAAAAAAAAAAAA